>NW_021703771.1:49539112-49858384 GCF_005190385.1 Monodon monoceros
AAAAAAAAAAAAAAAAAAAAAAAAAAAAAAATCCCAAGCCCATGTATTTTTCCTCTTTAGATTTTAGTTTTCCCATCACGAGGTAGGAATAATAATGTTGAGCCCTTAGAGGAGATCCTGATGCTAACTGCCATTGATGATGATGATGTTGGTGGTGATGAGGATAATTGTTGATGGTGCTGAGGATATCTAACATTTATTTTGTGCTTGTCCTATGGTAGACTAGGGTTAGGAGTAGATGTGTGGGTGCTCTGCATGCTGTGTGGGGTCTGGGGCAATGGAAAGAGCATGAGCTTTGAGGATGTTGGAGGGAGCAAGGTCCGAGAAGTGACTCTGGGAATACTATATGCCCTTGGGTGAGTTACTTTATGTCTCTGACTCTCAGATTTTTTACCTATAAAATGGGACTAATAATCATACCTTATTCTTAAAATTGTTGTGAGGATCAAGTAAAAAAAATGTATGCGACATTAACCCTCCTCAGTGCCTGGCATATATGGGGACTCTTCCTGCCTCCTTAATAAGACACTTGAACACATGTAACTACTTCTCCCTCAATGAAGGGAAATCATTAAGCTTAACACTGACTTGGTTTTCTTCAAGTGTGGGGAGAATCACTCAGTCCTCCAAAATAAAAAGGACAGGGGTGTTATGGGCTGAATTGCGTCCCCCCCAAATTCCTATGTTGAAGTCCTAACCCCCAGGACCTCAGAATGTGACTGTATTTGGAGATGATGATTAAATTAAAATGAGGTCACATGAGTGGGTCCTAATTCACTCAGACTGGTGTCTTTTATAAGAACAGGAAATTGGACACACAAAGAGGGGCATGGGGAGTGCATGCCCGTAGAGCAAAGACCATGTGAGGACGCAGAGAGAAGGTGGACAACTGGAAGCCACCTTTGCATTTGGACTTTGGTTTTAGACTTCTAGCCTCCAAAACCATGAGAAAATACATGTCTGTTGCTCAAGCCATCCAGTCTGTGATATTTGTTATAGCAACCCTAGGAAACTAATGCAAGGGGTTTCTCTACCTACCAGGTGCTTATGTGGCATCCCTTTAAAAAGGAGGCGAGGTGCCAGCTTTCCAGGCAGTCCCTGTAGCTGACTCAGCTATGCCACCAGTATAGTGTCTGGGGCATAGGGTTTCAGGCATTCACTGTCTAAACTTCATGCAAGAACTCTGAGGCTTGTTTTTCTTTTGCCCAGAAGATGGTATTGTTAAAGTGAACATTTGTGTGATCCATTTTTGCAGATGCCAGTGGTTTAGAAAATATACAAGTGAAACCGAGCATAGAATGTGTTACCAAGGAAGAATGGATAAATATTATTACTGATGAACAAATGGGTGGGAATGCAAGGAATGTGAGAGGTACACATCCCTCCATGCAGCACAGAGTATCTTTCATATGACACTATACGTGGCCTTATATTAAGGCTTTGCTGAAAAAGTTTATATTTTATTAACTTTTAAGAAATGTATTCTAACTTCTACTGACATTAGAAATTGTCAGATCATTATATACTTTAAAAACCTGGATATTTTAATAAAAGATCTTAGGCACTTGAGCTTTCACAAGATGCAATACCAAACCGGGCAGCCAACTTTAAAACAAAGACTAGTGGTGGAAAACACATGCGGCAGGGGTGTGGAACAACTTAGATTATGAAAACTAGGATTGTTTAGAATGTGGAAAGGCGGCCAGTGGAAAAGTCTCTAAAGTAGCAGCAGGAAAACACACACACACAATGTTATTAGAAAAGACATTGAGGGTACTGTAGAAATTCTTAATTATTACTTTTTTTGCCTAATATTTAGTGGACCTAATAATATGTACTCAAACCATAACTATAATTTAGAGAAGTTAAAGATAGCCCTCCCCCCATCAATTACTACTGCCTCATCATCTTGGTCCCCATTTGCACATGCTGTCTCCTCTACCAGGAATGTCCTCCTTGTCTTTGCTTCCTAGGAAATTTCTCATTTCAAGAGCCAGATCACTGTCACATTGTTTTCTAACTCTCCCAGACAGTTTGGTCATTCTCCAAACCTTATCCTCTATCCCTTTTTGTTAGCACGACACTGCACACACCTTGCTTATGATCCTTAGCATGATGTGTCATGATTGTATGTGTTAATGCATCTATCCTCCCCCTCGCAACAGATCAGAGACACTTGGAAGGTAAGGACTCAGTGCCTTCCTCTGTGCCTGCCATACTATAGACACTCAAAGTTTGAAAAAAGAATTTTTAAAAATACATTAGAAATATAGATTTCAAATATAACAAATATACATATTTGCTACATAAACATCAATATATTCTCACTGGAAAAATTCAAATTATGCAGAACAATAGTGAGCAAATGGGGAGCTCATTATTCTGTAAGCCTACTGAGGATATAATATTCTTTTTCTACTTGGGAGTTTACAAGTAGATATTTTCATGACAGTAGCTCATGTTTCCTGGTAAACAGCTGCACAGTATTCCATAACTTGGATTTGCCTAATTTAAATAACCAAGTACCCATTCATGGCCATTTAAGTTCTTACCTCTTTTTTGTTTATTTATTTGCTTGGTTGGTTTTGCTATCACAGCTGAAGAAACAATGATCATTTTTGTACCTACATCTTTGAGCACATGTACCTGTTTCTTTTAAAAACAGCTTACCAGAAACGGAGTTGCTTCCATAAAGGAGATTGACACTTAAGATATAAGTAGATACTGACAATTTGCTTTCCAAAGAGGTTTCACCCAGTTTAGACTGTCTTCGACAGTTTCAGAATGTTCTTTTCAACAAATTCTAAGCAATAATTCATGTTTTTAATACTTGAGTTGTGCTATTCTGATAGAAAGTATTATGCCATTAAAAACTTCTATTTTCCTGATAACTAGTGAGAATGGCTCTAATTTCAAATGTCTACGAAGCATTTGGAATTATCTTTTTATCTTTTTTGCCCGTTTAAAAAACTCGGGTTGCTTGCCAATTTCATGTTTATTTATGAAAACTCCTTATATAGTTTGACATTAATGTTTAGTTGTTAAATAAGTCATACACATTTTTTCCCAACTGTTACTTGAATTTTAACATTTGTATCGTGTTTTTGTCTTCTTGAAGTACTTTGTTTAAATATAATTTTTAAAATGTGGGCAGATGTGTTAGTTTATTCCTTATGTTTTCTGGAATGTTTAAAATCTTGGTTAGGGAGCCTTTCAATACCTCAAATTATAAAAAAATTCTTCTATATTTTATTTATTTTATGGCTTACTTTTTATGTTTAGCTTTTTTATTTCATTTGGAGTTTATTTTTGCATACTATGTGATATGTAGAGGTCCAATTTAATGGTTTTCTAAATGAATAAACCATTGTCACAAACTATTTATCACAAAGACCACATCTTTCTCCTACTGATTTGAAATACAACCATTATCATAAGTATGTGCATATATAGGCAAATTTCTGTACTCTATTCCATTCTATTCATCTCTTTCTCTAGATTTGCACCAAATAAAATAAAGAAAATTAACATCATAGAATCCTTTGGAATATGGTAAGGCAAGTCCTCTTTAATTCATTTAAAAAATGTTTTTGCTATTAAAGATTTTTCTTTTCCATGTACAGTTTAGAATTATCTTGTCAAGTTTTATTTTAAAATATCAAAGTGGGATAGAATCCAGGAATTAGAAATTAACTTGAGAAGAATTGAGTTATTGATGAAACTGAGTTTTCCCATCCAGAAACACTACATAATGGATGGCTCTAATTATGTGATTGGGGCAAGTCACTTCACTTCTCTATGCTTTAGTTTCCTCATTTATAAAATGGGGATTTTAAGAGTACTGATCTCAAAGAGTTATTATGAGGTTGAAATGAGATAATACAAAGAAAGTTTGCAGAATACTACCTAATATTTAATAAGTGCTAGTAAATAATATTACTATCACTATTGTAATTGTTATGTACTCCATGTTTTTCAGTTAAATTTTGTAATTTTCTTCATTTAAATCTTATACATTACTTGTTGGATTTAAATGTAGGTATTTTATATTTTCTAATTGATATTGTGGTTGTATACATTATTGATTTTGCTTATTGATATTATAACTGGGAATGTTAACTTGTGTTACTGTTGAAAGTTTTCCAGATAATTTTCTTAGATTTTTCAAAGAAAACAATTATACTGCCTGCAAATACTGACTTCTTAAGACTTATGCTTCAGATTTTACTTGTCTCTTTGAATTAGCAAGGCTAAATTTTGGCAGTGGTCACAGACTCAAATGTCTATCGAGGCCAATTAACATAAATGAGGAAGTAGGAACTGAGTCAAAAGGAGAAATTGGTGGGAAGTATAGTAAACTGGGGAATGCATTCCCTGTCTAAAGGCATTAAAAATACAGTGAAGGGACCAATATGTTTGGTCCGAGGAATGCTATTTTTTGGCTCCTTATTCACCTGGTGATCACACTATATTAGCAGTTCTCAAAGTGTGGTCTGGTGCTTTTGGGAGTTCTCAACACCCTTTCAAGGTTGAAGTATTTTTATAATAATACTAAGACATTATTTGCTATTTTACTGTGTTGACATTTACACTGATGGTGCAAAAGCACTGGTGAGTAAAACTGTTGACTCTTTAGCTAGTACAAATCAAGGCAGTGTCTTGAAACTGTCCTAGGAGTCATTGCATTTTTCATTGCTACGTGCTCACAGTGGGGAAAAAAAAAACCAAACAAAAAGCCAGTTTTACTTAAGAATATTCTTGATGAATTCTAGACTTTAGTAAATCTAAATACTTGAGTACACCTCTTAATATTTTTTGTGAAGAAATAGAAATATGCACAAAGCATTTCTGTTGCCTATTGAAGAAGAACAATGGTGGTCTTGAGGAAAAGCACTTATGCAGTTGATTTCTGAGCTGAATGAACTAGCTTATTTTTTCATGGAACACCATTTTACTTGAAATAGAGCTAATTAATAGACAAACTGGTTTGCGGGACTTGGGTATTTGAAAAAATGTTCTTAAAAATGTTCAAGGAGAACAACTGACAGTATTTGCTATCAATGATAAAATTCAGGCTTCTAAACAAAAATTAGAATTTTGGAAAACTCCTAACCAATGCTAGGAGTTTCCCAATACTAACAGACTTTTCTGATGTTATCAGCGGTGATATTAATCAGTTATTTTTTGATATTATGTTATAAAATGTGTCAACATTTAGAAGATCTGTATTACTCAGTGACTCAATATTTTCCATAAGACTAATGCGCAAGTTTACAAAACCATGCATGGGTTAAATGTCCATTCAAAATGCAAGATAGGCTCCCATAAGGCTATCGGCTGACTTTTTAACAGAAAGTCTATAGGCCATAAAGGAGTGGTACAATATATTCAAAGTGATGAGAGGGAAAAACCTACAACCAAGACTACTCTACCTGGCAAGGCTTTCATCCAGATTTGATGAAGAGGTCAAAAGTTTTATAGACAAGCAAAAGCTAAAAAAGTTCAGTATCACCAAACTGGCTTTACAAGAAATGTTGAAGAGATTTCTCTAAACAAAAAAGAAAAGACTACAACTAGAAACATGAAAATTATGAAAAGATGCACCCCAATGTTCATAGCAGCATTATTTACAATGGCCAAGATTTGGAAGCAACCTAAGTGTCCATCAACAGATGAATGGACAAAGAAGATGTGTCATATATATAGACAATGGAATATTGGCCATAAAAAAGAATGATTTTTCTTCCATTTATTGTTGGCTTATATTAAGCCAACAACATGGATGGACCTAGAGGGTATCATACTTACTGAAATAAGTCAGACAGAGAAAAGACAAATACAGTATGATATCACTTATATGTGGGATCTAAAAACTAAAACAAATGAATATAACAAAATAGAAACAGACTCACAGATATAGAGAACAAACTAGTGGTTACTGGTAAGAAGAGGGAAGAGGGGAGGGGCAAGAAAGAGGTAGGGAATTAAGACCCACAAACTACTATATATAAATTAAATAAGCTACAAGGATACATTGTACAGCACAGGGAATATAGTCAATATTTTATAATACTTTAAATGGAGTATAATCTATAAAAATATTGAATCACTATGTTATACACCTAAAACTAACATAATATTGGGCTTCCCTGGTGGTGCAGTGGATAAGACTCTGCCTGCCAATATAGGGAACACAGGTTTGGTCCCTGGTGCAGGAAGATCCCACATGTCGCGGAGCAACTAAGCCCGTGCGCCACAACTACTGAGCCTGTGCTCTAGAGCCCGTGAGCCACAACTGCTGAAGCCCGCGTGCCTAGAGCCCACGCACCACAACGAAGAGTAGCTCCTGCTCGCCGCAACTAGAGAAAGCCCGCGCACAACAACAAAGACCCAACGCAGCCAAAAATAAATAAATTTTTAAAAAACTAATATAATATTGTCAATCAACTATACTTCAATAAAATAAAATAAATTACAAAAGAAAAAATTTCATTGGTAAAGGTAAATATATAGTAAAACTTGTAAATCAGCCATGTATAAAGCTAGTAGGAAGGTTAAAAGACAAAAGTAGTAAAATCAAATCATTATATCTGCAATAAACAGTTAAAGGATACACAGAACAAAGAAGATGTAAAATACAATTTCAGAAACAGTGAACGTGGTGGGGGGAGAAAAATGCAGGATTTTTAAAATGTGTTTGAACTTAAGAGATAAGTAACAAGATAATCACACATATATATAGATTGGTATGTACAGCGTGGGAAATGTAGCGTGCAAGTACATGATATCTTTGGCAACATATTGTAACTAGATTTATTATCATGATCCTTTTGAAATGTATAGAAATACCAAATTATTATGTTGCATAACAGAAATTAACATGGTGCTGTAGGTAAGTTATAATTCAGAAAAAAACAAATTCATAGAAAGAGAGATCAGAATTTTTGTTACCAGAGGTAGGGGGTGGGGTGGGGGGGGGAGAGAATTGGATGGAGGTCGTAAAAAGGTGCAAACTCCCAGTTACAGGATAAATTAAGTGCTAAGAATGTAATGTACAACATGATAAATTAACACCGCTGTATGTTGTATTGGAAAGTTAAGAGAGTTTTAAAAATTGCAAGATAGGTGAATAGATTATAAAGTGACAGAGTGTGGAAAATTCATGATATGGTTTCAGAATCCCTATTGTAATAATCTTAAGAAACTACAGCTTATTGAGTTTTGATGTAGTATCAAAGAAGAATATTTACAATTATCCAAAAAGTCTACTCTTCTGTTTCCAACTACATCTGTGTGAAGTTGGATATTCTTTGCTTACTTCAACCAAAGCAGTATATTGTAACAGAATGAATGCAGAAAGTAACATGATATACCAGCTCCCTTATATTAAGCCAGACTTTAGAAAATGTTTTAAAATAAAAAATTTCAATGGCAATCTTTCCACTAATTTTTTCTTTGAAAAATACTGTTATTTTTCATTAAAATGTTATTTATATTAGCTGCAAATTACATATTAGCTGTAAAATCACCCAGGTGACAGGTTTATTGTTATTTTCAATGTATTAATGAGTAAATACTTTTAAAACTTCTAGTTTTTACTATAAAGACCCATCTTTCCCATATGACTTAGTAAGACTCATTGCAACTGTTTCTCCTGATTCCTATAAGACTTGAAATGACTCCCTTGTTTCCCTGTAACCATGCCAAATACAGACCCTCTAAATTCCCATTCTTTGTCTCCTACCTAATTAACTGAGCTTCCTCTTCACTCCCAAAAAACTCCAAACTAGTCAGATGCAGATAAACATTTCTTATCAACTGACTGAGTGAGATCCCTCTGATGACAAAACCAATCCCACTGTAAAATCTTCCCTCCTATAACTTGTCTATTCCTTTCCATAAAGGTTTAGGGCAAAACAACCTGCCAAGGCACTCTGATCTTTGGACCTAGAGTATTTTTCCTATTATAATAATAGCTAAATAAAGTCAAGTTCCTCCTCACTTGTTCGTTGATTGTTGTCATTGTTCTTTTGCCTTTGACATAGCTTTCAAAATAGGTTGATGCCTACAAAAATAAGAAACTCTGGACTGACCTTTATTTTTAAAATCACAAAGCATGGTTTATAATGCAAAATTCATCTGTTAAAATGTCAACCTCAGGAAAATGAAGTTGTATTTCCATTTGTACCTACAACTTTTCTATGATTTCATTCAGGAGAAGGAAAGAACCAGATGAATCAGGCAGGAGTTATCTGGCAATAGAAAAGAAAGGGCTTTCTATGCAGGCCACACAACCAGATGAAAGGTCACAACACATATAGTGCAATTTGTAGAGCAGAGAGCAGCCCTCCAATCTTAAAATATCTCTCCTGTATGCCTGGGAATCTGTATGTGTGTGTGTTTGTGTGTGTGTGTTGGATGGAGGGAACCCAAAAGTGACATTTAAGTGAGTGGTACATCAGGAAGCAAATAACATGAGGCATTGATTTAACCCTTTACATTGACACCAGCTAATGCCTTAGCTGGAATTAGTTAACCTACTAAAAAGTAAGATCACAGCACGGTTATCACAAAGAGGGCATTGTGCAGGAAGAAAGGAAGGAAGTACATGGAAGCTGACTGCGACATTGAAAGAGTCCTGTTGTCTTCTCTGCAGTTCTTCCTACCACCTATCCTTGGTTTCAGTATGTTGGTCTTTGGCTCCATTCACTGACTCAGGAAATCAGGAAGTTCCATAGAGGCCAGGAGTCAAGTGTGTTTTATGGCCCATTAGTCCCTGCCCTGCTGCTGGAAACAGGCTCTTTCAGGCTATGTATGTGCTGGCATAGGTGTCCTGGCCAAGAGGTAACAAATGGCAGTGCTGAAACTTACTAAGGAGACATGCTCTCCCCTATTACTTGAACCTCTAATACCTGTCACTGGAACAATGTATTTTTAATAAGTATAAAAACAAAGGGAAAGGCCAGTAGATAAAAGTTCTCTCATGAGTCTCCTGTTCCTAATATACTTCTAACTTCCTGTGAAGAAATATATATACTTTTTGTTACCATCAAATGAAAAACACTACAAACACAGACTTTTGGAAGCAGGTATATTTGTTACACTTTGGCAATGTAATGCAGTCTGAAGACTACTAAGGAGAATTTTACTAACTACATCCTGTATTGTTACAGAGAACTCAGAGTTGAGGAAAAAAAAATACCATTACTGAATATTTTTAAAGTCAAGGTATTTAACTATTAACACTGAAATATTTTTGATTGGTTTATATAATGCAACCAATTTACAATAACTCACTGTAAATTGGGCTATAAATTTACTGACTGATATAAAATTGAAGTAAATCTTCACTTAAGTTTTCCTACATTGGAATATTAAATGCCCTTTTGTAGTATTGATAGAAATAAAAGATATTTTGGAAATAATACCTTTGGAATTATATGCCATCATTCCACTAAAAATTGTAAATAATTTTGTCTTTTGGGAATTTAATTATTCTCATAACATTCCCAAGAGGCAATTAAATACAGTAGGATATTTTAAATTATTTGTTTTCTTTTCTTAGATATCACTAAGCTTAATTTGAGAACTGAAGTGAAATAAAATCATATTATATCTATGTTTATAGAAAGTTTCTTTTCTGAACATGACTCAATATAAAAAATAAAATTTGAGATTAAAAATTTCCTCCATAATTTGAAAGATATAGAAAATTTAGGAAAATTATCAATATTTGGCAAATTTCAAGATTTACTAAATTTCCCAGAATTTTTAATATTAAAATTCTAGAATATTAAAGTAGTCTACTATTGGAGGGTACATCTATTATGTGCTTTTTTTTAGTGAGTCAGAAAGAAAACATCTAATTGTTTTAGACACTCTCATACTATATAAAAATGAAAGATTCTCTAGAGGGTGAAATCTCACAGTAACTTATTCTTCACTACTATTCTATAGCAATTTTTTCTGAAAAGAAGACTATTTCTGAAGTAAGGATTCACTTCATAAGAGAAAAAATCAAAAGCTTCTGAATTTAGGAAAGTACATTTAGCCAATGTGATAATTCTCTGTCATGCAGCTCTTGGAGGCCACTCAGCAAACTTGCCGTGACAACATGAAAGGAGCTTTCCAGAGTTCTGTTGTGAATCAATCCTCAGCAGTCAAGAACATACCAGAAAGGACGCACTGACTATGAAATCATTTCCATGTTTTCATCAATAATATCCTTAACTGTAAAAGCTTGAGATATATTATGTAAAACGTCAGAAAAGTCCAGACAGAAAAGCACCAACCATCCGTTCTACCTATTGTAAGCACCAATCATCCATTCCGCCTCTGTCTCACAGAGACAACAGGCTGTCCTGTGAGAAGAACGTTTGTCATGAGTCCAAGGATTTCAGTTCAAGTCTCAGCGAGGCTATTAACTCACTGCATGACTCTGGGGGAGACTCCTGCCTCCCTGGGTTTTCTCGCATGCCTCACCCAGGAGATAAAGAGATTGGACAAGATGACCCAGGAAATTTCTTCTGGCAAACTTATTATGTTCCAGTTGTAATTATTTAAGGAAAAGTTTTTTTGTTTTTTTTTTAACTATCATGAATGTATATGTTTATAAAAGGAAAAAAAATTTTAAAAACACTAACCACTAATGGTTAGAAAACAAAATTCTGAAAAAAATGATTTATTGTTATTTGTGAGACAAAATATATGCCCCACATAGAAAATGCATTAAAAAAATAAAACTGGCAAATTCAGTTTCTCTTCCATCTTCTCTCTCCAGTAATCCTTCTTTAGTTTTTACCAGGAATGTACGGTATGGCCAAAGTTAACAAAAGCACTTCTCCGCGCATGGATAATTCCTAGCCAGTGATCAAGGGCGAAAAGCAATGACCATGTAGTAAAGGGTCAGAGCTGTGTGTCAGGGGATGGTTCACACTCCCACTGAGAACAAGGCAAAGCTCTTGGATCCTGTGACCCTGTTTCTTTGTAAAGTTCAAAAAAGACTCAGTGAAGTGCTAAATAACAAACTTATCCACGGGTGCCTGAGAATGGATTTACTCTACAGGAAATTAAATCCAAGCTATTGAGGGCTTGACTTCATCCTCATTTTTTAAAAATCAGTTTCCTACCACATAACCCAAGGCTTATTTTCATTGCACCACCCACTTGATTTGTGCTCATAGAAGTCTGATTTTCTTAAGCCATTGAAACATTAGGTGAAAAAAAAAAAAAGGATGAATATCATGAACACATAAAGTTTTGTTTTTTCTTTGACATAGATTTGTTCTGAAGAACAAAACAAAACTAATAACATCACAAAAACAGCAAAAAGAAACTTGAGTTCCTGGGACAGAGAAGAACTAAAATATAGCAGCACAGTTGAAGCTACTATATGGTAGAAGATCTCCCATAGTTTAATGTGAAGTTTAGTAATAATATGGACGTAGATTCAGCACACTTTTACTACGAAAAGTAGGAGTTGTCCAGCTTGTACCTTTTATCTCAGAACTAGAAAGATAAAGCCAATAAAGATGATAGAACATAAAACTCTACATAATTTTACATCATAATTTACAAGTTGGCTTGGAAACATTTATTCTTGTTTAAAGAGGTACCTGGCTAGAATTTCCCAACTCTATTGGGCAAGAATTGTTAAAAAGAAGGAGGAACAAAGGAAGGAGGAAAGGAATTGTGAAAATGGCTTCCTGTATCAATATGTTTAAAGAGAATTCCAGCTATTTTTATAGAAATGAAAAGCAAATAAGCAACATGTAGCTCTAAGTTCAATTATGCCTTAATTAAAAATTCAGTAACTTTTTTCTTTGATTTTTAATGAGAGATGCCCTTGTAACATTATCACTGTTGAAAATCTTTTCTTTGCTTTCCATTTTATTCCCCAGTCTTTTTTCTAATTGCTCTAACCCTTCCTTCTCTAATCTTTTCCCCTGGCCTTCCTCCTCCTCTTACCTCTGTTTTCTCCTGCAGGCATTTAATGTCAGGGCCTAGCCCCCAATGTCCCCCATGGACACTTTAAATGGAAGGCCCTAAGGGGCAAGTGTGTGTAGGCAGTGTGCAAGGAGAAGCTGGGAAAGCAGCCAGGCTGCAGAACAAGGGGGAAATGAGGTGGACTCAGACAGGCAAGAGAGCATCACGAGCCCCAGAGAGAAAAGTCAGAGTGAAGTGACAGGTTGCCCTGTTTCTAGGTGGTTGGCTTATTCTTATTCCAGTGCCTTTTGAGGTGGCTTGTACTTCCTTCCTGTTCTAAAAGATCCCTAAATTTCTCCAGTACCCCTTCTCTTCTTCCTTCTCCTCCTGCTTTTTTATTTTGCAGATTTCAGAAAGTTCTTTCTTTCTTTTTTTTTTTTTTTTTTTTTGGGAGGGGACTTATTAGAGACAGAGAGATTAATTACTTTTGAAAATGCAAGGTGTTTTTATGAATTAACTTCCCCCAGGCTTGGCTGTAATGGGAAAGACAGGCAACCATGCTGGAGCAAATTT
Source organism: Monodon monoceros (assembly GCF_005190385.1). NCBI lineage: Eukaryota > Metazoa > Chordata > Mammalia > Artiodactyla > Monodontidae > Monodon > Monodon monoceros. Next base: position 49,551,611 of record NW_021703771.1, read on the forward strand.
CTATCCATGAGGTCCATTTCTTCTATTGTCTAGGTAACAGAGTAATAATCCCACGGCTTCATTGGCTGTGTTAGGGTACAATGTGGTGCAGAGTCTATGAACACAGGATTTCTTTGGCTATCCAGAGATGGTAGAGATTCCCATGAGGTGTGATCCAGGAGCCCTGGAAATGGGAAGACCTTGGTTTCCCAATCTGGCCTTGACTGAGTCTGTGATTTGTACAAGTCATCTTTGGGTATTAGTTCTCCCATCCAAAAATGAGGAGCTTGAACTAAATTGTTCCTTTTGTTTCTTGCAGCTCTGAAACCAATAACGTGATACTTTGGTGAGCTGATCAGAAAGTTCATTTCAACCAACCAAACAGCTATAGGTTGAATATTTATGTCCCCCCAAATTTATATGTTGAAACCTAGTCCCCAAAGTGAGGGTATTTGGTGGTGGGGCCTTCAGGAGACTGTTAGTTCAGGAAGGCAGATCTTCCAGGAATTGGATTAGTGCCCTTATAAAAGAGATCCCAGAAAACTCCCCTGCCTCTTCCACTGTGTGAGGTTATAGCAAGTATGGAAATCATGGCTCAGGAGAGCTTTGGAAATGTGGACAACAGAATTTGAGTCCCAGTTGGCCTGACTTTCCTCTTTTCTTCCCTTTCTTCCTCCCTCCCTCCCTTCCTTCCTTCCTTGACCCTTCTACTGTGTGAGGTTACAGAAAAAATACAGCTGTTTATGAACCAAAAAGTGGACTCTCACCAGAGTGTTTTGGCTGAATATATCCTTAACTCTATAATCTAAATATTTTGATCTTAATATTCAGAGACTAAAAATTTTTGTCACATTACATTAGAATCCCAATTGCTATACTTTGGAGCATGTGCCCACTTCCCTTGTAGGATTTCCAATCTTTCTCAGGGCTCTCTTGCCCAAATATCTTGATATTTCTCAGTGCTCAGGAAACAGTTCTTCTCTCTCTCTCTCTCTCTCTATTTCCTGCTGAGCAGGAATTCATAATACCCACTCTTTCAATTCCTCCCAGAGGCAGACACTCAGCGCTGTATTCTGGAGGTCTCCACTCCACTGTCTTCCAGAGCCACCAAGGGCTCCTGAGGTTTCCATGGCTACTGTCTCCCTGGGGTGACAGCCTAAGGGCCAAATCCAGACAACCTCAAAGACTTAGCTCTTATTGTCTCCATGTCTGTCTTCAGGCTCACCACCATCGAATCTTGGTCTTTTAATCTGCTATAATAAAGCCATGATTCAGTCACCAGCAACCACTAACTGAAGTCATTCAAAAAAGACAAAAGGTAGGATACTACTTCCTTCAGTCAGGAGTGCACACACACACACACACACACACAAGTTGGGCCCCAAGATTTACAAATCTAGTGGTGAATTTGAGTCCTCAAATTCATCCACACAGCCCATTTTTCCCCTAGTACTCTCAAGATTTCAGGCAGGCTGAGTTGGTTGGGGAGTTACTACCCAACCCTAAGCTGGCCAGAACCAACATTATCCATTCCACGTTTTCATCTCCATCATCCTTTCCTGACATCTCTCCTTGGTTGGAGCTTCCCTTATCTCACAGTATGTATGTACACATGTTTTCTATATCCAAGGCACAGTTCAAGCAATGGTAGATAAAATAGAAATAGGCTACCATTTGTTTTAATCATTTAAGCCTCAAACAGAAGGTATGGTACCATCCAAACCCTTTTCTCCTAGAGGGTTCTTCTACCTCACCTCTATTTACGTATTCAAATAGCTCTGTAGGATCAGCCAGGTAGAATCTAAGGCCCAATCAATATGTGGTGTGAGGAGTTGCACAAACCCAAATATCTATGGAGTCTGAGCCTAGGTCCCTGCTCAGTCAAAAGCTTATTGTACACCAGTGGCACCAAGGTCAGGGCAGTGAGAATGGTCTACGTGGGTGCAGGCAATAAGTGTGCACATTGTCTAGGGTGTTTTGCTCTTTATTATTACCAAACACCAGCAATTCTAAAACAGTATCTGTTAAAATACTCTTCCCAGAAAAAATCTTTTATTGGTCTAAGTTGAGAGTCAGCAAGCTTTTTCTGTAAAGGGCCAGATAGTAACCATTTGGGGCTTTGGGGGACAAAAGGTATCTGTCACAATTACTCAACCTTGACACTGTAGAGAGAAAGAAGACATAGACAAAACCCAAATGACTGGAAGGGGCTGTGTTCCAATAAAACTTTATTTATAGGCAGCAGGCAAGACTGGCTCAGGCTATAGTTTGTGATCTAAATTCTAAATAATTGTTGTGCTTACTGATGAGTTTTAATAATACATGTAAGCTTAAAATTAGCATATTTTTATTACTCATCTTTTAGTAAACATTGGTTCTATATGTAACTTAATTCAGAGAACTTCCAGTTATATAGGGGTGCTGACACATGCAGACTCAACCACATGACTTAATTTCTAGAGTAAATTCTTAACAGCAAGGAATCATTTGAGCTTGCTTCTGCCTAGTTCCAGTTTCAAACCCCTATGGGACTACATATTTTTGCATCTAGACATATACTTAAAATAAACAGTGATCACAGTGATGTAAAGAGGAAGAATTAGAAGCTGGGTTACTTTATTTTTATTATACTATTTCCTCTGTGCACATGCAACCCTGGTGGCTCTCTGTGTGTTCAAATTTCCTCTTCCTATAAGGACACCAGTCAGATTGAATTAGGACCCATCCTAATGGTCTCATTTTAATTTAATCACCTCTTTAAAGGCCCTGAATATAGTTACATTCTGAGGCACTGGGGTTTAGGGCTTCAACATTTGAATTGGCAGGGTTATATCATTCAGCCCATAACATACAGGATAAATTAAAAATATAGTCTTAGCTTTTTAAGCCTGAAGGGAAATCAGAGTCCCCTTGTTCATTGTATAGCTGAGGGAGCAAAGGTCTTTCCAAGGCAAGCCAGCAGTGAAAACTATGGCAGCTCAAATCTGAGCCCAATGCTCTTTCCACTAAAGTTTACAATATATTTTCTTTTCCTATTTTTCCCCCCACTGGCTGCCATTAAAAAAGTAATTTTGCATTATGTCATTATATTACCTCTTGTAGAAAATTTCTCATTTTGGTTTTTATTCTACACATTATTATACCTACTTCTGTTATCATACTATGCAAAACAACATATTTGGAAAATAGCTCAGTTCTTTGATGAAAATGCTGATAGGAACCTGACAGGAAAAATGTGTATAGGAAGTCAATACTTTTAATGATTATAAAGGGCTTTATACTTCCCATCTGTCTCCCAAACTGCCTTTTAAGGAAATAAAATATATTTGGGATAACTTGAGAAATACTCTGATTCAAGGAAAAATCAGGCATCATGTGTTTTCCATAAAACACAGCAGTTTAAGCTCTATTCCAAGAGGGTAGAAATATTTGTTAAAGAAAAATGTAATTACAAAAATCAAAAGAATTACACAACAGAATGATGATTTTTCCTAAAAGATGAATATTTTAAAGCTGAGGGAATTTTTCCTGTAGATTTCTCTGCAAATTTCCCAATTTCTAACAGTCCTTTACTGATTGTTCCCAAGTGAAAAACACAGTGTTATCTGTGTCTGAGGCCAGACACGTTTGTTTATAAAGACATCAGGGCACTTCAAAATGCTTGATGCTTATCACATACATAGGCTCACGCAGTAGGCACTGGGATGAAGGGAGGTATTTTCTCATAAAACCTATGAGGGTGATCTTAAAAGCATAGCTAAGATTTTTCAGATAAGGAAGAAGCACATAGTGCCTTTTTAAAAAGGGTTAGGGTGACCCTAATTTTGTAGGAGCCTTTTTTTTTTTCTGTATGAACGTCTGGGACTCACTTTGGAGTTTTGCATCTGTTAATAGAAATGAGCAAGGTGTACTTTAAAAGCTAAGGCTAATTGGTGGATGTCCCTCTATGTGTCTCTCACAGTCTAGCAACATTTCAGACTCTTGACCTATAATATCTCAGCTACTGGAATTCTGACCTCAATTTTGTTCTGTTCTTCTCTGTAATCCCCATGTGGATGGAATAAATTAGGGGAGTTAATAATAATTATGGAATGTTTTTAAGCACACTAATTAAATCTGCAATAGCAGAAGTTTGGATTTTTTTCTTTTGGAAATAATCCCGTATTGTTGTTTTGACCTTTTTTCTTCTACCCGAACTATTTACACTATCCTATTTTCCTGAAGGATTTGCAATTGGTAGCTGGTAGAAAAATAAAAGGAGTTTTCCATCAAAATGAATTTTAGAGATAATCTAACCAAAGCACCAGTTCCTAGAGTTGAAGAAACTGAAGTGTAAAAATTGAGGTGATGTTCTAATGCCACATGATAAATAGAGTCAGAGCAAGGACTTGAACTCACGTCTAATAATTCTTCATCTTATTCTTTCTGATATGCCATGCAAAATAGAAACATTCAGATATGTTAATTATCTTTAAAAGAAAATATAACATCAAGTCTCTTCTGTGGAAGAGTAAAGGATTTTATATTCTCTCACTTCTCTAATAGAAATTTCTGTTTTTTTCCTTCTGAAATTTTGATTCTTACTAGACATAGTTTTGATTTATTCAAAGTATAAGTAAAAACTAATTTGTCCCAATTTGTTATCACTTTGTCTTGAGAGGGTCACTGGTCACTCAGGTAGAGCTTTAGCCAAAGAAGAAGATTTAAAGTGGAGATTGCATTCCAGAGATTGGTTCTTCAGCTTTCCAGATCCTAAGAATTTTTTGCCAGTATACTTTGAGGTGATGAATCAAGTCTTGTAAACTGACTCACAACAAACTTACTGGAAACTGATTTGTAAAGTTAAGTGACTAACTTGTAATGAAAACTAAAACTACCAAGCAGACAGAATATTTATGTTTACTGAACAGCAAATAGAAGAGATGCCAAATTATAATGCAGAGTTTGCTCAGATGATTTAACCAGCATCTGGCAAATTAGACAATTTAGATTGATAAGATGGACAGTCTATTGATAACCTGATTTTTAACTCAAGCCTACTCACTAATTTTAGTTTACATGATATAATGAGAAACTTTTAAAAAATGTATTTTGCATGTATGTTTGATATTAATAGTTAGCATACACTTTTACATGTACAAAAGGAAAACGTGCATTTAACTAAGCACATTTCCTTAAATTTGTTACTCATTACAGTGGCTTTTTATTCTTTACATCTATGTAAAGAAAACATCTATTTTAAAGAAACATTTGGATATTTGTGGTAGTAATGCCTCAGATTCCTAATAGAAGATTACTTTGAGTTGTGTTTTACCCACTCTTACAATGGTGCTGTAAACTTTGATTTAATGCTAGGTGATCAGGCTCTCTTAGGGAGTAATACCTACCCTTTAGTAAGAGGGTAAATGGCTACTAAAATAGCCATGTACATTTAACTGGAATATGCACTCACTTTAAATGTTCTTTGTCCATCAAAAATCAGTCTTTCAAAATCCACCTAAAAAGTCTTTACCTCTTTCAGAAAACCCTACATGATTTATTCTGTCTGATTCTGATTATGCTGTTATCATTTCAGAACTAATATGTTCATTTTAACTCTATGAATATGTATTTGTTGATTTAAAATGTGCTTTTTGTTCCTGTTATTTAATGACTGTGGTAGCCAGCATCAAAGATGGACCCAAGTATTCCTTCCATCCTGTTATTCATAATCTTAGTTGTACCCTTCCGCAGTGAATAGGGCTAAATCAGATAACTAATTGTATATTGTGGAAGTGACAGACAGTGACTTCTGAAGCTAGGTCACAAAATACATTTAAACTTTCCCTTTGGTACTTCCCTGTTGGTCCAGTGGTTAAAACTCCATGCTTCCACTGCAGGGGGCATGGGTTTGATCACTGGTCTGGGAACCAAGATCCCTCATGCCATGTGACACGGCCAAAAAAAAAAGAAAGAAACTTTCCTCTGCTCTTTTGAATCATGCTCTGTGGGAGAAACCAGCTGATGTTGTGAGGACACTCAAGAAGCCCTATGGAGAGGTTCTTGCAGTGAGGAACTAAGGCTTTCTGCCAACATCCATGTGAGAGAAAGCCATCTTGGAAGAGGATCTTTTAGCCCCAGTCAAACTTTCAGTTGACTGTAGCCCAGGATGACAACTTGACTACAACTCATGAGAGATCTTGAGCTGGAACCACCCACTTAAGCTGCTCCCACTTTCCTGCAGCAACTGTAAGATAATACATTTATATTATTTTAAGCTACTAAGTTTGGCAGTATTGTGCCATGCATAATAATAACTCTAACATAATGATCATTTGTGTTCTAACATTTAAGCTACTTAAAAGGATTCTAAAAGCAGCAAGAGAAAAAATTTCTCTCATACAAGGGAACCCCCATAGGGCAACTGCCAACCAAGAATACTTTCCCCAGCAAAGTTATTCTTCAGCAGTGAACGTGAGATAAAGACTTTCCCTAACAAACAAAAGCTGAAGGAGTTCATCACCACTAGATCTGCTTCATGAGAAAGGCTGAAAGGAATTCTTCAAGCTGAAATGAAAGGATGCTAATTAGTAACATAAAAACATGTAAAATTTTAAAAATTTTCTTTCTCTTTGCATTCCTTTTTACCTTACTTTCTGGATTATGAAGTAATGGCTTCTACATGCAATGTATGACACAAAGATATTCATATATTATTATCCCTTGAAAATACCATACATTAAAAATAATCTTCACAAGAAAATTGTAAAAGCTATCAGAAATAAACCTCATTATTTTTTGAAGGCAAAAAACAATAGAAACAAAAACTAGCAATTCTACTTGACAGTAGCTGAATTTCAAGAAGGAAACAGACTCTGAACTAGTGTTTTAAACAAATTAAAATTTTGGATAAACTAAAAAACAAAAAAAAATAAGCTACTTAAGGTCATAAAATTTGCTATTTATTTCCTCTTTTTTTTTTGCACAATCCTTTAGACATAGAAGTAGCAGAATTGATATACAAGGTTAAAGATAAATGTCATAGAGAAATGGTGACCTTGCCACTGTGAGTTGGTGTCTAGCATTTTTCTCTGTAAATAAATCGATGATAGGGAATTCCCTGGTGGTCCAGTGGTTAGGACTCTTGTGTTTACACTGCCGAGGGTGCGGCTTCAATCCCCGGCAGGGGAACTAACATCCTGCAAGCCATGCTATGCGGCCAAAAAAAAAAATTGATGATAGGGATCATAGTTTACTCATCTTATCTCCAGTAATATGAACTAGATGAGCAGGTACCATAATCTAATCTTTTTTCCTATAAGTTCTTGATGGTAGAATAATTCCCTGGTAGCTAGTAAAATGTCCACTTTTTTCTTTGTCTCAAGTTCCCAAATTAGGTAATAGTCTGTTGCAGTTCTAGTAAACAGTGTCAAATTATTTTCAATCTCTCTCTCCCTTTTTCCCTTCTCTCCTCTCCTTTATCAAATAACTAGCTAAGGATGGAGCAGAGGAAGGTTTTTAAAATATCTTTAATATTGATAAGTAATAGTTTTAAGAGTTTAATACATGACCCCTCTTTCCACCTATTTAAAGTAGGCATAATCACTTTTTTTGAAAGAAAATTTAAGAGAATTGCCTCCATTTTTGATATTTGACTTCTCATTATAACTAATCGAGCAATAATATATCTGAGGGTGGGGTAACCAATGAAGAATTGAGGTGTAGAAATAAAAATCATGCTGATGGGAAAATAGGTGAGAGGGTTTTAATTTATAATAATTGCTGGTTTATGTGAACAGTGATAACCATTTTGCAAATATTAGGGCTGTTTTCATCCATATAAAAAGTTTTTATTATTCAGAAGATGTAGCAGTCAGTGTTCTCCAAAGAAACAGAACAAGTAGACAACATATATATATATAAAGAGATTTATTTCAAGGAATTGGCTTTTGCTATTGTGGAGGCTAGCAAGTTCAAAATTTGTAAGACAGGCCTGCAGGCTGGAAACATCAGGAACTGATTCTGAAGTCTTTAGGTAGAATTTCTTCTTCTTCACGGAAACCTCAATATTTGCTTTTAAAGCCTTTCAGCTGATTGGATGGGCCCACCCATATTAAGGAGAATAATCTCCTTTACTTAAAGGCAGTTGACTGTAAATGTTAACCATATCTACAAAATACCTTCATAGCAATACCTAGATTAGTGTATTGATTGAATAACTGGGTACTATCACCTAGCCTAGAAAGTATGAATTTAGAATTAACCATACAGTTCCCATTAATAGTAGGAATTATAAATTCCCCAAACACAGTTATTATAATTTTAAAAATGCTTTTAAGAACATTTAAAGTCAACTACATGTTGATTTTTGTTGTTGTGGAAGACTGAAATACTTTTCTCTATTAGGGAACTGGTTGAAGTCTTAGCACTGTGGCTGTAAAGAGGTCCTGTATCTTCAAAGACTTCCCACTCTTCTTTTTGTTGTGGCCTCTCCCATTGCGGAGCACAGGCTCCGGACACGCAGGCTCAGCAGCCATGGCTCACGGGCCCAGCCGCTCCGCAGCATGTGGGATCTTCTCGGACCGGGGCACGAACCCGTGTCCCCTGCATCGGCAGGCAGACTCTCAACCATTGCACCACCAGGGAAGCCCAAATTTCCCACTTTTAACATTAAACTCCTTCTATTTCTCCAAATAAAATGAGCAAGGGCTTCTGGCACATAATCTGGAGTGAGAAGAACAAAGCTGAAGCTTTTGCACTGTCCCCATTATACCCACAATTTTTCCTTTTTATCTGCTGCAGATTCTCCACTGGTGAAAAATTTTGGTTTAATTTTAATCAGAAACAGCTGTTTCAGGCAGATGCTCAGAGTTCAAAGACATTATGAACACAATTATAAAAACTTTCATTTTCAGACAACAGGAGTAAACCAATCTAAGTGTAGCATGCCTAGGGATTCAAATTACATCCTTGTGTTTTATTCAAGAATCTACCTAGTATATGCTTCCTAGCAGCTAAGGAAACAACTCTGTCACTTCTCAAGACCTAGAAAAGCCAGTGTCAGTTCCCTGGGGAGGCTGCCTTTTGTCGTCTCCCCAGATATGCAAACTGTTTATCTCAGGGCAGAGGTGTTTTTCACTACCTCCAAACAAATATTGTCTATCTTTACTGTAAACAACGTTAACAACAAAAATCACCCATAGTTACTGACCCAATTATATCTTTCAAAGTAAAATTCTTGGCTACCTGCTCTTCCAATAGGCTGCCAAAAGATACTAGAAAGAGTTTCTAACTTCTGCAAACATTTCCAAAGCCACTTAAATTCAACTGAGAATTCTAAGTACTTACTCTCCTGGGATATGAACGCTTGTCACCTGCTGGGCTGATATGTTGTCACTTGCTTCTATCATATATTAGAACAGAATTGCATGATGGGTTAGGTATTTCTGAAAGGGTGAATCAATTCTAAAGTAAACACAAGTGGAAAGGCAATATTTTTGTATTAGATTCTCTGCTCAAATGTGAATAAATTTAGATATGCATGATAGTTTTGATAAGCTAAAAAACATTGGAACTTCTTTAATACTCTATTTTTTAAAAAAAATATTCAAAAACTCTGGATGGAAGAAAAAGCAAAGCAAAAACTCTGGATGGAAATGAGACTTTTTATTCTTCAAAAATTTACGTTAACGACCATTGATAAAAGAATAAAAATGCCTGGGTTTTAGGTTTGGTGCTGCCACTGATTAATTGGAAGATCATAAGGAAGATATTTCACCTCTCGGGGCCTCAATGTCTTCCCCTGCAAAATAGAGAAGTGTGTTAGGGAAGGTCATTAAGAAGATGTGACTGCCAGTTTGACCTGTGAGCTGGGCCAGTTATTTGGAAGCTGCTCACTCCCTCCACTGTCCTTGCTTGCCTTCTTTGTACTAGAAGCTACACAAGGATATAGTAATGTGGCAGTGAAAACATCTGGATTGTGTATGTGACTTAACCCAGTTAAAGCCTCTGTTTAAACTTTTAAAATTTGGTGAGTGGGGGCTAGATCTATTTATCTTGGGCTGCTCAATATGAGCTTTGTAAATTAAGCTCCCTTGCTTATTAAACTTGCCACCTACCAACCTAGAGTGGTCTACCTCTTTCTTTGGTCTCTCCCTGCTCTCCACATACAGGGTCAGTTTCAGATGACACCTGGGGAGCTCCCAAGGAGGTTGCCACCCAACAAAATAGGACTATAGTAACAGCTCCCAGACTTGTGTGATTCATGGGTCACTAAAATTAAAAACAAAGTGAAACTGAGCAGGACCCCATGGGGCTCCCTGGTACAAATCCTTTTTGTGTCCTTTGTTTCTTGTTTGTAGAAAATAGGCTTCACTCAGCTTCCATGACCTTCCCTGAGTTTCAAAAAGTAGATTCAAACAGTTACTAATCCAGGAAGGGAGAGAATGCAGAAAGAAGGGAGGAGTAATCAAGAAACAAGAGTGCAGGCTTGAGGCAGGGTCCTGGTTCCTCCTCAAGGAATATACACAACAATACTGTTGAGTTCTTCTGCAGAACTAAGGCCCCCACCCAGGTTGAGGATGGTAACTTCTGGCTGAGCACAAGATTCTTGGAGCACCGCCCTGTTACCTCACCACCAACCAGTCAGAAGAAAGTCACACACCCTGCAGCCCTCACCCCAAATTTTGCTTATAAAAACTTCTCCCTAAAAGCCATCAGGGAGTTTGGGGTTTTTGAGCACAAGCCACCCATTCTCCTTGCTTGGCCCTGCAATAAACTTTTCTCTCCTTCAGACTCCTACGGTTCAGTTTATTTGGCCTCACTCTTCATAGGGCACACAAACTTGTGTTCGGTAACAAAAGAAGTTTTGTTAAAACCGGTGATCTAGTTAAGTACAATGACGTTGGACTGCTGACTTTTTTCTTCTTTTTGCTAGATAAGAGCATTTTAAAAATACAAACTTCTACCATCTACCATCTTCATCATATTATTCAAGAAGGTTTTGAATACTAAGAAATGGGAACAACATAATCCCAGAATAATATCAGTTTTCTAAATGGAATAAACCTAGATTAAAGAAAAAATAATTACGGTCTTCATCTACTCATTTATCCATAGATTTGTGAAAAATTCACAGAAGCCCAGCACCTGCCCTCCAACAGTTTTGGAATCACTAGTGAAAATGTTACCTGAAAACTGGGTTTGCCTCTTGGTGGGTGTTGAGTCAAAAGACACAACAAAGCCAAAGATTGGAAAAAGGAAGAGTTTATTACTGCTTTGAGTAAGGAAGACACTGAGGATATTTCACAAAGCAGTGTCTCCCCAAAGAGCAAAATTGGGGAAGTTTTAAGCTAAGGGCACATGCGTATTCATGGAGGGGCTTGAGCAGAAGGGAATTCAGCATAGAATTGGGGCACAGGTCAACAAAGTCTAAGCTTTAGTTGATTGAAGTCACTGAGGGTCAGAAAAGGTCAACATCATCAATACTTAGATTCCAGTTGATCTGGTGGTTGATTGCCCAAGGTGGGTTTAATTCTGCGAAACAGCTCAAGAAAATGATTCAGGCTTATCTTTACCACTGAAACAGAACTGGGAGTCTTTACAACCGATTTAGTGTCTTTGTTATTTTTCCTTCTCTTGCCTGATAACAGTTTGTTCTTTTGTTCCCCATAAGATCATTATTACTGAGACCTGTTCAAAGGCAAGCATTGTGGCCAGGCTTAGATCACAAAATGACTTTGGCCAGAATAACTTCTATTAAGTCAAGAAAGCCATTCCTCATTCTCTTTCTCTAGGGAACCCCTAACCTATCTGCTTACAATTATTCTGCCAACCACATTTATCCAGATTTTTTAAAAATAAGGAGACCTAGCGAAATAATTTCCACAAAAAAGAAATAGAGAGCCACACTTTGAACCCATATTTTCCTATTCAGGGACTGTATTGCTTACTACTGGTCTGCCCCCAACTTCTATAGCTCTGTCTCTTCCCAAAATAATCGTTTCTCATCCATTCTCCTATTACTCTAACAAGCCGTAATGACACACATACACCTAACTTATAATTTTTAATGCATAGCTGGACTCAAACCAGAAAATCAAGGCTGTTACAATTAGGGTTCAAATAAGAAAAAAGCTTTGAGCAGATCCTTAAAGTTTTTTCTCCAAATACAGTTTATAATTTGAATGCTTGGATTTTATGAAATTCTGTGTGTCTTCTTGGAGACATTTTTGCTTATATTCAGATTCTCATCCATATGAGAACACACTTTCTGTGAAACACTGAGTGATATGGTGTACATGATATAAATTTAGTGTCTACATTACCTATTTGATGGTCTATTGTTTTATGCATCGTCCACTTACCTAGCTGTATTATCTAGCTATATTTCACCATGCTATTTCTTCCCTAAAGTGAAAAAGGGTGACCTTCTCAAAATGGTACCTCCATGTTTTGCTTATTCCTGTACAACATCAATGCTTTACTTATGGTATTCTCATGTAAAAAGTAATGACAATCACAATAACTGTAATGTGATTTATAATAAGAAATATATATTTGATTGTCCCCATTTATGTTGCAGAGCTACTAAAACTCTTGGAATTTCTTAAGTGATGAGAGAAACAAAGGCATATTTTGTTATGTAAATGACATGACTTGGACCACACATAAGGATGGGGCCTAGTTGGTAGGGGAAACAACCATGTGATTGGAGGACTGGAACTTTTAGTCCCATCCCCCTGACCACCAGGGAGCAGATAAGGGCTGGAGGTTGAATTGAGAGCCAAAGGCCAATGGGTAATCAATCATGCCTATGTAATGAGGCCTCCAAAAGGGTGGGGTTCACAGAGCTTCTGGATTGGTGAACACATGCAGATGTAGGGAGAGTAGAGTGCCCAAAGAGAACATGGAAGCTCCATTTTCTTCTTCTATTTTCCCATACCTTGCCATATGCATCTCTTCCATCTGGCAGTCCCTATGTTATAGTCTTTTATAATAAACCGGTGATCTAGTTAAGTACAATGTTTCTCTGAGTTCTGCGAGTCACTCTAGCAAATTAATCTAACTGAAGGAGGGGTTGTTGGAACCTCAGATCTACAGCAGTTCAGTCAGAAGCACAGGTGATAATCTGGTCTTGATTGCCCTTTGAAGGAGGGGAGTGGTGGTCTTGTGGGATTGAGTCCTTAACCTGTGGAATCTGACATAGTCGCCAGGGAGATAGTGTCAGAATTGAGTTGAATTCTAGGACACAAACTGGTGTCAGAGAATTGTTTGGTGGTGTAGTGAAAAAACAAAAACAAACAAACACACATTGGAATTGTAGTCAAAACCATTAATAACTCAAAGTCAAACCATATGTCATAAATTAACCTTAGTTTAATAACTGCACAGGTGAGGTTCTCTTAAAAACAGATTCTTAATGAAAATTAGTATGAGATGGTCCATTGTTGAGTTCTCTTCTTAACAGCACTTTGAAAAGTAAGAGAGGTAGGACTGGGCACAAAGAGAAGCTGAAGAACTGCAGTGCAATTGCAGCAGAGGCCTCAGCCAACCCTCAAAGAGCTCTGGAAATGGGACTGCACTTCACAGATGTTCCAAATTGAGGCAGGAGGGCTAGGTCTTTGTACCCCTGTATCAACTAGTCACTGCATGCAGGCTTTCCTTGGAAAGAGGTATAATCTCACAGAGGCAACTCCTTTCAGCAGAGAGCAATCCCTTGAGAGGACTCTGCTGAGAGCAGCAGCAGGCTACACCATCAGCAACTGGGGGATGAGAGCACTGGCCCTTAATGGGGCATAGGTAGTGCACCAAGGCACTCACTGCAGTACCCTCCTGCAGTGCCTAGATCTGTTTTGCTTTGTAAATAAGCTTCCTGCATCTTGGAACAGCTCTTTCTTGCTGTGTTGTAAGGCAGAGTCCTCAACATCACTTTTAAGTGCTTACCTTTAACAGGGAATAGTGGATTTCTTCAAGTACATTGACCCTGATGTCCCCATTGTAAGTTTCAGGGTCCTACTCCTTCCCAATCAGGTCCCTGCAGGAGAGGGTTGAAAACTCCTCCTTCTCTACAACACCCTTGTGTAAGGCCTGGGTCTGATTCTCAGCTTTTTGTGCTTTTGGCTACAGAAGTGAGTCTCTGTATATGCTGTCAAGGTCTCTGGCTTTCACATTTCACTTGAATTGGTAATTAATTGCTCACGACATTTTAATTACTTTCTTTAAGGTCTCAGTAGCTTCTGGCAACAACCATCTGATTCCATATTCCTTATACTTATGACTTCTCCCAAACCTCTCGAACACCTGAGATATTTCCATTATCAGCGTATTTCCTTGCACTTATCCCATCCCAATTGCATGGAGGCAGCATGCCAGAGTCTCTCTGAACTCCACCTATTATCAGTGATAGAGCCTCATGGCTGCTGGATAAAGGTTGATTCAACTCCAAAATCCCATTTTAGAACTTATTCCTAAAGCCAACTCTCTTAGACGGATGTCCTAGGGAATAGTCTCTAATAGAAATTTAAGTACAGGAACAATACCTCCAGAGGAAAGAGGGAAGCAAGACTGGGAAGAGGGGTACTTAATATGTGGTGCAGTTTATACAGAGGCTCTCAGACAATCTCTAGATGAGGCAAATGTGTTTGTGCCTTTATACCCCAGTATCTAACAGTCACTGGATGTGAGCACCATCACTCTGGGTGAGGCAGCTCTCAGGGGTGGGGGGGAAAACCCTGGGGAGGGACTTACCTGTGAGCCATCAGTAGGCAATGATCCTAGCAGCTAAGATGCTAACAGCTAAGAGAGTACTTTGGTCTGAAATGAGAATCTACACTTACTGGCCCAATCACATCTTTTGAAGGAAATTCTTGTCTACCTGCCCTTTGTACAGGCTGCCAAAAGATATTAGCATTTCTAACTTCTGCTACCACACTATCCATTACAAATAAATTTTGAATTAGAGCCTAGAAATGCTTACATTTATTATTTTCTTCAGATTCAGTCATTTATTTCTCTTGCATTCAAAAAATATCTAAAACATAACTAATGAGTACTCATCAAGCACTGGGCTGGGTAATAAGATTACAGCAACATATGTGATAGGAAAGTTCCTTCCCTCGTGGAAGTTACATTTTTGTGAGTAAGACAGGCAATAAACCATTTATTAATTAACTAATATTTGAATTAAGCATCTACTATTTTGATAAATCCTATTTTAAGACTAAGGAAATCACAGTAAGACAAAGAATGTCCCTGCTGTCAATTATCTAACATATCAGTGGGAGAGATGGAACATTTATAAGTCAACAAATAGTATTATTTCAGACAGTGACAGGTGCTATGGAGAAAATAACACACAGTAATGTGATGGAAAGTGACAGAGTGGAGGACGGTCAAGAAGGGCATGTCTAGCAGGTGGTATTTGAGATAAAACTTGAATGGTGAGAGCAAATCAGTCATGTCAAGGTCAGAGAGACACATGCTCAAGCACAGGCAACAAGTGAATGCTCTGATGAAACAGGAAGAAAGCCAACAGAAGTATGGCTGTGCAGCGTGAGGAGGGAAGGTAGATGGTGAAGTTAGAGCAGTGGGCCGGTCTTGCAGGCCATGGTAAGGAGTTTTGATCTTCTTCTAAGTGATGCGGAAAACATTGGAGGCTTTTAACTAGGTACATGAAGAATATGACTTCAATTTTTAAAAAAAGATTATTATGACTATTATAAAAAAATTGAATATGTGGGGATAGATGTGGAAACAGGTCCTCCAATTAGAGGGTATTGTGGTAGTCTAAAGCAGTGATGTTGATAACTAGACAGCATAATGACAGCCGAGATGGAAACTAATGAACATTTACTGAGTGCATTTTGGAGATGGAAGTGACTAGCTGATAGATTAGGCACAGGCATGAGGGAAAGAGAGGAATAAACTAGACGAATGAGATAAAAGTGGTAAGTGCTGTGGGAATGATGTGATAGGGAATAATGGGTGAGCATCTTTATATGGAGAGAGTATGGTTGTGAAAGGCTCCTTGTGAAGGTAATGTGTGAGCAGAGATCTGAGGCATGAGAATGAGTTGGCCAGATGAAGATACGGGGTGAGGGTGTCAGTAGTGCTTTGGACTACTGACACCATGACAAAGGCTTGATATCAACAGGAGCCCGTTATGGCTGGAGCACAGTGAGGGAGGGGAAATACTGTGAGATATGGTTGGAGAGGGAAGCAAGAACCATAAAATAGCTACTCACAACTGTTTTTCCTAGACCTGTATTTAAATCAGCAAATTCATTGATTAGATAAAAAGCTATGCATGAGAACTGGAAGAAGACCAGTATGCCTGGAGGCAGGGTGAAGTTGTTATAACTCCCAGTATTTGGCAAAGCTGGTTTGTTTTACCACTTATTTCCTAGGGCCACTTTGAGATCTTTTCATCGTGCTTCAAAATTCCATATGACCGAGTAAATGAAAAATTCATTTGTGGCTTTTAGTTTTAAATTTAGAATTAATTTTTGGCAGGTTCACTAAGAATAATAATATAGAACACATGTAATGTGCAAATGCTCTTTCCTTTCAACATTTTTGTAAGACAATGCAAATATTATTATGCTCATTTTATCAATGAGTTAAATTGAGTCATGGAGCAGTTTAGTGGACTTGGCCAAAATGAATTCCCAACTGACGGAAGAGTTAGCGTTAGAATTCAGGTCCCTTGTTTCTTAGCACAGAATCCTTTCTAACAGACCCCTTCTTCTCTGTAAATGGTGAATCGTCACAGAGAACAATGTTTAGCAGGATGCAATTCTGGAGTCTTGGTCTGAGCAAAACTACAGAAAGAAGCAACAGAGAGCAGCGTTCTGCACAGTAAAGAATACTTAAAGGTAAATAGGCAAGAAAGAAGCAAGCTGGGAAATAAAAAAACTGGAAAGGTACTATTGCTTGCCACTTTCTTCTCCCGTTTCTAGTTTTTCCCTTTCCTGGAAAATGCCTATTTTTCTAAGATCAAGAACAACAAAAAATCTAACTGCTGGTCTCTCACTCACACCTACTTTACAACTGGGGAAGTTGGCCCTTATACTACTTCTTTCTTTCTATACTCTTTCCATTTTAAACCTGTGGATTGACTGCATTTCTTTTTTTTTAATTTAGATTTTAAACACCTGGAGAACAGGGTATCATCTGTGCATTCTGTACAGAGTACAGTACATTGTGTGAATACATGGCAAATAGTTTCACAATGATTTAGTATAGTTTTTTTTTTAAAAAAGCAAGCAATTATAAAAGGACAGTGACTACTTATTGTTGGTTCATTAGCTGATAAATGCCTGTCCAAAGAATATAGGCTTCATAACTGAAGTTGATCTCAACGTGTTCAAGTCAGTACATGTGGGTTTGGAAATTCACGTTGATCATAGACTGTGGCTACTCATCTACACGGGGCATCCTCAAAAGACATGTCTGAAAATGTTTTTCCTTTGAGGGATATACAATTTCACATGCTGTACATCTTATTTCCCCTCACCCCCTCTCTGCTTCATGAGTGGTAAAATCACACTGCACGTTTTGTCATCCCAAGGCTATGAAAAATATGAATCTGTTAAACTGAACATTTTTATACACAAATTTTATCAAAGAGAAATAACATTTTCCTTTCAGGCTGGGTTTTTTAGGGGGAGAGAATCTAAAGAACGATCAGATAACAATAAAGAATTAACTCTTTGCTCACATGTCTCTGTTACATCATATGCGCATTATAGTGTGTTTGTACCTTTTACCATTCCCTGCTTTGAAGACTGAACTGCTTTGCATAATTCATTTCTGTCAAATAACTATCTCAAAATATACCTTATGAAAAGTAGGAATGAGTTTCAACACACAGCAGTGACACTGCAGGAAACAGTCTGGAACCTCACTAAGAATATTGTCAGAATATGAAGAGAGATTTGTTAGAGGCGTGACATAAAATGTAAAAATTGAATTTCTTGCACAAATTTAAAACCAAAACATCGTATAACCTCTCTGTGTTTTGGACCCAACATGTCTCTGTCTATTTGGATAAAAACTGTTGAATGCACATTTTTTTGGTGAGCTGTCAACAGCGAAGCATGAAAACAGATGTATTTCTGCTCCTTTCATTATTAGGGAAATAAAAGCAGCTGTGCTGGGCTTGTGTGTGAGTGAAGCTCTCAGTCAGAGCTTCACACTCCAGGAGTTGGGAAACCTGGCAGTGTAGACCAGGATTTACATCATGAACATCTTCAAACAAGGCCACTGAGGATGATTCTTGGGCACTGCTCAGGGCCTCACTCCTTTCTGGAGTTGTTATCGCCGCTTTTCTGGTACTGGAGTTCTGTGTGGGAAGCTGTGGTAAAGTGAGGTAAAATTATTATGGCCTTAGTTTGCGTGAAACAGTAAGAAAGGCTATTTCAGAACAGGACTTCATCAGAATCTGAGACTCAATCATAAAAAAGAGTGAATGTAGCTAATTACATTTGGGAGTGACAAGTACAAACTAATGCTAGTGCTTCGAAAGAGATCTAATACTATCTGAACAAGGAGGACCAAATATGCCTTTTCTAGACACAATACACACAGTGGAATAAACCCAACATGTTTGGTGAAAGAAAAATAAATCCAAGTATAAAAACAGAGTCTTCTTTTATGCACTTGCAGACCTGACAGTAACCAGATGGTAAGTTTTTTTGCATTGAATTGATGGTTTTTGTGCAGAAGGGCTATTTTTGGTCCGGTTTGGGACATTTGTCACAGAAGTTTGTTTGTTTCAGGCTTTCTCTTCCTTCTGTAGCAGTCTGGTGTTTGTGTTTGTGTGTACATGAGTGTGTGTGTGTGTGTGTGTGTGTGTGTGTAGGGGAGTGTGTAGGTGTGGAGAGAGTACTTGTATACGTGGTGATGTACTTACCCTGTCTTATATAGGGCAGAAGTTATCCCTCGGCAAAGAGGACAAAGATAAAATGTAAGAATGATGAAATTGGATTTGTGTTGATCTGAAGTTTGAACTGATGTTATATTGTTGATCAGAGTAAGAAAAGATTAAAATAAAGACACTGATAAAAGAGAACAGTGACATACTTAACAAATTTTCGGAACTCTGCATTGATTGATAGTATCTTGTGGAATTTTCTTGAGGAGAGGGGTAAGATCAAGAATGAACATCAGTTAAATGGGCTATGGATAATCAGACCAACCACTAAACTTAAGAAAGTACAACTAGTGCTTTAAAACAAAGACGCTACACTTTCTTTAGGTATCTATATGAGAGCAACTCAGCACTATAGCCTTAGTCAAAATCTTCAGGTCACAGAATTAGCTGCAGGTGTTTCTAATAAGAAATGAAATTCTGTAGCATTTATTTTCACAAACTGCTCATGTGCCAGAATCTCCTAAAATTTGATTTGTTCCCCCTCTCATTACAGATCTCAAAAGACTCAGATTATGAAGCGGTTTTAAAAGAAGAATGGGGAAGAAGAGAACATTTAGGTATGGGTTCCAAAAAGCCTTGGCATAAATTCTGAAACTCTTGCCCACACCAGCAATTGTGGAGAGCTACTCAGAAAGCTTTCTTTCCAAGGTGAAATACTTTTGATTCTGCAAGTTCAGCTCATATGGTAATTTTTATTTTCATAACATTCCTTTCTGTCTCTTCTCTCTCTCTTTTTTTTCTCATTCTCCCTCTTTCCCCTTATATTTTTGGTTTTCAGATGGTACTACTACTGGCTTATATTTGACCAAGCTCAGGTAAATTAAGTATGAGAAAATGAGAACACAACCATCACGGAACGGTTATTAGGAATGACGGTTCAAATGTGCAGGATGTTTGATCAACTACCAAAGAAGTATTATTTTAAAATTAGCACAAATTTGGTCAAATCCTATTTATCTTTAAAGTCCAATTTTCAAAAATAACTATGTCCAGGTTGCCCCTGCTGAATATTGTGGACTGATTGTGGATTGAATGGGAATTCAAAGACCTCCTTTCTGTAAGAGCAGGCGGTAATGGCAGACGCCAAGGGAAAATTAGGCAACACCTCCTAGAGATGCAAGTGACACGATCTAACCCCCACAGTGGGGTCCACTGGGATCAACTTCTAAGGTTTTATCTTGCTCACTCTTTTGTATTCCTGCCTGCTCCCAGAACATTTAATCCCCATTTCTTTGGGCTTGATCTACGTCTTGTGTAAGTGCAGAGAGCAGCAGATTCCAAACCTCACTCACTCACAACTCCTTTACACTCAGCTGCAAAATTAAGTTCACTAATTATAACATCCTTCAACTTTCTTTTTCCCAATTCTGATACATTGACTTGCATGCACATCTTCCAGTCTTAGAGGACCAGCCCTCCCTCGTGATCAAGGTCAGTCTCTCCACCATGCTCATGATTTCCTCTCTTCTTGGAATGGGACCTCACTTCATCTGTTTTCCCTCCTCTCCAACACCTTCAACACACTTCTCCTCACCTTTGCCTTTGGCCTATGTTATAAACAAACGTCTCCTATCCTTAAAAGAAGTTCTATCTTGACCCTGTTTCCTCCTCTAGTTATTGCCCTGTCTTTCTACTTTTTTTCCACTGTAAACGTCATAACAGCATTTTCCTACTCTTTCATCATTTTCCCCATTTACTCTTCAACCTATTGCAATCCGGCCTCTTTCCCCACCCCGGGAGAAATTCCTTTATACCACTCCCTTGATTCTCATCTTACTTCTCGGACTTTCCTTCCTGGTTTCTTGAGGGGCTTCTTTTTTTTCTGCCTTCCTCTAAAATTTTGAGGATCCTCAGATTTCCTTCTTACAGTATGTACCCTATCTGAGAGATATTCATCTGGTTTCAAAATTTTAACTATTGCCTGTTCACTAGAAACTCCTTAATAGATTTCTCCAGTATAGTTGTCTCCTCAGAAAAAGTATCTTGTATTTACCTCTTCTGAACATTTACACCTGGGATTCATAAGACTTTCATCTCAATACCTCTCAACAGAATCAGTCTCCTTTTGCTCCTCTTCATGTGATCCCTGGGCTTTGCCTTCTCCCTTTCTCTCACACTATTACATCCAAACCACCACCAGGTCCTACAGAATTTATTTGTTAAATATTTCTTGACCCTTTTATCATTTTCTCATCATCTCTTGTCTGGATTACTATAATAACCTTCTAAATGGTGGTTCAGTCTCAAAATTTTTGTTTCTTATATCCATTCTGCACAGTTAGTAGAATGGACCACCACCCTATTCAAACCATAAAATAGCTCCTTTTGACTTAGTCTATAAATTTTCCATCATCTGGCTTCTGCTACATGTTCAGTTTTATTCCCAGTCTCAGTCTGTTTGTCAGTGTTTCCTTTCATTCACCACATTTCTCTTACCTTTGCGGCCTTTACTCCTGTTTCCTCTAACTGAAATCACTTTTCCCTTATATCTTCATCTAATTTCTGTTCACCTTTCAAGGTATCACCTCTATATGATGCCTTCCTCAATACCTCTTCAAGATTGTCAGCTTCATGGATGGGTAATGTTTATGCTGGTGATCTGGGGCCTCACAGTATCTTCTAGATATTGAGAACCAGCCAAGGGGTAAATGTCAGATTAAGGACATTGCTTTCTTTTCCAAGGTGAATGTTCCAAGCAGCCTCTACATAGTATCCATTATGTTGAGGAGGTGGGGTAGGATAGCACTAATAGAATACAGAAACCAGTAAATTTTAAAAAAACAGTGATTTCATGTTTTAAAATTATGTCCAAAACTTTGGTCATGATTACTTTCAAATGAAATTGAGTAGGAGCAAAAACATTGAAAACCATTAAGTTTTTGAGGACTTTGTATTTTCAAAGAATCTACAAGCTAAGCTCACAAAGATGTTATTAGTCAAGCTCTAAATCAGATCATTCTGTACCAGAAGAAATCAGACCGCAAAAGCAGGGCAGCTCTCAAACGTACTTAAGAAGTGGCCACAGAGGACACTAGACTAAACTTCCCAGTGGGCAAAGCCATAGTCTCCTCACAGAGAGAAGAATCAGGGCAGTCAGACAGGCTATATAAGGAACTTAATCTAACGCAGGTAATCTTTGCATTTCTTACCAATAGCCCTTGATAATCTCTATGGAGAGACTGAACAGATAACTGTTCAGTGTTTCCTATTTTTCCTTGTTTAAAATTATAGGCTTGATGACAGTTATTCTGCCTATTCCATCATTGTAAATTTAGTATGGGGGGGCACATAACTTGTCTCTTATTTTAGCAGGTTGTCAGATGCTGAATGAGACTTGGAGAGGGCTTGAATGTGCTCTCTATATGAGAAGAGTACCAAAGATATTTGGCTAGGCGAAAGGGTGGGCCGTGAAAGAGAGAGCTAATTGATCCCCAATTTGTTTTCTCCTTATCCATGGTAATGGAATTTTAACTCTTGCAAGGCCATCCAAAATAAAGAGTATATTTTTTAGCTTCTCTTGCAGCTGGTTGTGGTTATATGATTTGGTTCTGGCTTTTCGAGCAGAAAGAGTGCATGCTCCCTGGATTTTCCCTTGAAGGGATGTCCTCCCCTTACTCCCTTTGCCTGTTCCAGTAATGGGAAGGAGGGGGTGGGCCATCCATTGAACATAAGATGGAAGCCACATGTCATGAAGGTTAGAACAATGAAATAGAAGGAGGCTTTGTTCAGATATGATAACTAATACAAGTTATATGAAAAGAAACTTTACAAAAAGTACCCAGAGGATTAACATAATTAGTTCAATTTTATTATTAAACGTCTATTTGTTAGGAGAGCTTTTGTGCTTCTTACTTTTTCAAAAGTAGCTCTAAACTTTCCTTGGAATCTGCAATACCAAAGTCACACATGCATAGTTATTTTTTTCCTTTACCCATCTACATTTTACTTGGGGATTGGGGTGGAACGTGGGATAGGAGGGGGCACAATTGGAGGATTCATGAAAATAAATGATCAGTTTCATGCTCCTTTTTTTTGATTATGTATTAATTATGCCTCATTTGCTTTGTGATAGTAGGTACTTATATCATTGCATAGTTTGGTAAATATTAATTTATAATGGTCAAAATCCCCAGGAGATTAATTTCAAGTGAGCATAAAAATGATGAAAGGTGAATTTGAGAAATCTAGGGAAAGAGTAGTGGTAAACACATTTATGATAGAGCTAGGACAATTGAAGACCAGGATTTCCTTGGCCATAGAAATCTAAAAAGTTCTAAAGACCATTTCATTTGAGCCTGGTGGATATATTGCCAGAAAATCAGATATTTCTTTTCTCCTTATCTGTGTCCTCTCCTTTCCTGGCCTGGGAGATTATTTTAGATTTTCTGGGTGGGCTCTAAATGCCATCATATGTACCCTTATAGGAGAGAGGGAGAGGGAGATTTGACACACGGAGAAGACGATGTAAAGGCAGAAGCAGAGATTGGAGGGTTGTAGCCAAAAGGCAAAGAATGCTAACGAATGCTGGCAGCCACCAGGAGCTAGAAGACTCAAGAAAGAGATTTCCCCCAAACCTCTGGAAGGAGCATAATCCTGCCCACACCTTGATTTTGGACTTCTAGACTCTAGAACTGTGAGAGAGTAAATTTGTGTTATTTTAAGTCATAAAGGTTGTGGTAATTTTTTGTAGCAGCCACAGGAAATTAACACAATGGGTAAGTTCTGACTGTTTAGTATATATTGATTTGTCTTTTTTTATATAAGTGTATATACCAAAGTTACTCATTCATTCATTCCTATACTCACCCAGTAACTGCAGTTCTTTTCTAGTGATTGGTTGCATGTGTTTGTGTATAGTCATGCTGACTTTGTCTTTTCAATATTTAAACAGACAGCATGATGCTAAGGTGACCTTTTGTACTTGCCTCATTCTTTCCTACTCTTCATGACTTCAGCCTTTTTAGCTTCTTTCTGTCCAAAAAAAAAAAAAAGCTATGAGTAAGTTAATTACTTGAAGTAGTTTCATCTAATAGCACTGCTATTTGCTGATACATGCAAGCACAATTATTACTCCACCTGGCCTGGCAGTATGACAGACATTTGATGGATGAAAGATTTTACAATGTATTTTATTCCTCTAAGCATTGCACAGGCCTTTACTAGGGTCATATGCATGACAAATAGACCATATGTTTTAAGGAAGTAGACAACTGAGGTTTAGAAATCAGCAAGCTGATCTACAGACAAGGAGCTGAAGCCTCTACTGCTGTTAACCTGTGTTCTATTGGGGGAGCCATACAAGAGAGGTATGGAAAATATTTGACAAGTATTAAACCAATGTGTTTTTATCCCTCTCCCCCATCAAACATGTTCTATCACAGTGATTCTGTTGGTGTAGCCCATGGAAAAGGGGTGATGACAAACACTACTTTAAGAAGATGGAAGACATGTAGTAGTGAAAGTCTGTGTCACAAAGTAGGCAGTCAGCCCACACCCTTGACCCAGTAGCTTAGGGGCAGAAAAAGAGAAAGAAAAGATGGGACAGGAAAAAGGAAGTGAGGCTTTTAATGGAGAAGGGCATAAGGGCTCTGACCCCACCTCCCCATTAGGAGTCTAGGAGGAGCCCAATGAATAGAGTGGCCACACAAAAGTGTGGACTGGCCCACACTGGGTGAGTAGGCGGAGTGGCATAGGCAGGTTGAGACAGTGTTTTTGTTCTCCTCCGGAACCTCCCTCAGGTCTTGTGCAATGTGAATGCTGAGTTGACAGCCCAGCACCTAGTCAAGCCAAGCAGACTCAACCACAAGTTCAGTGAGTATAATATCAGCAATAGGATAGTAAAAAGCACAAGAATCGGATGGAGCCAACCATAGTTCACGGGATCCAGCCAGTTCACTAACAAAGCAGCATAGGATGGTGGCAAAAGGCATGGCTTATAGAGAAGATTGCCTGGGTACAATTCCTGGCTCTGCCATTTACAGTGTAGTAATATTGCACAAATAACATCGTTTCTCTCTGTCTCAGTTCCTTCGACTATAAAACCAGGATAATGCAAGTATTTACCTTATAGTGTTATTGCAAGGGTTATATTAAGCAATGCACATAATCAATTAAGAACAATGCTGAGATTATAATAGTCATTCACTAAACATGGTTGAGTTACCCAAGAACTAGCATGAGGCCAGAGATTTCCCTTTCCATGCTGTTTTGAGAAGATATAAATCCCTCCCTTTCTCCTACTTGAGGAGATTAAAGAGTTGAGGAGATACATGTAACAGATAGAATAATTAGAACAAACCAAACCTAAAGAGACTATTTAAACAATTGGATTAAACTAAGTTTCAAAATGGAATATAATTTATATAATTCCTTTTTCATTTTTTCTTGCTACTAGCTGACGGAATTGGGGACAGGCTGATGAGTAAGACCAGATTAGTTAATAGACTAAGAAAAGATTCTCTTTTTTTTCCTTCATAAATTGTAGTGTGGTTAGATATCTGGTCCTGATCCCCAAATAAATAAATGAGCATTCTCTGGTGGTAATGATATGTGACAAAACCCGAAGTGGGTAAAGTCATGTAATGATTGTATAATAAAAATCCCAGCATTCTTCTTAGTTGATTTTTACATGTATAAAGTCATATATAATAAGGGAGCACAGGACCAGGGAAGAACTCCCTGAGAAAGCAACACTAGGGTTTAGACTTGAAGTTGAGAAGGAATCAGGGTTACTTATATTTGGAGTAAGAGTTTTCAGATAGAAGGAATAGCAATGCAGAGGTTCTGTGCCCAGAATGAATTGTTATTGTTTTAGGAACGGAGGGAAAGGCAGTGTGGCCAGAACGATGTAGATCAAGGTATGTGTCATGGAGGGATTTATAGGTCATGGTAGGGAGTCTTAGTGTTTTGAAAAGAAATGATAAACCACTGGATGTTTTAAATTAAGGAGTAAGATGATCTGATGCACATTTTTACAAATCATTTCTTTGCGTGGAAACCATTTTCTCTCTAAGAACACATGCGTGGAAGAGAAGTAGAATGAGGTGAACAGACAAGTGAACATGATAGTTTAGATGAGGGTGATGGCAGTGGAGATGGAAAAAAGTGGATGGATACAGAATACGTTTTAGAAGTAGAGCCAACAGTTTCTGCTGATGCATTGGATGTGAAGTTGAGAAATTGAGGACAATTCCTTGAATTTTGGCTCTAGCTGGGATGAATGAAAGCAAATACCTTTTACTGAGGTCAGGAAGAGCAGTTTGGGGTTGTGGCCCCAGGAAAGAACAGGTGTCAAGGATTCTGTTATGGATATATTTAGTTCAAAGTGCTTACTGTGTTCTCGCCAGTTTTCAATATCAAATGGGCAAGCACTGTGAATGAGTCTGGCACGCTCGGTAAAGGTCATGGCTTGGGCATGTAAAACTAGGTGTCACCAGCCATATAGACCAGCATTTAAAACCAGAGGACAAGGAGCAATCGTCTAAGTAGAGAATACAGATAAAGGAGAGGATAGGGCTTGGGAACTATTTATGATGAAGCAAAATGAAAACATAGCAAGTGAATAAAAAATGTTTCTCTGTCTTTCTCTCATATATTTGTAAATGAACTGGAAAAGTGCTTGAAGGATACAAGCTAAACTTGTAACACAGATTCTGTGATGGGTGTGGTATTGGAGGTAGTTGAAGGAAAAGGCTTTCTTTTAACTGCAAGCATTTTGGTATTGTCTGAAGATGCCTGACTTGAATATACTTACTAATCTTATTTCTTTTGCAATTAAAACACAATACTTGAAAAGCATCACAAGTAATCCATGTCCATTATAGACAATTTATAAAATGACACCAAGCCAAAACAATAAAAGAAAAATCAATCATAACTCCATGTCTCGGAAGCAATCATTTAACATTTCAGGATATGGACTTTTTCTTGTGTATATATGTTTAGATGTAGAAACTTCAATATTTTATTTTTAGTTTTTCACAGAAAAAAGATTCACAGCTTGTGTTATTAATTTCCATTCTATCCTACGATTATTTTTTCAACTCCCATGTTTTGATACCACTTATATCTCTAATCCAGATTTCAATCCTATGTACCATACTCCTCCATCCCTTGCTACCACATGATTTCACTTGGAAATCTTCTAAGACCAGATTCAAGGGATTAGACTTGAAATTTGTCAGTTTCTGCAGTCTCCACATTCTGAGTTTTGGTAAAGGGCACCATTACCTTCCAAACCAGAATTTTTAGGCAAGTTCTCATCCCTGACCTACCTCATTCCCTTGCTATCCATATCTAAATTGTTAGTGTGTTCTACAAATTCTACATTTTATGTGACTCTCAAATCTGAATTCAGCTATCCTCATTGCCGCGGCTTCAGTTCAAGCCTTCAAAATATTTTTTTATTGTTATGGCAGCTGTTTAATTCTTTTCTTGTCCTGTTATAACCTAATCTTTCTAAAAAAGTAAACCCGATTATTGTCACTCTATTATTTCAAACCCCTCAGTGACCCCACCACTGTCTGTATAAAAGCTGAACTCCATCATGTGGCACACAAGGCGTTTCATGATGGCACTCCTCTGCCTTGGGTGCCTTGTATCTCATTATTTCACACTCATCTTGAGTCACAGGGATGTACCTGTGGTTTTCAGAACATGCTCCGGTCCCAAGGTTGCTTGGTAGAATACCTGATAGAATACCTGACACCAAATAGCCATTCAATGCATGCTTACTGAATACAAGAAAGTAAGTTTAAGAGGGTTCCCAGAGCCTACAGTGTGGACGTGTGAAATAGCAGACTGTGTAGAGATAAGAAATTCAAATGAAAAAGGAGCTGTATCAAAAAGCTTCAGAATAAGGCAGGAATACATGAAATCACAGAGATATATTATCCAGGGATTCATATTCTAACCCGTGCTGTCCAACAGAAAGATAATGTGAGCCAAGTAGATCATTTAAAACTTTCTAGTAGCCATATTAAAAAAGTAAAAAGAATCAGGTAAAAATAATTTTACTAAGATCTATTTAAGCCAATACAACCACCATATTTTCATTTCAATGCATAATCGATATCAAAATGATTAAGATACTTTACATTCTTTCTTCATACTAATTACTTGGAATCCAGTGTGCATTTTATACTTAGAGCACATTTTTAACATAGAGTAGTCACGTTTCAAGGGCTCAATAGTCACAGGTTGTGGGTAGCTACTGTAGTGGACAGCATGGGTCTAACATGTACAGAGAAGAAGGAGGGGAAAATCTGGTGTAACACCGTGTTGTTATCATTGGGGGAAGACAACATGCATCCAAAAGTTCAAGCTTGAAGGATTTAGGAACGCTACATTTCACTGCCTGTGGATGGAACTGAAAATGAATCAGAGAAGTTAAAAATTGAGAGTAAAATTTAGGAAGAAATTTTAGGATGAAGAGTGACAGTAATAATCATGATGCAGAAATGGGAAGTCCAGGGACTTCCCTGGTGGAACAGTGGATAAGAATCCACCTGCCAATGCAGGGGACATGGGTTCAATCCCTGGTCCAGGAAGATCCCACCTGCCGTGGAGCAACAAGCCCGTGCGCCACAACTACTGAGCCTGCACTATAGAGCCCATGAACCACAACTACTGAGTCTGCGTGCTACAACTACTGAAGCCCGTGCACCTAGAGCCCGTGCTCTGCAACAAGAGAAGCCACCGCAAGAAGCCCACGTACCACAAGGAAGAGGAGCCCCTGCTCGCCACAACTTAGAGAAGGCCCAACGCAGACAAAAATACATAAAATTAAATCTTTAAAAAAAAAAAAAAAGGGAAGTCCAAAACTAAAAGTTGTATTACTGTGGTACAAGAAAAGAAGAGATAGCTACTTCAAATAGGTTATCAAAAAGCTTATGTATTTAGATTTTGCCAAAGGCTCTTTTCTGGTTTACCTTTCATGGTCTCAGTGGAAAAAAAATGACCATTTCATAAATTCTTATAATTTATTATATATTTAACAGCATTTTTCATTTGTTGTAACTCAAAATCCAAAGTAATAGTTTCCATTTTTGCCACCTTGATTTATGAGTGAGTCAAAATCTCTAAAATAGTACAGGGTGGCAGCAATCACTAAGCAGGACTTGATGACTGTACCTCTCTCTCCCCTCCAATAAATAGCTGTGAGTTCAGATAGAGCACAAAGTGGAACCCTGGCACCTTTATTAGATAAGTACACTAAATATAGTGAGGTAGAGCACTATTCATTTACACACTTCTGAAGAAACCAGAGCAGTTCTGATGTGTCAGAACAGATAAAAGGTGCTCAGAAACAGGCTGCCTCGTTTTGGTCCACGGAGAGTACACGTCTCTGATTAAAGATGTGAAAAAACTCAAGACATAATCTTTACAAGGGAATTTCTCATAATTAGATTCTCTATTTGTAAATAAGTAATAGTCTTCTTTTTTCTGGTGGACTATTCTAACTCTTGGAAGGGTAGTTTATGAATTCTTGCAAGTAGAAAAGAAAAAAAGAAATGCAGAAGATTACACTGAAAGCAGCAAATCCTTTCACATATTAAATCAATTGGCTATTTGAACAACGTCCTAGTATTTACCATGTCCGTAAGCCTCTGATGACTTAACACGCAACAACCATCAGTAAATATTCCGCTTCTATATAGTCTTTCCTTATTCAGTTCTTCCTGATTATTTACCTAATTTCCCCAAAGGATAAAACACTTATACTATTATTTAGCTTTTTGGTTCTGAACTTCAATAAACATTTAATGAATTTCTTTGATGTACCTTTCAATAAAGAAACTCAATTTTCTTCACTGATTTTTATTCAATTTTTTTTTTTTTACCAAATTTGTACATCTTTTAAAACTTAGCACTAAAAAAAGAACAAAACTTCATTTTTATCACAAACAGCAGAAGACTGATTTATATAGGCCATAGAAAGTTGACTACAGATCTAGGCTTTTGAACCTAGTTATACAAAGTCTCTCTAATGATGTACTTGTCTTTATGACCTATATTTGGTCCAAGTATAACCCTCTACTGGTGGGGGAAGGTGGGCAGGCACTGGGGAAACAAGTTGGGCTGTGATTTGTGGGAGAGGAGTACTGGGTGTGGGGTAAAGTAAGTCTATAGCTTTTGCAGAAATAGTGGCTTTTGAATGTCACAGGCAAAACTGGTTATCTGTTGCAGGATAAGAAAACACTTGCCATTTCTGCATTTATTTCAGGTTAAATAATGTTTAAACATATATTTTAAAGACATATATAATTGTTCATTGAAACTAGTAATGTTACTGTTACTTGAAAAAAAAACTCAAGATAATGTTCACTTTGTTTTCTTCTTGCACAAACCCGTGATTCTCAATCCTAAATTGGAGCCTCTTCCTCAAAAGTTTTAAACAGTTGTAATTCATGACAGTTCATGGCAAGATCCTAAATTTTCTGGTGATGGATCTCTGTGTCGGTATTCACTGCTCCAGTGGCCTCATTCAGCTCACTGGGAAGCAGTCCTCAGAAGGAAGAGTTAGTCAAACTTCTCTAACCCTAGTCAGGCTTCAGGGAGAGGACTTTCTCATCAAAAAAAACCCTTGGGAAACCCGCTTTTAAAGTCTGCTTCCATCATTTTGAACCTACAAATCTATCAACACTATAACCCATCTGCTAATGATCTTAGACAACCATATACATTTATTTTATTTAGAGAACTGTTTCCTCTGCTTCTTCCAAGTTATTTTATAGAAATATTTTCCATACAACCAGGAACAAACAATTTGGCAAGAGAGAATTGTCAAAGCTAAACCATGATAACGGAGAATGGAGTTCAGATAATTTATATTTGCTTAGGCTTTACTTTTACCTAAAGGAAAAAATAATATTATTGCTTTTAAAGGTTTTGTGGTATGGAATCTATTTCTTTGTTTCTTTGTTTTGTTTTGCTTCTGCTTTTTTAAAGACAAAACTATAGAGGGAATTTCTGAGGGATTAAGTAATATTCTAGGTGTATTTAAGACAGTTAGTTACTGCATTTGGTTAGTCACTCTGTAGATACAAAAAACAAAAAGTACAAACCCAATATGTAATAAGATTCTAAAAAGAATGAATAATAATTACAGAAATTTTTAAATTGATTGATAGTATTTAAACTAGTTACAGTTGGGGTATATTTTAATAAAGCTGTCTTTAAAAAAGGAGGGGAGTTATTACCAAGGCCACAAAAAAAATTATAGCCAGATTGATGTTCAAAGTTTATAGTACCTGCAACTTTAACATACTCGGATGTAAGCTTCACTGTCAAGTTCTTAAAACAAAGAAAAAAAAAGATTCAGTCTCCATTTACAGGACAGTCCGTGACCTGTAACAATCTGTAAGGATGAGAGAGAAAAAAGCCGGATTAACGTGTCACTCTCCCATGCTACCAAACCATGGGACCTGCAAATCCCAAGAAAGAGGGAGACTCATACAAGGTCACTTGGGATTAGGCATGCAAACTAATGGCCTTACTCATTGTTCCAAGGGGTCCTGTGATTGGGCTTGAAGCCAACACACTTCAGCCAACAAAGTCTCTCAATTAGGTACAGTCCCAATGCCAAGTTTCTCAGCAAGAGCATGTGAAAGGGCTCCTTTTGACTTTTGATCAAATCCATTTAAAATCTTTGCCATGGGACTCTGAAAATCACCATTTAAAAAATATGTCTGGAATGCCTCATACCTGGGAACTAATATTAGGTACTTGTTCTTATTATAGAGATTATCACCAATGAGTTCACAATGCTCTCAAGATTCAAAACAAAATATTGCGCTGGACCTTGGTGGAAACAGGAAGTCCATTCATATTTGCCAGCAGTGCTAGACTATCAGCTTTTTAGGGTGGGGGACTTGTCTTATACCTCTGCGCAGGTGCAGGGCCCTGCACATGGTAGACACTTAACGAATGTGTTTTTGATTGGAGGGATGAATTAAACAGATTTGTTTACTGAGCGTGCAAAATAATCGTCAAACAGGTGGTTTACCATTCGGAAGAACGTTTTCTACCCTGTTTTCCCAGTTACCTATGGTGAGACCTGAAATGTTTGTCCTTTTAGAGCAGAAGAAGAGCTTTTTAGACTGGGAAATCCAAACCAATGGCAGTGTGCCTGCTTTGTGGAGGTTGCCTAATCCCTCCTGCTTTGGAATGTTCATTTGTGTTGGGTTGTGAAGTCTCCTGCCTAGGCTGCGATCACAGAACTACAGAGGAAGTCTTTTACTTCTGCACTCTTTCTTTTTTTTTCAAGTGTAAAAAAAAACAAGGTTTGTCTAACATGTAGTACTGAATACTTTGTTTTCTGATCATATTTGTCTTTTCTATTAAATTTTTTGGTGACGATAATAAAACAATGAGTCACCATCCATGAGAAGGATCCACGCATATTTCCCTTAAGAGGGATGCTCCCATGATTTCAACTCAGCTAAGGTGGACACAGTAAGTGGAGACATTGAACCCAAAAGCAACCGTGTTAGGACAGACTGTGGCAAATTTCATGGCTTGTGCACAGGATTATCTGCTATCCTGCTAAGCTTCCCTACGTGGAGCAAAACACATCTTCAAAGAGAGGAACTTGTTGGTTTTTTTTGGTGAGAAACGCAGAAATTTATGAGATATTGAACACTTAAATCTCAACCATGAAGGCTTTGAGAGGGTAAACTGTAAAAATGTACTTTTACAAACTTAAACAATATTTGCAAACTTAATTGCCTACAGTGTTCAAAAAGGTAAAAAAATCTGTGACGTGGACCAAATATCAGATGAATGGAGTGGTAGAAACTGTGGGGAAATGGTTAAGGTTGTGCCTGTTTCAAAGTTGTTCAAATTCTCGGAGACACACATACACACACAGGGACACTCAGAGTCATGTACCTTGAGCGAAATGTATCAGTGACTATATGTAGCCCTTTGACCATTATTTTTAACCCATGAATTCTACTGTTTTGTTTAGTTTTTCTAGGTTAGGGGGATTTTTCCAAGTGAGAGTCAAGTCTAGATCTGCATCCTGTCATGTGAAATTTTTAAAAAGGTGTAATTTCAAAAGAATTAAAGATTCAGCCCGGTGGAGGTTAATTCCTTCTAATCCCTTCCTAATTCACCAAAAACTCAACCCACTACTACCATGACCCAATATGGTCTTAGATATGACCCTTATTCAGTGCTCCTCTCCTTGAGCTCCCCCTAGAGGTGAGAGTCTGCCACTAACAGAACCACTGGGGCCACTCACTGTCTTCTGAGAAAAGGCAGGATAAATACAGTGGTACAAGAGTGGCACTGGGATGATTGATAAGAGCATAACAATCAAAAGGAAAATAAGAGCAATATTTAGGTGAATTTATTCCTCATGTCTTGTGCACCAAATAAACATTTAGCGCATATACTATATGCAAAGAATTGTAAATGTTCTGGAAAATACTGAAATCACCAATAACACATTTCCTTCCTCTCTCTTTGGGAGAATTAAAAGCATACAAAAAGCAATATTCTTCCCACTTTTCTGACCTTTGTAAAATTATCTTTCACTAATTTTTCTACTAGGTACTTCTTAAGTAATGGTGTTCTTCAGAACTCTCTTCAAATTCTCCTTTTCTTGCTTTTCTATATTCCTTTATTTATGTACTCCCATTCATTCTTCTGGTTCTAATCACCACCTATTTTCTGAAGACTTCCACCTTTATGTCTCTAGTCTGAGCTTTTCTTTAAGTTACAGATTCATGTTTTCATTTTTGTGCTGAAATTCTTCACTAGAAAGTTCAAAGTCACTTCAAACCAACATACCCAAATGATAATTCAAGGCCATAAGTATTTAATGACAAATAAGCATTGTCAGTGGTAAGTGCTATGAATCTAGAAGATCACTTTGGGCTGAGGTAGTGTGGAAAACTCTCACGGCACAGCTAGACTTGGGCAGGACTTTGAACAAGAGATTGTTTGTGGGCAACAGTGTAAACGAAATCAGGAGCACGTCTATCATCACTCCTTCAACAGAGACTTTTTCTGCCGTCCCAATACTTTTCAGGTCCAAGCTCGGTTTTGAGCTCTATTACAATACGAATTTTTTAAAAAGAGAGAGAAAAAAACTTGCCTCATGGTAATCTTTCTCTCTCTATCTACTTTTCCCCCCTTCTAACTGGAGAAATTGGAGATTGGAGACCAGATAAACAAAGAGAGACCAAGCCACATTCCACTCACAACAGAAATACATATTTTCTCAAACATACATGGATTTCTCTATCTCTGAAAACCAGAAACGGCAATCCTAAAGCCCAGTTGAGAGTTGGCTCTTGAATACCAGGCATTTTCTTTATTCCTTCTGCATCCACTTGAGATTGTGGATCTGGCCCTGCCTTTGTCCCAGCCAAGGAGCTGAATGTAGCCTCTGACACTCTCAGCACTGCCCTGCAATCTTGAAAAAGGAGTAAAAGGACTGCCTTCTTTCTGTTCCATCCCTTGCGGTGGCACTTTCAACTTAAGCAACTCTCAGCCCAAACTGGACTTTTTACAATCCCATCAGGCAAGTTTTTTTGATGCTTACTTCAAAATAAAATAATTTTTCCTTCTTTTCATCTTATGCAATGTTGTTATTTAGAAGGAACATGGGGAGGTTTATCTGTTCCTTGAGTAATCACAGTGGTTGTTTTTCCTGTACAGAATTGTAGATAATTAAGACGGTAATTTTTCTTTTTCTTAATGGACAACTAGATACACCATGAAAATCTTAGCTGTGTGGAACTTTTTCACAAGAGAGAACTATGTTCTTTACTATGATAGCCTCAGGGGTGAAAGAAGTTATACTGTGACAGCTTACAGAAAAGGCAATAGGGTCCTGAGAATTCAATCAAAAACAATAGGCTGGGAGGGAGACTCAAGAGGGAGGGGATATGGGGATATAGGTATATTTATAGCTGATTCACTTTGTTATAAAGCAGAAACTAACACACCATTGTAAAGCAATTATACTCCAATAACGATGTTAAAAAATAAATAAAAACCCAATAGGCCCCATTGAAGTGTTCTAATGTTCTTCAGTAACCACATCGACAGTTACAAGATTTTTTAGAATTTAATTTATTTTTTGTAGACTTTGAATGGGAAAGTGTCCATTTGCAAGGCAGGTAAATATCTTTAAATATTTATCAACCTGCATCATGAAAGAGATCTTTTATAATCGCACCTGTAGGAGTTAATCGGGCAATATTGTATATCATGACTTGTCTGCCATGATACTGGCTTTGTTCTGAAACTGAAGTGCTATTTGCTGAGTCTGTTTAATGAAAGGTTATGTATTTTCTTTTGTAATTCCAAGAGTCAGAAAAATTTAGCTTGGATCAATGAAGAAATATGCATTTGAAGAAAAAGAGGAAGTTTCCTGATTTTTACTTGTTTATAAGCTAGAGCTTGCATTGGAAAGTAGTGAAAAATATGTTTTGTTTCTAAGGTAGAACAAGACAACAAGGCACTTGGCATAAGTTTTGAAGGAGTAGTCACTTGGCTTTAAGGAATTCATCCTACAGAGATACATGTGGTTCCTCCTCCTCTGAGCTTCAGCAGAATGAAGAGCATGCAGAGACTAAGGCCTGCTGTGACGTGTTTCAAAGTTCAGGATACAAATATGGTTATAATATGGTCATCTCCAAACCCACCCCCAATCAATCACCTTTTCCCTACACTTTTTCAGACAACGACAACAGAAACAGTATCTCTCTTTCAGCCCTTCTCTCCCCCCAAAATAAAATTACCCCCAAACCTTCAGAACTTCGTCCAAAGGAAGTAAGTGTGAGGCTTTGTCCTGGTTCCAACACCAAGCAGAGAGAGAACTGTCTGCCTGATTAGACCCCTTCTGCCATTGCTTCTCCCCGGCGCATAGTGTTGATGTTAAGGACTCAGCCTGCACAGCTTGATAGACAGTGTTTGTGTACTGTTGCTAGGTTACTCTTGCTGATATATATACACACCAGGCCATAGGGATGCCCTGCATTATGTGCCAAGGTTACAGCTTTTTTTGGGTTGGTATCACCATGCTTAACTACTATTCCTGAAAGCACATAAATGGAGGAAAGAGTATCCCCAGCATATAGAACAGCATGTGTGAAGACTCAGAGATAGGAGAAGTATGGCTATTTAGAGAGAGAAAAATACTGGAAAACGGCATCAGTTTTTACCAGCAGTTATTAACTCTGGACTATAGGATTATGGATGATTCTGTTTTCCTTATACTGTTTTCAACTTTTTCTGCAATAAAACCACATTACCTTATTATTTAAACATTTTAACGTACCCAAGAGAGTAAAAAACCAGTGGCATTGGAAAAAAGTTGAACTTAGGAGTAATATTATTTAAGAAAATAGTACAGGGCAGAACTCAAACTGGAAAATAAAAGGGAAGAGAGAAAATGAATTCAAGGGTGGTACCTAAAACACTGGTGTAGGAATCCAGGTCTAGAGTGAAGAGATCTTGGCCTGGGTACTGGCAGATGCTGTGGAGGTTATAGTGATATAAGAAATAATTTAGAGCTGAAATCAAGATGGAAAGCTTACCAGCCTGTTCCTCCTACAGTGTAGGTGCCACCCATACCAGATGTCTGAGAATTATCCTTAATCCTTTACTTTTCCTTCTCTCTCAAGATTTTTCTCTTTGTCTTTGGTTTTCTGCAATTTGAATGTGATATGCTTAAGTATACATATTTTTGTATTTATCTTGTTTTTGTTCTCTGAGCTTATTGAATCTGTGGTTTGGTATCTGTCATTAATTTTGGAAAGTTCTCAGCCATTATTACTTCAAATATTTCTTCTCCTCTAGTGTTCTAATTATGTATATATTACATCCTTTGAGATTGTCACACTGTCCTTTGATGTTCTCTTGTACTTTCTTCATTCCTTTTCTCTTTGCATTTCAGTCTGGGAAATTTCTACAGAATTACCTTTAAGTTCATTGATTCTTTCCTCCATCATATCCAGTATATTGATGGGTCCATCTTCATTCTTATATCTGTTATATTGTTTTTGATTTTTTAGAATTTCCTTTTGTTTTCTTTCTTAGAGTTTCCTTCTCTGCTCACATCATCAAACTGTTCTTGCATAATTTCTGCTTTTTCCATTAGAGCGTTTTAATATATTAACCACAGATATTTTAAATTTCTGCCTGAAAATTCCAAGTTTATGCTATATCTGGGTCTTATTCTGAGGCTGCTTTTTCTCTTGAAACTTTTTTCTTTTTTTGCCTTTTGCATGCCTTGCAGTTTATTTTTGAAAGCTATGATGTATTGTATAATAAGAATTGAAGTAAATAAACTTTTGGTGTGCAGTTTTATGTTCATCTGCTAGGAGTTGGGTTGGGCCATGTTGCTTGTTTTAGCTGTAGATGTCAGAGGCTTCAGCTTCCTCTAGTGCCCTTGATTTTGTCTCTCTTGTTGACTTTGAGCTTCCCTAAGAACTCTTCCTTGGACAGAATCTGCATCTTGCAGCCCTTTAACCTGTAATCCACTGCTATTACTCTGGAGCCTTGTTGGTGTGGTGGTAAGATATGGGAAGGGAAAGCGTTCTCTAATCCTATGAATAAATCTCAGTCTTTCAGTAGGCTTGAGTTCCTGGGCTGTTACCTTCACAGGTGTTTCTTCACCTTTTTCCTCTCCTTATATCAGATGGGAAGGCTAGAGGAGCAGGAGTCGAGGAAAATGTCCTTTCCACTCATTGGATAAGGTTCTGTAAAGTTTTTTTTCCCTCTGAATATAAGCCTTTGTTATAGAGAACACTGTGGAGCTCTGCACCTATTTCATATCTGTGCTTTTCCCCTCCCCCTGCCAGAGCCATAAGGGGATTTTCTTGGCTTTTCACAAAAAGAACCTGGTGGGATTTCTGGAAGCATAACCCATAGAAGTGTGGGTGGTCTCCCTAAGACTGTGTCCTTAAAGAGTTTCTCACCCTCATGCTAGCCCACACTCAGTCTCCAGTAATTCATCAGAATTATAATTTTTGTTCCTACTAGTTTATGGTTTCAGAGGCTTCTTCCCCCGATAAATATATCTTAGCTATGACTCTGGATTCTTCTGTCTTGCCAGATTTTGGGGTGGAGGTTTGCCTTGTGACTTTAGTTCTCTGATGGGTCCAAGAAAAGTCACTAATTTTCAGTTTGTTCAGTTTTTTCTTGTCTTAAGGACAAAGGGGACATCTTCCAGACTTGAAACATGTCAGAGCTGAAAGCAGAGTACCTCTCCTCTTCTTCATCCTTACAATCATTAATCAAAGAGTCCCGGTTTTATCTTCCAACTATCTCTTAAATTCATCTCTCCTTTTTATCCCCACTGCTATTGCTTTCATGGAGTTTCTTTGTCTCCAACTTAGATCATTTCAGAAACCTCATAAATGGTCCCAGTGTCCTTAAATCCCCTCAAATTATGTAAACATACATCTAGTTTTCCAGAGATGGTCCCAGTTTATGCCTATTTTCTGAGTGGGATGATCATGGTGCACCTTTTACAGTCTCAAAGCATGCCTGTTTGGCAACAATGATGTGGTCACCCTTGATTCACCCAGGATTGTGAATCAATCTTGGCCTGAATCCACCTCTGCCCTCAAATAATCTTTCTAAAATTTAAATATGATCATGTCCCTCTTCTGTATAAAATTCTTCAAGTTCTTTTCTCAATCTATAGGGTAAAGTCTAAATGCCTTATTAGACAAGGGCATCAAAGGTCCTCCATGACTTGATTCTGCCTTTTCTGACTAGTTATTATCATGCTTTCTCAACCTCTTAAATTTGAAGACCTAACAAAATAGAGCTACTTGGTATTCCTTGAGCACAACATGTTGCTTTAAACACTGCTACCAGATTTCCCTGATGGTCCAGTGGGTAAGACTCCGTGCTCCCAGTGCAGGAGGCCTGGGTTTGATCCCTGATTTGGGAACTAGATCCCGCATGCGTGCTGCAACTAAGATCCTACGTGCCACAACTAAGATCTGGCACAGCCAAAATAAATAAAATAAATAAATATTTAAAAAAACAAAACAAAACAAAACAGTGCTACCTTTGCTCTGAAACCATCCAAGGCCCGTTCTTCCCCCTACCAGCCCTTCCTACCCTACCTCTCCCAAATTATTTATAAATTATTATAACTTAATTATGGTTAATTAATCATGCCATTCATAGTTACATATTATTATAACCATTGTTTTGTGGGCTCAGCACACATATACAAAGACTACACTACAAACACATACTACACACACTAGATTATGAACTCCTCAAGAGCAGAAACTATGTCCTAATCATTTGAATTCTTGGTGTCTGACATAGTAGGTGCTCAGTAATGTAGGTGGTATTCAACAGTCACTCTGTTGAGTTGCATTAGGAGACAGGAGAGTAGTAAGTGCTCTAGTCAGTGGCAAGGGTATAGACGAATTAATGTCACAGATTTATACAGAGTAAGGGTCCCTTAGACCTATGATTCCCCTCAGGAGACCTTACAATGCTGATTTTCTGTAATTCTGAGACTTCAAATGATTAGAGATGAAAAAAGCAGGGCAATTCAATGATTTAGAAGCAACAAAGAATAAAGGGAATTAAAAAAAAAAATTACCCTTCACCTCTCGGCTCAGTTCCAATTTAGAATTCTGGAATTCCTTATAGTTCTGTGCTGGCTTCTGGTACACAGCACACCCTTTTATTTCTTCCCAATCTCAGTCTACTTTTGTAACCTCTATCTGCACTCTCAACAAACAACAACTTCCTGGCCACCCACCCTCTTGGACCTAGAGTTGTACGCACCAGTCATGTTGGCACTTCTGGAATATAGCCAGAGGAAGTGGTCTATGCAGGGAACATGAAATTCTCTGGCCCCTGGAGCCTGGAGTGTGCCTGGAAGGGTAAGCACAAGCATATCACTTGGCCCAATAGATTCCTCACCCCGCTGGGAGAAGGATAGCTGAGAGAGAGCCCAGTGGGGTCCTCTAACTGTTAGTGCTCTCAGTAGGGGCTCCTCCTGCCAAGGTCTAGAGTGGTATTGAAGTGAAGACTATATAGGAAATGGCAGAGAATAGCATTGTGTTATTATTCTATCAGCAGGTTTTTAGTAGAGCAAAAGGTGAGAAAATGCTTTGGGGAACTCCCTATAGAATCTGCCCTTAATATAATGGGAGCCCTATAGGACAGAGTGGAAAGACACAAAAGCCATGGATGGAAGTACATATAAAGACATATAAATTAGGGGTGAATATTAGCTCATAATCTCATTTCTTCCATCTCTGCCCTACTTGGCTCCCTATACCTGGACAAAGTGGTTCCTTACCTTAGAAATAAACTCACTCTCCTTTCCTAAATACATCTTTTCCTTGCTGCCCACAGTAGGCTTTGGAATAAGACATTTCTGGACTCAAGTCCTCCTTCTTTCATTAATGATTTATGTAGTCTTCAGTAATTTGGATGGCAAGATTTCATTTCTCATAAACCTGAGAAGATTAAGATGAATTACCAGATTAGTTTGAAGAGAGTGAGAGAGTTGGTGGTTAGAAATGCAAAAATGGGATATCCAGGTACAACCAGATATTTATCAGAATTTCCCATGAGAACTTTGTGTTATGGTCTATAGAGCTTGTTTTGCTAAGAACCTTTCAGTTGCTAGAGACTTCATTGACTCAATCTACTAGAAGTCTGGAAAGAGAACTTATTTCAGTCATACCTGGTTTCCCAAATAATTAGTCATCTGTTTTCTTCTACCTACCACAGGTAGAGTCCTCCAGAAGCAGGTGCTGAGATGGAGCTCAGAGTGCAAGCTGTTGCCTGTGAAGGGAAAGGCAGAGGGAGAAATGAAACCATGATGAAGGCCCCGCAAAACCTCGACCAACCAGCTGAGTTAATACTCTGTATTGACTGTGAGGTCTTTCCCAAGACTGGTCAAAATAGCCAGACTTTGTATGCGACCTTGCTCAGTCACTAATGCGGGCTGAGCCATGAAGGGCATGATCTCAGGTGAGGCAGGTCTCTGTAGCTGAGGCAGACTCTAAAGAAGCTGACAGCTGGGGACCATCTGATGACCACACTCCCTGTAGCTGGGCATCCAGTCATTCCCTGAAGAGAAACCTAAGTGGCACATCTCTGTGTCCACCTCACCATCTTTGACTCTGCTTTCTTTCCTATGTGCTGGTTTCATTCTGAATCTTTTCCAAACTTATGGTGAACGTGTTCACTGAAAGTTTCAGACTTGTGTTTTACCAGCTGGGAAGCTTTAGAGGAAGAATCTCTCTTACAAAAGTTCCAGTTAATGTCCTGAGATTGAATATTATACATTTGGCTTGGGGTCAGGAGCTCACTTCCAGCACCAGGGTCCAAGGTTAGCCTCACCTATAACGAATGGACTGAGAGCTAGAGTGAAGAGATTCCCCAAAGGCACATTACGGTACTGTTACCAAACAAAGGATGTTAGGGAGCGGGAAACAGATGTCTTCTACCCTGATGCAGGCTCAGGCACTCATGCAATCTGGAGCCTTTCTAGAGCGGCCTGGAGGTCCCCAAGGAGTTGTGGGACTGCATTTAATTTTAGGTAGAGGATCTCAAAAAGCATTGTTAACATTCACAGAAACCCTCATTATTTTGGAAGACATGACCTTGAATTCTAAGTAAAAGAATTCATGATATTATAGCATAAAATTATTACAAATTCCTCTCTCCCTTTCTACAAATTGTACCAATTTTCTGAAGCTCCATTTGCTTTCTTTTTATTTGTGATAGTGTGGAGAATAACTGTGGGATTCTGCAAAATGCTGAATGGGAAAGTAGCACAAGAACACAATAACAAAGAGCCTTTCATGCTGCAAGGAAGAGTACTCCTGTTGGCATGGAGAACCTCTAACACTGGGACTGCAAAATGGCAAACCTGTGAAAAGAAAGAGATTTCTATATTCAGAAATACAGGATATATTTAAAGTAGTGTCAGTTTAATGTGTGTGTGTGTGTGTGTGTGTGTGTGTGTGTGTGTGTGTGTATAGACACATGATTTGTTTGTCTCTGTAAGTATGTACAAATCTTTTATTTAAAATCTCTTTGGTTGGGTTTATGAAAGGTTTCTCTCTTTGGAGTTTGTCTTAAATATAATAATCCAGGGCTTATACTCAGAGGGCACATGTCAAAATAGCCACACTATTTATTAAATAATGAAATATTTTTCTACCGGTTGGGAAATGGTATAGTAGTAAGTGTGAATGTGATAAGTTCTAAAATTAATTAACGAATTTCAGCACATGTGGTTTTTCTCAGAAACCACATGCCACTGTGATTCCAAGATTTTTAAAAATTGTTCTGGTCTGGGCACTGGAGCACAGAACTGGAAGGCCCATTGAAGAGATCCTGTTATTTATTTCAGGTGTTGAGGAATTTCTTTTGGGTTCAAATGTCCCTGGTTGGGAGAAGGGAAATCACACAGTCACATTGAGGAGAAACTTGGTGACGGTTGAAGAGTTTGGGAGAAGCCTGGGGCACAGGCAGCACAAGTGGGGCTTAAATCACTCAAGTATGATTGGGACACTTTGCTTTATTGGAAAACTCTTCCCTGGTGGTACTGACCATCCCTGCACCATGTGCAGAGGTTTATGAGAAGGGGATCTCCTGGGTTCCCTTTCAAAGGTCAAAAGAATGTGAAATGCAAGGAGTAACCATGAGACCCTTCTCTCTGTCCCCTCCCTACTGCTCATAGCCAGTTCTCCCCATGGAGGAACCTCAAGATACCCTGGCCCTCCCATCCCTGCCCCTGTCTGTTCCTACAACTCTTCCAAGCACTGGCGCTGGCTGAGTCTGGAAGCAATTGCCCTTTCTCTTTACCTCTTCTTTCCCATCTTGCATTTCTCCTGCTTATTAACTGGGCTTCAACCAGCTGTCCCCATCCCAGCACCAGTTGTTTCCTGACTGGACTTTGCAGAGAGGCAACCATCTCGCCCTTCTTGCATGGAACAAAGCAGGCAAAACACGCAGATTCTTAATCAGGTAACCAGAATTGGCCAACAACCACCCCCCTTGTCCCCTCTTCCTACCTCTCTTTTGTTTGAATAGGATTTATTATTATTTAGGATGGTAAGGCCAACATATCAGGAGACAGTGGCCATTGGAAAAAATTATTATTATACACACAGATCCCAAGTGAGAGAATACAGGTCATGCCACTGAGGGCCACAGGGAAGCACCAGGCAGTCAGGAGGCAGAGTGAAAAAACTGCCTTTAGCAAGAGCCTTTATCATGTTTTCCATAGGCAGGGTAAACACGTTTGGGATTGACTAGTCTGAATCATTTCAGTGGACTTTGGAGCATAGGAGCTGTCCCAGGTGTCTCACATCTGGCCCTGCAGTGATTAGGGCTGGTGGACTGTGGCCAGGAGTGTGAGAGCCTAATAAGGGAGGTGGTGAGAAGTGTAGACTCTGAATTGGTTGGTTTGTGTTTGGAAAGATTGGCCCTGGGAGGATGATTCCTCCTGAGGGGGAAGAAAGCAAAGGAGGCCAAGGCAAGGTGACTCAGAGAAATTACCAGGTTGTTTGGAATAAGGTGTCTCTGGTACATGCACATAGGGCAGATTTTAAATCAAGTTTGCAGAAACTAGAAACATGATTAATACACTCTTTCCCTCTCATCCTTTGTGTTTCTCCTCCTCTGGCTTTTCAACTTCTATCAGTAAATTTATGACAAAGGGCCACTGTCTTTGCTATTATTTGATGGTTGTTGGAGAGAGATTCATTTTAATGGAGAAGTCTTTGGAAGAACTTTATATGTAAAATCTCATCTAAAAAAGGAGCATCATTTAGCTCTGTCAACCAAAAATTACACTAATGATTTTAAAATCATAGAATGACTTGATGAATGAATTTTACTATAAATTTGAATACTTGGTAAGCAAGATATACAAGGTATAGAGAATACAGTTGGCCCTTAAACCACACAGTTTTGAA
Source organism: Monodon monoceros (assembly GCF_005190385.1). Taxonomy (NCBI): domain Eukaryota; kingdom Metazoa; phylum Chordata; class Mammalia; order Artiodactyla; family Monodontidae; genus Monodon; species Monodon monoceros. The sequence continues at coordinate 49,595,444 of NW_021703771.1, forward strand.
TTACGTGGGTAATTCAAAATGATTGAAAAAAATGCGGATTTTTTTCAATAGTAAATACTACAGTACTACATGATCCATGGTTGACTGAATCTGGGGATGCAGAACATTGAATTATGAGGAAACGTGGATACAGAGGAACCAAGGTTACAGAGGGCCGACTATAAATTATACGTGGATTTTTGAAGGTTGGCCTCCCTAACTCCCGTGGTGTTTAAGGGTCAACTGCATATATTTAGAGACTAGAAGAATATATATTTTTACAGCCTTGATTTATATATTAAGACTATAAACTCTGTATTGTATATTATACAATATGAATATATTCATATATTGGATATTACAAATTTTATATGAATTTAAATGACTAAACAGTTATTACACATGGTATTCTTGTCACCGCCAACTTTCTAAATCGTGATTTTCTTTCAAAGCTTATTTAAAGTACCATCTTCTTCTTACAAACTTGCTCATGATCATGACATGTATCTCTTCTGTCTGTCATTGCCTGCCCCTTGTCATTGCCTTTCTAATTTTATGATGGTAAGATCACTAACATTCTCCCCCTTAGTTCCTAGAGCAGTTGTACTTATCTAGGGACGGGTGCATATCAGAATCACTGAGAAGTCTCCTCTGAAGTATATATTCCTAATCCAGTCCCTCACCCAACTGCACACACAAAAATATATCTATCTAGGAGATATTTGAATCTAATGAGAAATTTTTCTCGAAGTGTATCAAAATCACTCGGGGGCAAATGCTGACCTAAAACAGAAAACACCAGGGACTCCCTGTCCCTACCTCGTCTTCTAAACTGGAGAACTTGGCACTGAGCAATGTTCCTTGACAGACTGACCTTGGTTATGGTGTTCTAACATTGCTCACACTTACTAATGTAATCCAGATCATGGCTAGTACTGGCCACTGTTCTCCAAGTCAAAATTGTTACTCAGTATTCTGATAGCAAACTCCTGTGGCTGGGTTTTTAAGTCTAATCATTTCTCTCCCCTTCCACGCCCCATCCCCTTATATTCTGCATGCCCAGTCACCGGAACTTGGTCACCAGACCTATGGTTTAAGTTTTTGTAGTGGTGTCCTGCCTTGTTATTTAGATCCACAGAAGGGTCTCTGCCAGTATGGCAGCCCAGTCTTTGTATATCATGGGTTTCCTGGAGGGTGACAACAAGCCTGTCAATATAGCCAAGTAGCTCCTTCTGCTGTTATCTACTGGGCCTGCCCCCCACCAACCTACATTTTGGCCCTAATGGATGAGTTTATTCTTAAGTCCTGGCCATTCTCTGAAATTAAATCTTGTTTTGCTTAATTAGCCATGTCTAGATAATAGGTGATTATTATGTGTAGATAACGTAGCTGGGATATATTAGGTATCCCAGCTACATTTGTTCTCCTCACATACTTCACAGCAAATACATCGGCTTTGGGGTAGTTATTTGGATTTAGGGCCTCACTCCTCCTATTGTATTTGGAGGAGCTACGCTCCTCCTTCGTGCTTCTCAGAGCACTCACACACGATTATTTGATAAAGGTCCGCTTCCCACACTGGACTGTGATTTCTAGGAGGTCAGTGATCTTATTCTCTTTTTTATTCCCATTGCACCTAATGCCTGACAGAGGGCCTGGCACATAGTTAGTGCTCAATAAATGTCTGTTGAATAAACAAATGAAAATCCTAAGGCCCTTGAAAGTATGAGACTGTGTAATGTAAACTCCATCTTAGAATCTACTGTTATGTTACTCAGACTCTCAAAATGTATTTAAATGATGAATGAAGATACTTCGAGGAATATATAACTTAATGTTATTTTCGAATTCATGGGCTTCAGAAGATTAATGTTCAATTTCAGAGAAAAGTGTTCTGTATAAAGGTTTAGACCTAAATATAAGAGGACATATCCCTGACTAAAAGTTAAGACAAGCTCTTATTATGTAGAGCATTCCTGAGCTCATTTTGATGGTCAATACTCACATTCCTTTAAAAAATCTGTTTAGATAACTTTCTCCTTTTCATTTTGGCAACAAAACAGAATCAGAGTGACCAACGGACTTAATGTAGTTCTTAACCATTGCACAAGCCAACAGAAGGCTCCTTCTGAGTGCGTTTTGGGGTTAGTCCACATCTCCCTCATTTATTATGGAATGTAACTGGTATTTCCTGCTTCCACAAAGAAACTCAAACCCCATTTGATACATCAAGGACTCAAAAGGACAGGGCTGTTTTCTCTCTTTTCATCCATAGAACAAGGAATCCTCTCCTCTCCCCACGAAAAAAAAAAAAAAAATCCCAAATAAGACCAGAGGTACTAACAACTTCAGCCCCAATTCTGTTTGTTCTGTAACTGTGCTGTCCAGTGGAAATTTAATGTCAGTCATAAATGTGAGCCAAAGAAGTAATTTAAATTTTTCTAGTATTCACACTAAATAAAGTAAGAGAAACAGATGCAAATAACTTTAGTAATATATTTTAACTTAACATATCAAAAATATATGATTTTAACATGTAATCAATATGAAAAATTATTAGTGAAATATTTTACTTTTTTTTTCTGTACTTTGAAATCTGGTGTGTCCTTTATACTTACAGTACGTCTCAGTTCAGACTAGCCACATTTTAAGAGCTAACTTTTAAGAGCTTACTGCCACATGTGGCTGATGGTCACACTGGGGAGTGTAGTTCTAGAATGTGTTTTTGTGCTATAGTTTTTCACACAGTCAGAAGAGACGTCCCCATTCATCTGCTGCAGCCACCGGCATCTGAGTGAGGAAAGTCAACCTGTTGAAACTTCTGAAAAGTTTTAAGTAGATTCAATAAATAAAACCTGTCGAAATGCTTCAGCGGTCTCCAGGCACTGCTCACCATAGCTGCAGTTGCTAGGTTAAGCGCACCTTTGCTACAGTGTCGCTGGGCTGAGGCCGTTTTGCTGCAGCCGTCATTCTGTCCCTGTTCAGGCTTCAGTGTGGCCAAGGCACAGGGGAGGATTCTTTTCCCTTTGGCATTAAGCACAGCCAAGGGTGATCAAGCCAAAACGGACCCAGCCTCTCAATGCCACAGTCCTTTTCAGATACACTCACATTTCTTTATCTTTCTTTCTTTTTTTTTCTGTTTCTTGCTCTGGATAACTGAAGAGCAGGTAGAATCCTTCCAGGCCAAGTACCTATAGATGTTAATACCTAGAATAACATTTTTTAAAGAAGACTTTAATAGAGAGGGCTGATGAATTTGTGGAGAAATAGGGAACAAACCTATCCTGTTATGAGAACTGAGTAAGTTTTCTTATATTGTAATATGTAATCAATCATGATGATTATACAGCACATCCTGATCGTTTCCAGGTCATCTTTATTAGGGAGTGATGAGAAACTTTAGTATAAGATGATTTTCTTGATTTTCAGTGTTTCTTAGACCTCATGCCTCTGCAGAGTCTGCTGGGGAAGGCAGAGAGTGGGGATCAAGGGTGTAGGCAGCAGAGCTTTGGCCCTCCGTCTCTGTCTTCAGCCAGAGCAGCTCTGTTTGTTTTCCTTTTAATGCTTCTGGGCAAGATCTAGTACAGATAAGTAGTTTCTGTGCCAAATTTTTAGAAAACCACCCACCTACGGGAACTGTCTCTGTTTTGATTCAGTCTGAATCTCTTTCTGCGCTCACCATATTGCATTTTTATCCTGCCATCTGTGCTAGGATGTCTACCTTCTCTATAGGGCCTTTACTGCTCAGCACTTAGTTTTTGCTTGTGCAACTGGGCAAAGAAAAGCCCTTAAATATCACATGTTTGGGGCTCATTTTTATTGTTTTTACTGTTTTCTGTTTAGTAATTCATGCTTATTGTGGGAAAATGAAAGAGAAAACTAGATAGAATAAAGAAGAAAATAGAAAGCATTCATAACTGCATCACACAGATAAATGGTGTTAACATTTTGATATATCTGCTTCTGAATTTTAACATGTATATATTTTAAATTAAATTAGAATCATATTTTACACAGTTTTATGTCTTGCTTTCCTCAATTATCATCATATTGTGATCATGCTTCTATTTCATTAAAGCATAATTGTTACTAGCTTTTAAATTCTTAATCCTATGTATGTTTCACAATATACTTAATCATTCCTCTATTGTTGGAAATGTTGATTGTTCCTGATTATTATTATTATTTCTTTTTTGCTGTACGCGGGCCTGTCACTGTTGTGGCCTCTCCCGTTGCGGAGCATAGGCTCCGGACGCGCAGGCTCAGCGGCCATGGCTCACCGGCCCAGCCGCTCCGCGGCATGTGGGATCTTCCCGGACCGGGGCACGAACCCGTGTCGCCTGCAACGGCAGGCGGACTCTCAACCACTGCGCCACCAGGGAAGCCCCCTGATTATTTTTGTTGTTAAAATTGATACTTCGTCTATCATTCTTGTACAAAAATGGTGCTTCAATGAACATTCTCACACATAAATATTTAACTACCTTTTAAAATTTATTTCCTAGAAATTCCTAAGTAAATAAACTTTCTAAATGTCTACGTATTGCTCAAATATTGCCCTCTTGTATCAAAATACAACCCCACCAGTAGTATATGTGAGTATCAATCTATTCTCACCCTTCCTGACTTTGAGTTCAATACTTCAAAAGAATCTTTTCCAACTTGATTTTTTTTTAATTTTTAAAAATTTTTATTGGGATATAGTTGATTTACAATGTTGTATTAGTTTCAGGTATACAGCAAAGTGAATCAGTTATACATATACATCTATCCACTCTTTTTTAGATTCTTTTCCCATATAGGCCATTGCAGAGTATTGAGTAGAGTTCCCTGTGCTATTGAGTGGGTCCTCATTAGTTATCTATTTTATATATAGTAGTATGTATATGTCAATCCCAATCTTCAATTTTATATTTTTTTAAAGTTTTTTAAAAATTTTATTTGCGAGTCATTGATAGCTTGTTAAGGGACTTTGCATTTCATTGTTTGGAGATCTATCATCTATCTGTCTATCTATCTATCCATTTGACCATTTTTCTTCTGATATGTTAATAATTTTAATTTTATTTATAAGAACATTTTATGTATTAAGGCTGTCAAATCTTAGCCTATCATAGTCATTGCAAAAACAAATGACCTAGTTTGTCTTTACTTTTTACTTTTGTTAAATTTTTTTGTTTTTTTTTTTTTTGGACAGCATAGGTTTGATCATAAGCACTCTTCTAATCTCTATTCTGTCACTCCAAGCAGTTTCATCCACACCCATAGCTTCAATTGCTATCTATTACATTGATGATTCACAAACTTACATCTCCAGCCCAGGGAGCCCAAGATTGAGAGGGACTGTCTCAAAGAAATATGTTGGTCTGGGTTTTATCTGAGTGGAAATTGAATTAATAAGAAGGAAGACCATAAAGTTTTAAAAGTCGTTGTATCAGCTTCAACTACAAGATAAAGACAGTATAAAATTAAGACAGGCCTCTGGAACTCCTGAGCATATACATATATACACATAAGATCTTATTGGTTCTGTTTCTCAGGAGAACCCTGATTAGTACAGGGGGTATATAATTTGTCTCCTTACTTCATAGATCTTCAATTGAGAGGAACTATATTCAAGGAGTTGTATACAAGGAAGCACACCTGCTTTTACGATTGAATTTTATTTTGTAAGCCAATGTGTGACTCTGTCTTTTGTCAGAGAGATCTCTGAGGACTTTATCTTTACTGATTGACTCTAAGGGATGCTGCTTGTTTCTAACATGTTTACCAGAAATGCAGCTTCTGACATGGCTCACCAACCTGGGAAGGGCAGGGAGGTACTATATGCAATGATTGAGCTCTCAGCTGTCTTCTCAATGGCAACTGAATTCTCTGGATGGGGTCAGCCTTCTGCACATATTGATGAAGTAAGAGGGAGCACTTGGAAACCTCTTTTGACAGGTTGAGCCACTTCTAGCTAGGAATGTGACCTAAAAAAGAAGATTTCTTATTTTGTAGCACCATAATCTTTCTAGCTCAAATTTTAATAGTTACCATTTGTGTGTATAGCATTATCTTGAATGCTTTACATGTAACATTTTATCTTCCCAATATCCCAATGGGTAAATCTTACTCTTCCCACTTCACAGGTGACAAACCAAAGCCCAGTGAAAAGTTATCACTTTTAGGGAATGGTGGCAGTTTGAAAATGAGCCCATTTTACCTCTGCACCGGTGTTTTCTTCTATTGCACCAAATCCCCCAGTAGACAGAAAAATGCCTGACAGCACATTCCTTCTGCCTCCTACCCCTTCCTGGAGCTTTCCAAAATTTTACTGTCAGGCTCAGAATCGAGTAGGCAATTGTAGTATTATCTTGCTCCTCTTACGTGGTGCAAAAATCAGTAAGCAGTGGTCTAATGCAGACGCACCACAAAGAAAACAGGTAGGAGTCACAATGTGAAATTATTAGGAAAGAAGAAAACCCATCTTAGATGAATTCAACTGATAAACATTGGATTGGCCTCTGCTGTATGGCGATCCTTGGGGAGATATAAGGCTGAAATTAGATGTAGTGTTTGCAAATAAGAAGCTCCCAGATTGTGATAAGTAAACATGATTTGAATATCATTAGGAGTATCCAAAACATGATACTGCATCATGAAAATAAGGATCACAGTCAGAGGGCTATGTCTCCACTAGCATTTAAACATCATGCTTTGCCCTTGAGTTAGTGACTCAGTTGGAAGAAATGACCTCGAGGGGCCTATTGTTTTTTAGCCAAGAAACAGCTAGTTTCCAAAGACCTAACAAGTTTCATAGACCATTCAAATTCTCCCTAGTATGCGAGCAAGATTTTTTCAATTTAAAAATTAGTCTGTTTATAGAAATATTTGTAGATGCTTCACAGACCTTTCAGAAAACTACTGAACATTAGCTTGGCATGTGAAGCGATTTCTAATATTTTTGTCTTAATGTTTCCCACAGAAGAGTGACTACTAAACACCATTCCCTCCACTGTCAGGAGCAGAGTATCATTTTTGTTAAAAATGAGTCTTTGATTTAAAAACATAATACATTTCAAGGAAAGAAAATATTCTTGTTTAGTGTTTCCAGAGTACATGCTTACTTGGAAAAATTGAAACTTAGCATGCTGTTTTCCATAATTTGATATCAAGTACTCAGAGTATGTTTAAATCTTAGCCTTAAAATATATTTGAAACTGAAATGTTACATTGTTTTAATATCAAGACTCTATGTACAATTTCTGACCTGATGTGGAATATTGTACTTCAGATTTCAGTGCAATTATCTTCAAGTTTGGTGTTTGTTGAAATGGTATTTATTGAAAAATTGGACATTGTCACACACTATCTAATTTGGTAACATTAGAAGTGATGCCAAGCTTCCCACGTGTCTCTCTCCCTCTGAAAAACTTATAAGTGGACTCCTAGCAGAGACTGGCAGTACTAAGATTTAAAACAACTTTCATGTACTAAAATTTTAAAATGTGTAAGTTCCACTGATATGGTAGGCAAGAAAGTACTGTATTTAGATTAAAGGACATGATGTTAAAGCTTGCCTTACATTTTTATTACATCTCAAATTGCAACAAATCAAAAAAGATAAAACTTTATGAGACTACAGTTATTTCTTGTAAGACACTTGCTTGTAAAAATTTTTCTTTGCCTTCATTTATTTTTATTTTTAGTTTAAAAGCTAAAGCCAAGCCAGGAAGAGGAAGACAAGATGAGAAACCCAAAATCAAGGTAAACATTGTTTTAGCAAAGCACAGCATTGTGAAATAAAACATAAAGAACATTATCATGCATGTCATACTAGGTGTCCCAACAGAACTTGCTTTACCTTTCTTAAGGATATTTTCTATATAAAATAGATATTATTAGAGAAAATATTTCTGTATACTTGTCTTTCAAAAATGTCTTTCATATGGAATGTTTTCCTTTTTCTAATTTCCAGCTGAGAGAAATATGAAATATCTAGGTTCTGCCTGGAGGTTAAACAGTTTTCTGTAACTGATACCATAAAAACTAAAAAGAAAACCTGAAAAGGCTTGAATCTGACAAGCACCCACGTCTGTGCGTATATCTGAATTATCTAAACCCCTTAGGTCTCCAACTCATATGAAAGTATTATGAAGTTTTCAGAAGATTCTCTATTTCTTCTTGCTTTCAGCTGAGTAGAAGATAGCTCAAGATCTTTAAGAAAAGATTGCTACTTAGCAGTTTGTGTGTGGTCAAATGGTCAACAAATTAGTTGTGCGTCAAAAGGAAAAAAAAAACTTTTATATGCCATCATAAATTCCGTAGGCACTTAACAAATTATAAAACATAGTAATAATAATGGCATAATAATTTAAAAATATAGCCTAAGCTACATTGAAAAACGAGAAGAGTGGCTGAAGTTAGATGAATTTGGTTGGTTTCTGCCTTGAATCTCCTGCTTTTTCCTTCTCCGCCCTCCTGCCACTCTATCCTCCTGTGGCCACATGCAGGCCCACAGACATAATCCTGGTTGCCTAGGAAGCTTTTTAGGAAGCTTTTTAGGAAGCTCAGTGCCACTCCCCCTCTGGGGGTGGCCCTTACAATGGAGTCATGTCACCAGCAAGACATGATGTTTTGTGCACCAAGGATAAGCTGGAGTTACTAACTAGGTTGTGAGTTTCAACATTCTCTTCTATCCTAACTTTTCAAAATACCTTCCTGTCCTTTAAATGAAGGTCTTGATACTGAGCTTGATTCCATCTCCCTTTTGCAGAATTGCATGATGATTTTTGGGCTCACCCACTGACCTTGCTGTGTTTGGAGAGATCTCCCAGGAATCAGGATGCAGCATCTCACCTGAGAGATAGAGTGAAAAGACCTTTCACTGCTCTACCTCATTCATTCATTTGTTCATTCATTTATCCATGTATTAAATAATACATTTATATATTTAGTCAATGTGTCCAACAGAAATTTTTAATGAACAACCACCAGGATTTAGTAGTTGGTTGGATATTGGGAGAAATAAAGTGGAAGCCTTTACCAATTCTGGTTTTAATAAAAACTTTGCCAAGTAAATTTCTGCTACCAGGGATCCAGATCATCAGCTTTGTTGCCCTTTCCCCTTTGACTTCACTGAACAAAAGTGCCCTAAGAAAGGGATTCTTCTGTCCTGGGCCTACTGTCATATGTCCTTCCCTCTCACTTTTTTTTACAGCCTTGTCTTTCACTACCAGCTACCTGGGGATGCTGCTCCCACCAAGGCAAATTTGGTGTTTAAGTTCTTTAAGAGTGATGATTTTAAATTGTAAGCTAAACCTACTTAAGGTATGTAAACTTCTTTTTACTATTTAGTGTAAATAACTATTTAAACTCCATATTCCAGAAGGTACCCTTAAAGAAATAATAATTGGATAAGCTAAAATTCTTTAGGTATTTTATGAAGCACAGCAAAATATTTAATAAGCAAATAGAATTTGGTATATATTTCTTATCCTCGGGGGAACCTCCTTTCTGTGACAATTATGTGATTTTTATTTTTGTATCTTACAACAGAAAGGAAAGACTTAATTTGTAGAATAATGACATAAAATGTGATAAAGAAATCACACTTTTTAAAAAAGTGAGCTACTTTTTAAAAGTTATGAACCCCAGAAAATGAAGGAAGACAGGCTGTTTTCAACGCACATCTTGTATTTCTATAAGGTATATCAAAGCAAATACTTTGTATGGAAAACTAACAGCTTTCCATGGAAGGCATGTGATTGATTGCCAGACTAGTGATAAAGGCTAGTTTGACTTTTCTTTTTTCATACGTGAGCAAACTTCATGTTTGAACACATTAGTTCAAAATCCACCTTTGTCAGCTAAAAAATGGTGATTAGAGTAGACTTAATCCTAACGTACCTCCCAGAGGTATGCTGACAAAAAGAACCACTGGTGATTCTATGCTCCCTTCACATGAAAATCTGTTCTAAAGACATTATTATAAAAACTCTTCCTTTATCCTCTATATCTTTGAAGAACTTAGGAATGGTAAATATCATCTTTTTGATGATGAACTTGCAAACAAGTATCAATACTAAATGAAAAGTGGTTATTTTCCTGGCCTGGTTATGTTCAGACAAGGCATAATTTTTTCACACTGGTCTGTACAGAGTCTTTCTTTCTTTTTTATTTTTTCCTAAAACATTGGAAAATGAAGTGAAAAAATATTTTAATAGTCCCTGTTCTGATTTTCTCTAGATCTTCCTTATTTGTTTTTGAAAATGTTAGAGGCTAGTAAGAAGACATGAAGAGTTGACATTAGTTTCAGAAAAAGTAAACTTGTGATTTTATACATGCAATTTATTAGGTAGCTATAGTGGGCTTTAATGATACTCACATCGGTCAATGTCATCTCTTATCATTGAAATTATCCAAAATTTCTAGGTGTTCTCTATGTCAACAGAGTAAACAAACACAAACATCTGTTTAGAAAAACATACCGTTTTCCTATAAATACATAACTCTATGGAAACGAACAGAAAGTCATTGGCAGGAACAGTGATAGTATATCAGTATTCTGGGGTGTGACAGTGTGATTAACCTGGCCCTGCTGCTGAGTGTCTAGGACAACTAACTTCTTCCAGAACCTGATGCTTTCTCAGGCTCACAGTTAGCATGTTAAAGGTATTTAGCACATCATGAAATCATAGTCTGAAAGGAATTCATAATGGTCGGGGCTGTGAATAACTTGAGATAATGTAAAAGGATTAGATTTTTTTTAAATGTAAGACAATTTTTACCGATGCACAATAAAGTAATTTTGAATTCTATTTAAAAAGTTTTCTTTTTTTTTTTAATGTCATGACAAGAAACCTGTTCATTCCTTTTCTCTATACTGCCTTACGTATACTTTATTTTTTTAAGAAAAAAAAGCTCGTATTTCTTTTAGCAACAATGGTGCCTTCTGTGTTCGTTAATGATATGAGTATATTCAGTTACTTAGGAACATTATTTCCTAGTCTGTATGTGAGCATTTCTTTAATATTTTTTTAAAATTTTGTTTTCTTGAAGAAATAAAATGAAAGTGCTTACAGAGGAAACACTTAGCTAGCTTACTGATCTTTCTTTCAACTACAACCTTTTTTCCTCATAAGTAACCTGAAAATAAATAGTAAAAATTTGTCCTCTCCCACGATGATTTTGGAACATTAATAAATAAGAAAATACCTTTAAATTGGAGTACTTTTTTAAAGTATGAATTTTAAAATAAAATATAATCACTGTGGAAACATCAAGGAAAAAATATAAAAGACAAGTGAAAGAGTAAAATAACAAATATCCAGTGTAGAAAGATCGGGGGAAAAAAGATTAGAGAAAAGAAAATAGTAAAATAACCTATAAGCCTGTGACCCAGAGAGAACCAATATTAACATGTTGGTGGGCACCCTACAGAATTTTCTCTATGTATGCATAAGCAGGGTCTGGTTTTAGCAACATTGGGAAATAAAATAATGTTTTATTTCTTTATTTGTGCAAATTAAAAAATTTAACATTGGTCCAGTCTTTCCTAAAGGTCTTGTGGTCAAAGATTCTCAAAGACACCTGGCTAATTCTGACAATAAGAGAATTAATCCTTATGCTAGCCTCTGCTCTCTTTGAGAGAAGAAAATCTCAGATATGACCCTTGCAGCCAATCTCTTTCCCTGCAGTCCTTAAGACCAGAATCATCCCAACCCCAGGGGTCAGTGGCCTCCAGCACCTTCTTCCTGCCATCAGTTTCTTCTATGTTCTGCTGGTGGAACGAGAATTCAGATTTACTTCATTTAGATCAGAGGTCAGCAAATTTTTCTGTAAAGGCCCAGATAATAAATATTTTAAAGTTTGTGAGCCAAGTGAAAAATGAAGGATAGTGTGTAGGTACTTACATAATAAGAAAGAAAACAAATTTCTACATATTTTTAAATTGATGAAATGTATATTATGATTGTAATTGAGTACTCCAGGAGTCAAATTATTTTGAGAACTACAAAATAATATTTTGTAATACAGGACTATAAATTAAAAAATGGAATTCTCTTTTTTGAGGAAGGGGTATAACCTTTTGCTTCATTGGAGTTTGAAGTTAGTGTCCCCAGTCATCAGAATCCATTATAAATATTCATCTGTTAATGTTATCTGTAATGAGATTTTATAAAGTATCTCATCTTTCAAAATGTCTTTTCACAGAGATAATACTGCCAAATACTGTTATCAATCCACCAGCATATGATTTTAATCATATTTAAAATTTGAAATACATTAACAAGACTCTGTGAGATTCCTCTTCTGATATTTGCCTTTTAGTATGTCAATACACTTCAGATTAATCACTTCCAATTGGCGGTTAGGTGAAAACTTCTCAATTGTACAGTTAGATGGTTTTGAAATGATGAAATTTCTTTTCCACTTGCATCAATCGACATCTGAAAAATGCTGCTGGAACTGTAGTTTGAGCCCCAAAAATATACTCGCTGTATATTTGTATGGGGATAAAAATCTTGACTCGTTTTAACTTTGCCAACACATGATGTATATAAGGCAGCTTAAAATTATTTGTCACTCAAGAAAACATTAGTTGTCCAAATGTCTTTGCTGCAGTGTAAGTTTCACATATAAACTCTGTATTGCCTCATAACTTTAGATTTAATTCATTAAGAGACATTATCAAGGCTGCAGCAAAAGCTACCATCCAAAGCTATTCAGTATTCAATAATACTGATTGAGGGCAGTTCTTCTTGTTCAAGAAACTTTCACAAGCTTGGTAAATTTGTCCAACTATACACTATATGTGTATAGAATGCTTGGTCTGGTAATGTTGATGTATATTGTATTATTTTAGTACAGCTATAGTGTCACTTCATAATTAACACCATTCTTCAGCATCTAATTCAATAATAAAAGAATCCATACTCCATTGTGCCTTAAAAGTATAATTTTCAAAGTGCAGTTTTCTCTTCTTGTGTCGACATGATAGATACACACTGGCAATTCATAAAAATCATTTCGTGGTACAGCAATATGCATGGCATTTGAAATGCTGTTGAGTTATAATTACATCACTGTGATTTGTAGTGCACAGAGCAGGCGTGTGAAGTGATGAGAGTATTATATACGGTCTCTGTTGCATCTACTTTGCCAATATAGCATGAAAGCAATGATATATGATATATAAACAAATGAATGTGGCTGTTCCAATATTACTTTATTTATAAATACTGAAATTTGAATTTCATGTGTCCTGAAATGTCATTATTATTTTGGATTAATCTCAACCATTTAAAAACATTCTTAGCTCACAGACTATACGAAAATAGGCAGAGGGTCAGATCTGATTCATGGATCAGAGTTTGCCATCCTTATTTAAACTAAAAGCTTCATATCACTGCCATTTCTGCCTCTGTTCCTGAAGAAGAAGAAGGAAAGGGAGAAGGAGAAGGAGAGAGAGAAGGAAAAGGAGAAAGGATTTTACAGCACGGTTCACTAAAGTCTGTTTCTTGTGGTCAAAGTTAGCCAATTTTCTATCTCTAGAATCACACTTAGACTTCCTCATGACTCCAGTTTTGTACTGACAGCATAAAAGAAGAAGTAGCTCCTTTAGTCCTAAGGTCAGATTTAGGATTAATACCTTTTTAGGATTGTTGGTAATGAGAATAAGCACTGCCTTGTCTTCCTTACCTTAATATAAATCACAAGATAAGGTAGTGCAATGTTGGTAAATTTTCAAATGTCTGTTCAGTCTTACTCATGTTCACACAGTTGGTGTAAGTTTTTTGCGCATGTATTATATACAAACTGGAGCTCTCCCTATCTGCAATTCCTCCCTTTTCAAACACATACTTTTAGAAAGGGAAATCTTTAAAACATTTAATTGAATAGACTACTTCTTAGGAAGGAAAACTAAGTCTAAGCCACTTGTACTTAATATGGTGTCTTTCGTAACACCACACTCAGTTGGGACATGAAAGGGTCAAATGCCTCTTAGAATAAGAATGGTGGAGTCTGTTCAAAGAAGAACAGGCCAAAGTAAAGATAAAAGGTTTAAAAATAGCCTTTTATTTTTCACACACACACAGACGTATACACACATACATGTATGTATGTACACATGAATGTATTTTGGATTTGAGATTTGGTTTTGTAATCTTATTGTCCACCATGATGAGCATTACCTACTAGATGATCTAGTGGGAAAAGAAGTCACGTTTTCTTCTGCAGTACATACTGAACTAGAATAGACACAGTCATATTTACTTTTTATTTTTTAATTTATTTATTAATTTATTTGGTTGCATCAGGTCTTAATTGTGGCAGGCGGGCTCCTTAGTTGTGACGTGTGAACTCTTAGTTGCGGCATGCATATGGGATCTAGTTCCTATTTTGCAATGGTAAATGGGAGTGTTTCCTTAATTTCTCTTCCTGATTTTTTTTGATAGTGTATAGGAATGCCAGAGTTTTCTGTGCAATAATTTTGTGTCCTGCAACCTTACCAAATTCATTGATTAGTTCTCAAAGCTTTCTGGCGGCATCTTTAGGCTTTTCTATGTATAGTGTCATGTCATCTGCTAACAGTGACAGTTTTACTTCTTTTCCAATTTGAATTCCTTTTATTTCTTTTTCTTCTCTAATTGCCATGGCTAGGACTTCCAAAACTATGTTGAATAAGGGTGGTGACAGTGGACATCCTTGTCTTGCTCCTGATCTTAGAGGAAATGCTTTCAGTTTTTCACCATTGAGAATAATGTTTGCTGTGGGTTTGTCATATATGGCCTTTATTATGTTGAGGTAGTTCCCCCTATGCCCATTTTCTGGAGAGTTTTTATCATAAATGGGTGTTGAATTTTGTCAAAAGCTTTTTATTCATCTATTGAGATGATTATGGTTTTTATTCCTAAATTTGTTAATATGGTGTATCACATTGATTGATTTGTGTATATTGAAGAATGCTTGCATCCCTGGGATAAATTCCACTTGATCATGATGTATCCTCCTTTTAACACGTTGTTGGATTCTGTTTGCTAGAATTTTGTTCACTATTTTTGCATCTACATTCATCAGTGATATTGGTCTATAATTTTCTTTTTTTGTGATATCTTTTTCTGGTTTTGGTATCACGGTGATGGTGGCTTTGTAGAATGAATTTGGGAGTGTTCTTCCCTCTGCAATTTTTTGGAAGAGTTTGGGAAGGATCTGGTGTTAATTCTTCTCTAAATATTTGATAGAATTCACCTGTGAAGCCATTTGGTCCTGGACTTTTGTTTGTTGGAAGAGTTTTAATTACAGTTTCAATTCCATTACTTGTCATAGGTCTGTTTATATTCTCTAATTCTTCCTGGTTCAGTCTTAGAAAATTGTACCTTTCCCAGAATTTGTCCATTTCTTTGTGGCTGCCCATTTTATTGGCATATAGTTGTTTGTAGCAGTCTCTTATAATCCTTTGTATTTCTGAATTGTCAGTTGCGATTTCTCCTTTTTCATTTCAATTTTATTGATTTGTTTCCTCTCCCTTTTTTTCTTGATGAGTCTGGCTAAGGGTTCATCAATTTTGTTTATCTTCTCAAAGAACCAATTTTTAGTTTTATTTATCTTTGCTATTGTTTTCTTCGCTTCTATTTCATTTATCTCTGCTCTGATCTTATGATTTCTTTCCTCTACTGACTTTGGGTTTTCTCTGTTCTTCTTTCTGTAGTTGCTTTAGGTGTAGGGTAGATTGTTTATTTGAGATTTTTCATGTTTCCTAAGGTGAGATTGAATTGCTATAAACTTCCCTCTTAGAACTGCTTTTGCCGTGTCCCGTAGGTTTTGGGTCATCATGTTTTCATTGTCACTTGTTTCTAGGTATTTTTTTATTTCTTCTTTGATTTCTTCAGTGATCTCTTGCTTTTTTAGTGTGCACTGTTTAGCCTCCATGTATTAGTGTTTTTTACAGTTTTTTTCCTGTAATTGATTTCCAATCTCATAGCATTGTTGTCAAAAAAGATGCTTGATATGATTTCAATTTTCTTAAATTTTTCAAGGCTTGATTTGTGACCCAAGATATGCTCTATCCTGGTGAATGTTCTGTGTGCACTTGAGAAGAAAGTGTATTCTGCCACTTGTGGGTGGAACTTTCTATAAATATCAATTAAATCTATCTAGTCTCTTGTGTCATTAAAAGCTTGTGTTTCCTTATTTATTTTCTGTTTGGATGATCTGTCCATTGGTGTAAGTGGGGTGTTAATGTCCCCTACTATGATTGTGTTACTGTCGATTTCCCCTTTCATGGTTGTTAGCATTTACCTTATGAATTGAGGTGCTCCTATGTTGGATGCATAAACATTTATAATTGTTATATCTTCTTCTTGGTTTGATCCCTTGATCATTATGTACTGTCCTTCCTTATCTCTTGTAACATTCTTTATTTTAAAGTCTATTTTATCTGATACCAGTATTGCAACTCCAGCTTTCTTTTGATTTCCATTTGCATGCAGTATCTTTTTCCATCCCTTCACTTTCAGTCTGTATGTGTCCTTAGGTCTGAAGTGATTCTCTTGTAGACAGCTTATATGGGTCTTGTTTTTGTATCCATTCAGCCAGCCTATCTTTTGGTTGGGGCATTTAATCCATTTACATTCAAGGTTATTATCAATATGTATGTTCCTATTATTATTTTCTTAATTGTTTTGGGTTTGTTTTTGTGGATCTTTTTCTCCTGTTGTGTTTCCCACCTAGAGAACATTCTTTAGCATTTGTTGTAAAGCTGGTTTGGTGGTGCTGAATTCTCTTAGCTTTCGCTTGTCTGAAAAGCTTTTGATTTCTCCATCGAATCTGAATGAGATATTTGCTTGGTAGAGTAACCTTGGTTGTAGGTTTTTCTCTTGCATCACTTTAAGTGTATCCTGCCACACCCTTCTGGCCTGCAAAAAAGTCAGCTGATAACCTTATGGGGATTCTTTTGTATGTTATTTTTTGTTTTTCCCTTGCTGCTTTTAATATTTTTTCTTTGAATTTAATTTTTGTTAGTTTGATTAATATGTGTCTTGGTATATTTCTCCTAGGGTTTATCCTGTATGGGACTCTCTGCACTTCCTGTATTGGGTGACTATTTCCTTTCTCATGTCAGGGAATTTTTCAGCTATAATCTCTTCAAATATTTTCTCAGACCCTTTCTTTTTCTCTTCTTCTTCTAGGACCCCTGTAGTTCGAATGTTGGTGCATTTAGTGTTGTCCCAGAGGTCTCTGGGATTGTCTTCAATTCTTTTCATTCTTTTTTCTTTATTCTGCTTCTCAGAAGTTACTTCCACCATTTTGTCTTCCAGATCACTTATTTGTTCTTCTGCTTCAGTTATTCTGTTATTGATTCCTTCTAGTGTATTTTTCATTTCGGTTATTGTGTTGTTCATTTGTTTGCTTGTTTTTTAGTTCTTCTAGATCTTTGTTAAACATTTCTTGTATTTTCTCAATCTGTGCTTACATTCTATTTCTGAGATTTTGGATGATCTTTGCTATCATTACTCTGAATTCTTTTTCAGGTAGATTGCCTATTTCCTCTTTGTTTATTTGGTTTTGTAGGTTTTACTTTGCTTCTTCATCTGTGCCATATTTTTGCTATCTTTTTTTTTTTTTTTTTTAATGAGTGTGATTGTGTTCCTGTCTTACTTGTTGTTTGGCCTGATGCTTCCAACACTGGGGTTTGTAGGCTGTTGTGTAGAGCTGGGTCTTGGTGCCAAGATAAGGACCTCTGGGAGACCTCACGCCAATGAATATTCCCTGGGGTCTGAGGTTCTCTGTTAGTCCAGTGGTTTATACTCGGAGCTCCCACCACAGGAGCTTCCACCTGATGCCTGGCTCATGAATGAAGATCCTGCAAGCTGGAGGGCTCTTCCAGCCTGCCTCTCCTGATCTCCCCGGCTTCCCTCTTATGTCCCCAGGACCCATGCAGCCTGAAGGGGGCTTTGGAGGGCAGAGGACCAGCCTCAGGCTCAGTAGCTTTCCTGGGCTCAAGCAGGCAGGGCCAACACCCTCTGCTCCTCTCCCACTCCTCCAGTCCTGGAGGGCTCCTCCCACCTGCCTCTCCTGTTCTCCCTCAGCCTCTCTCCTATGCCCCCAGGACCAAGACTGCCCAGAGGGGGCCTCTGTGGGAGTAGGATCCAGGCTGAGAGGCAGGAGACTTCCCCAGCTGATTGGGCAGAGCTCATGCTCCTCCCTGATCTGAGCCCCCAAGGGTCCCTCCAGGTGTGGGATCCCCTCCCTCCCTCAGACACCCCTCGGGGCCATTGGTCCTATCTGGCCTCCACTTCTCCTCCCCCCTCAGCCCCCGCACATCCTACCGGTTTATTTGGGGGTTCCTCCCATCTCCTTGGGTGTCAGAGTCCCCCACCTGCATACAGCAGGTCCCCTAGTTTTGGGGAGACATGAACTCCACATCTTCCCACACCACCATCTTGACACTGCCCCCAAGAAGTTTCTACATGCTGAAGAAAGTGGTAATATTTCCCAAACAAGGGCAAAGGACTGAAATAGGAAGATAAAGAAGTATTCCTTTAGGAAAATGTAATTTTTAAAAAAGAGGATTGGAAAGGAAGGGATTTTGTGAGAATCTAAGTGTGGAAGCAGCTACATTAACTGCATTGGAAAGAGTTCCAATTTTCCTTTCTTCTCATTTTACTACTGTCCAGAAATTTCCCCAACTAATTTTTGCATATTAGCATGTTTAATGTGGTGGAAGCTAGTGATGCAAGGTGGCAGGGGGAAGGAGACACTGAGAAAAGAACAGAAGAGACTATTGGATTATAGGTGTCCTTTCGTATCTTTTAAGGGATTATCCAGTTCTTTAAGAGTGTACAGCTTTGATTGCTTGGGCTATTTTGCAACTCCACATGGGTAGGAAACTGATAACTTGTAGGAAACTACAGGTAATGCAGATAAATCTTTTCCAGAGCAATGCAAATGAAATTGTCCCTTAGAGATATTATCAATATAAAGATTAACATCAATCTATAACAGGAGTTCTGAAAGTATGAGTCAGAGTCCTCTTGTAGTCTCATAGACCTTTTTTGGAGGCCTGAAAGGTCAAAACTATTTTCATAATGATACTAAGATATATCTGCCTTTTTCACTTTTATCCCTTCACAAGTTTACAGTGGAGCTTTCCAGAAGCTATATGACATATGATATCACCACAGATGAATGCAGAAGCAGATATAAGAATCCAGATGTTTTCTATTAAGCCAAACATTAAAGGGATTTACAAAAATGTAAAACAATGCTACTCTTCTCATTAAATTTGTGTTTGTTTCAGAAAGTATGGCTAATTTTCATAAATATATTACTTATGTTTTAAAGTACTATCTCTCACCTCAAAATTATATAGCCGCTATATTTCTTCTAGCATCTCAGGGTCTCAATTTTTAATATTCAATTTTAGTAAATTAGCAATTTATTTTGCTATGTGGCATGAGGTAGGGATATTTTTTATTCTCAAGTAGTTAGCTAGCTCTTTTACTAAGTAAACTTTTCTTTCTTAATCATTTGATATGGTTCCTCTGTCATATATTAAATTTTTATATATACAGCATTGTTTCTTGATCTTCTGTTATATTACATTATTTTCTTCTATTCTAGTATTAGTTACAGAATTTTTAAATTATTAAAATTGTATAATATATTTTAATGTATATATGTAAATATATCTCTTCTATTGGTTCTGTTTCTCTGGAGAACCCTAATACAACTACCTTTAATATAAAAAAAATTAAGTACAGCAGCAATAGCAAGAGCTATAACATTTCAGGAGCATACTTGAGTGACTACTCCATTGATCCCTGTCTTCTAATTATTCATCCATTTATATGTACTAAATATTTCCTAAACGTCTCTTATAAGAGGTTTTGTTTTCTTTTCTTTTTTTTCCAGCTTAATTTATTTAATATGAAGTTACATGTATAAGGGTTACATGGTCCTTCATATGAATATTTCTCTTCTTTACTCAGTTCTTCAGGCTTTCTATATAAAATGTGTTGGCATAGCTAACTTATTCCACATTTCTCTGCCTTGAAATTCCAAGAGGTGTTTCCTCCACTCTATTGGCCTTTCCCACTTTCTTTCTTTCCTTTTTATCCCCAGACTTTTCTAGGCAGTAATATCAAATAACTATGAAGACAGCTGATACTTCCAGAGAGAGGATTTCTTGTTGGAAAAAAAAACTCCTTGGAAACAGGAAATCATTTTTAGTTGACCACATTAAGAGTTCCAAAACTAAAAGATTTGGAAAGTTTTACTTTTTGATATTAGCATAACGTAGGCTCCCATACTTAGTCTGGATGTCTTACTTGTAATTATTACTTTATAAAATGATACTTTAAAATGTTTTGCAGAATGTAGTTTGACGTGTGTGCCACTAGTTCCATTTACCTATCTATCTACCGATCAGCCACCTTCTGTGAAGTAAGCAATGCATATAAAACGTTAGAGCTATCAATATATATTGCAAAAAAACAAAGCTAGAATGATAAGCAGTGATGTACAATGTAATATGAAGAAAATCATTTTGGTACTCCATGAAGAATTGTTTTAATATATAATCTGTTTGAATTTATATGCTTGTTTCTGAATGTGTGCATTATTTTTTATAAATTATTAGAGTTTTAGAAGAAGACAAGGAATATGACAACACAATTACAATGTGTTAATTTTGTTTGTATGGAGACAATTGACAATAGCAATAGTTACTTTGACCCAAGTAACTCAGGTTTAAGCCATAGAATCTACAGTAAACCCATTGAAATGTAATTGACTCAAAGGGCTTGGATAACATTCCTTCTCCACTTTGTTTGCCTCTCTCTACTCAAGATGTAAACTGTCGAGCAACAGAGAGAAACAATACTGAATTATCTCTTTTACAGGTTTTTATTTTTGGTTGTGTTGGGTAGGACTCATAAAGAAGATTGAAATACAGGTTAAGTGCTCATCATTTTTGAAAAGCCAATTAGTTCATTTTGCATATCTTGGGAAATTAAAGGAAAGCCAAAGGTACATCAGCATTTCCTTTCTGTATGTTCCATGTATCCTGAGGCACATGAAGAAGAATCACCACCTCTCTGGCGACCTGAGTTTGGACCTGCCTAGGGGAGAGTGAATGACTTTACACTGGAACACCTGAGGCTTGAGCATTCTGGCATCCTTACTAGTCATGGGAGCACTCTAAGGGAATGTGGAGTCCAGGGCAGTGTTATCTGAAGAGAATATGATGCACAGGTTAACTTCCTGATGCTGCTAGAGGGAGTGCTGAACATGCTTGTCTAGAGAACTTCACAGAGTAAGTGCCTCTCCTTACCCCACAGTATGCTTCCTGTCAAAGAATCCCATCCGGAGTATTCACTACTGTTATCTGAAATGCTTACAACATTGTTGGTGTTCACTGTATGTTAATGAAGGTCATCAATGTTATAAACTGCCCCATAGTGTTGATCCTACTAGCATTTCAGCCTCAAAGGGACTCAAAGCCAAACTAAGGATTTTAGAGGGCATTAGATGTAGCACTAGATGTATAGAGGGTTGTCCCAGGAAACACCTATCACAGGACCTGCTGCCTGGAGAGAAACCACTAGTAAAAACAATCACTGAGAGCAGAGAGAAGTAGGAGAAGCAGTGGAAGAAGAGCCACCTTGAGTTGCACCTTTTGCTAACTGGAAGTGCCATGGAAAGCACCAGTCCAAAAAGTTCAGCACCCAGCTCTCTTCTAGGTCACAAAGGTTATAAGTGGAAGACTTAGAAGAAACGAGAGTAAAAGGGTAAGAAAGTAGGTGACTCATGATTTATCATTCAATTTAGTGCAAACTGGCATGTGCTTTTTTGTGGATTCACTGTAGCCTTAGCACATTTGCTAAGCCTCTTATGGCTTTGAGCCTTAGTTTTAAATACCCATAACTTCAACTGTCAGCTCTTTAGGGTTTTAGGGGAAGAACTGACTCACATGGGCTCAACCCATATAAGCCTGGGTTATACCAGAATCAATGATTCCACAACTGAAGAATTTTTAAGCACCTACTAGTGTTCAATAAATTGCACTGGACTAATTACAAAAGGGAATCCCTAAATATGGTTCAGAGTATCCCATTTTATAATTTTTTTCCTGAGGGGGCTCACCTGGCAGGGAACTGTACCTGGGTTCATTTTGTCCCAGCTTGTTACCTCACGCTGGGTACCTCTGTTGAGAAAAAACCCATCTAGGTAAGGATTGTTTTAATCATATTACAGTGAAATTCATGCCAGGAATAGCTGGGATTCACAGGGTCCTACAGCAGATGCTGTGAGCGGATTTCCTGCCAAAGAACCAGTTTCCCTTAAGGCTACCAATTACAATGACAATCCTTGCACTCAGGTGCAAGAGTGACAATCCTTGCACTCAGGTGTTGCCAGGTGAAATAATCTTCATCCAAGGCCACTGCTAACCAAAGGGCTTGGATTGCCTATTGAAAATTACAGCCTCAGAGTTTCCTTGGACTGTGCTAGAAGCATCTTTTCCAAGTTCAGTTTTCAGTGCACCAGCTTAAGCTTGTATGTCCTTTAACTTACTAACTCTTCACTGAAACACTCAACATCTTTACACATAAAAATGCCTCTAGGAGATTGTGAGAGGCTGGACCATTGGACATATGTTCTTAGAACTAACTTGAGAAAATAAAATTGGTTTCTAAACTGAACTTAATATCAAATCTCATGAGATAATGTCTAATTTCTTCCAAGTGAACCGAGGTGGATACCAATGCCAACCCCTGTGTGCTGAAATTCCTGTTACTGCCAGTAACATGGTATATTTCCTCAGCCACTGACTGTGGCACAATCCTGCTTTATTTTTTAATGAAAATCCTGGAAGATACAGAAAATTAGAATAAAAAAGGAAAAAAAGCATCCATGATTTTATATTTTCCAATAACTATATTGTTGGGTTTTTTTTACATCTTTATTGGAGTATAATTGCTTTACAATGATGTGTTAGTTTCTGCTTTATAACAAAGTGAATCAGTTATACATATACGTATGTTCCCGTATCTCTTCCCTCTTGCGTCTCTCTCCCTCCCACCCTCCCTATCCCACCCCTCTAGGTGGTCACAAAGCACAGTTGTACTTGTCTGTCTGGAAAAATCTATTTTCTATATACATACTTTGTGTTTTCTCAGCATTTATTTGTTAAGTTAATATTTATGTGTTAGCCATGATACCTCTAGATTGTCTGCATATAACTTTGTTTTATCCTTGTCCAAATCCTACAAATTAGGTACTATATTTTACACTTGAGGAAACTGAAGTTCAGAGAAGCTCAGTAAAAACTCCATACCACACAGTAAAAGAAAGATTGAGATTCAAGCCCAGATCTGTCTGATTCCAATGGTCATTGGTTAGCTCTTAGGATTTACTGCCAATACTGCAAGGGAGGTCACAAACACAAACATGCTTGAAGATGGATCATCCATAATGGTAACCACCATTTTTTTTAAGTGAGGAAAGAACTGTTACATTCCATGAAAATTGTTAATCTATGCATTTATGGTTAAATTTAACAAGGCTGGAGACCACTGAGACCAAGATGTCCTCCTAAAATAAATGTCGCCTTTCAGAATCAGAGACACTTGGCAATCCTAACTGGGCCACGTGTGTTCATTTGTTACATATGTGGCAGCAAACAGATGTGCAGACACTGCAAAGTACAGAGGAGCTTGTGTTGCAGATTATTTTGTCCCAAACTTGACGTTTAAGTTCTCTGGGGAAATACTAAGTCATTGAAGTTATACACATTTCTAGCAAGAACACAAGAGGTTTTAATATTTTTTAAACTAATGGACAATTATTAAGAAACACAATGAAGTCCAAACATATTTACTTTAACTTAAAATGTACTAGAATCAGTGGATTTAGATTTTCCTGATCACAGGAGTGATATACAGAGTTTAGCTTGGACTTAGGAGTTAGGCAGCTTATGTTGAAGATCTCATCTGTATCAACAGTAGTTCTTTGCCCCAGTTTCTCTGAAAAGTTGGGGTAATAATGCTTCTGAGTTCCGTTGTAAGGGACAGTAAATGATCCATGAAACGTCTGTGACTATGCCCACTCAGAGTTTGCATTTAAGAAACATTAGCAATTCAACACTGGAACAGTTAGTTAGTCAACGGAATCCATAACTTGTGAATATATTCTTTTCCAATTTTAATGGATTTTGTATAACATTTCTTTTCATTTTGCAGTACATGATTGAAAATATAAGAAAAACTTAAAACATACTTAATTCAAAACCACTGTTCCTAGACTTTCATCTTACTGGTCTTTATGACACACTTGCTTAGTCTTCATGATTTAATTCCACATCAATGCTTTTTCTTGCTTTATATCAATTGCCAAGTCACTTAAAGTATTAATCATATGCCTTTATTATGTTTATTAATTTTGTATCTCTGTGACCTCTTAGTATTAAGTCATTTCTTCTGTATCATTTTAATAATGTATCCAAACTCCAAATCACCAGTTTAAAACTATAAAATTGACATGATCAAGTATGGAAAAAAGAAAGCTATTAAGCCAAATGAGCATTAGCAAATCAGAAAAGATGGCTCTAAATCCCTCTGCTGCCCTTCAGTCAGTGAGACCTTGTGTGAACCACTCATGATTCCCTAGTCTAGCTTCCTCATCTGTAAAATAAAGATCATAACATCTGTCAGGCCTTCCTCCAAAGGAATGATTGTGCAATAAGATATATGTGAAAGTCTTCTGTAAACTTTATAGTTTGAGGGTTTGAAAGTTTGTTTATTTAAAGTGTCACAGTGAGAGATAAGATAAAATATGTGAAAACCCTCTATAAGCTGTATAGTACATACATATGTTACACGTGTCATCGTATGAGAGCTTATTTAATTAATCCTTCATGATGGAGGCACTGTGGTGTGATTTGGGGTTTTGCAGCATTGCAGAGGCTTTCCAAGAAAGACAGCACATAACACCAAGTAGAATCTGATAAAGGCCCAGTAAGTGGTCTTGGGAGTGTACTGTAGGTGTCCAGA
Source organism: Monodon monoceros (assembly GCF_005190385.1). Taxonomy (NCBI): domain Eukaryota; kingdom Metazoa; phylum Chordata; class Mammalia; order Artiodactyla; family Monodontidae; genus Monodon; species Monodon monoceros. The sequence continues at coordinate 49,620,463 of NW_021703771.1, forward strand.
GAAGGAAATGAGAACCAGGGACTGACCGGGCTCTTCAGGGAACACGTACAATGAGGTGGGTTTTTGACTTCAGCATCGGATGTTGGGTAGGATTGAAATAAACAGAGATCAGAAGTGGGGGTCCCAGATGGAGGAACAACTCGAGCAAACATATACAGAAGTAGAAGAGCACAAAGGCTGAACAATGGCCTGATATGGATGCAGAGGAGCCTTCCTGTACGAAGCAGTGGGAGATGAAACTGGCAAGACCGAGTGAGCTCAATGGAATGCCAAAAGAATGATGAGCTTTGTTACCACAGCACATTTAAAAGGAAAGCCGCTGAAAGGGTTTTTGAGCAGGAGAATCATGTGGTAAAAGCTGTGAACTCTAGCTTCAGACTAACCAGTTCCTAGTCCAAACTGACCTACTAGCCAATGTTTTCTCAGGCAACACTTACTGGACATGCATGGTGCAGTGGAAAAAGTGTGAGTCTGGGAGCCGAGGGCGGGCCTTTGGAACGTGAGGCCTCTTTTCTGGATGGACCTACATTTCGGCCAGTGTGGCCGGCAAAGCCATCATCTTATATCCTGGCTCTTTCCCATCACTTCTGGAACCACTTCTGCCACATTTTTATTTCATTGAATTTCTATCAGAGTTCCTCTAGGTTAAGAGTACAAAAACAGGTTAAAAGATGTTTTCTCCTGAGAGCCCTCAAAAAGTTCAAAACTGTCCTGTCTGCTATTAATTCTTTTTCCATTCCTTTATTGCTCAATCTTCTTTAGTTGGTCACATTGCCTTTCAGAATAGAGTGTGTTACCACATTACAATTAGAAACACATGATAACATTTAAATGGGCATTTCCTGTCCAGATTCATCATTAAAATGCCCTTTGTCACTAACAAATTCCAACTCATATTTAATGCTATTTTAACATCAGATATATTCTTACTACATAAAATTATCTTCAGCCAAGCTTATGTAGAGTTTGAAAATCATCTTTGTATCTACTAAGGCTTTCATTAATCACATTTTTGCCGAGAAAGAAAAACTTTGGTCCTAAAGCTATTGGTGGGTCCTCTGTTGGTTATTTAGGTATTGACACGCTAGCAGTAAGATTTTTCTTTCCTTTTCTTTCTTTTTTATCACGGAAAATAAAATCATTCTACCCATCTGTCCTCATTTTCTCAAAACCGGAAATAGGAATGAACTTAAGTTTTCACATATTCTTTGATTTTTATCTCAGCTTCCAGAGAGTGGCAGAAACCTGACAAATGTAGATTTGGAATGAGCATTATTTAAAACATGCTCCACAAAACCTAACTGGTAGATAAAAGGCAAGTCTGCAATAACAGCTAAGCCAATAAAGAGGGCTGAGGAGAGTCAGTAAAGTTATTAATAAGGTATCCATCCCACTGAAATATGAAGTAGAAATATAGGGAGCTGGGCTTCCCTGGTGGCACAGTGTTTGAAAGTCCGCCTGCCGATGCAGGGGACACGGGTTCGTGCCCCGGGTCCGGGAAGATCCCACATGCCGTAGAGCGGCTCGGCCCGTGAGCCATGGCCGCTGAGCCTGCGCGGCCGGAGCCTGTACTCCGCAGCGGGAGAGGTCACAACAGTGAGAGGCCCGCGTACCGCAAAAAAAAAAAAAAAAAAAAAAAAAAAAAAATATATATATATATATATATTTGGAGCCTAAAATGGCCACAGTAGAGAAAGGAGAATCACAATTTCTAAGTTTCTATTTATTTTTTTCTCATAGACATGGGATATGACTTGAGGTAAGTTGTCTCAACTTCAAGAATGTGTTCATACTTTACTTTTCACATTGTAAAATGATATAGACACTCTATGTCCCAAATAATAATGGTCTATCTAGGGATCAATTTGAGATCCTTGGAAAACAAACATTAAGCAATGGTAGAAATGCCTGATGGTGATTTATGAGTCTGGAAACCTTGATAATACCATTGCCATCTGAGTTTTAAGTCGTTATAGAGTAAGAACAGACTTAGAATGCCATTACTATGAAATTATTCCCTATCCCTGTACATCCGTCACATTTTACAAGTATAAAGTGATGTTTTCAAGATAGTTTTTTTAGGGTGTTTACTTTCTAGTTTATTATTGTTACACTTAAAATGTTCAGAGGTAAAATTATCTGGAACTAGACATCAAGATGATCAATATATGTTCCTGGCTTTTCAGATAGTTTGGCTGTGGTCTGTTATGAGCTCTTTTTGGAGAATTATTTAGACAAGCCTGCTCCTTTTTAAATTAAAGATTGAGGTAATTAAAAGGGATTTTTTTATAGAACAACTCATTCCTATTAAGAAAATCAGAATTCATTACTGAAATGAGATGAAAAAAAGCCTAAAAATATTAATATCTCTTGCCACTTTTTGAAAGCTATATTTTCATAAATTACATTTTCAAAGCCAGCACTTCCAGATGATGAAGCAAAATGAAAACTGAATTTTTTAAATCAAAGAAAGAAGGCTTATGCTAGAGAGGAAGAGGAAAGGGAAACATATTAGTCCTTAGAACTATTCTTTTTTTTTTTTTTCTGTTTTTAAAAACACAGATATAGGCTTTCCCCAATCAAAAGTGGAATCATGCTTCACGTGTTTTTTTTTATTAGTTATCTATTTTATACATATTAGTGTATACATGTCAATCCCAATCTCCCAATTCATCCCCTCCACGCCCCCCGCCCCCCACTTTCCCCCCTTGGTGTCCATACGTTTGTTCCTTAGAACTATTCTTAATTCCAACTACAGTTACTAATTCTCATCTTTTAAACTTAAGAAGTCATTAATACGTATACAATATCAGTTGTGTACATGTCTATGGTATTATCTAATGACACACAAGATATTGTGACTGCTTATATCCAAATGGGAGAAATAAGTGAATGTGTATATTTGCCTGTATATGTACAAGAGTATGAAGATGGATATGTAAATATCAGAGCACATTTTAGGAAACACAAGTATAAGGGTGTGTTTTCATATACTGTCACAGAAGTGTAAACATATGGGAAACTGGAGACAATGAATTCATTAAGCCAGATAGTTCAAGGAAAAGGTGAGATTGCATGGTTTAGGAGGAAAGTAGGAAAGTGACTTAGCAGAAAGGAAGCAAAGAAATACCATGCGTCACATACCTCTGTGTGATCCTCCAGAGCCATTTTCCCTTTATTTCCATCTCCCCTCTGCCTCAAAAATGGGACCACATTGACCCCATCAAAGGACCCTGGTGTACTCTGGCTTCTGAATAAGTTTGAGACTTTATTTCTTCCAGGTTTCATTCCTCAGCCCTTTGGCATTAAGAGTGGTAACATCTCACTGCTGCTGGCCTCCATTCCTGCCCTGTTTGTGGTGATCCACTTCTACTCCAGACAAACTTTTATAATCTGTCACTTTGTAAAAACATACTCATCTAATGATCTCTTTTCTGTTGGGAACTTGGCTGATAACATTAGTTGGTACTAGAAATGGCTCCAGGAAACAGACTCCTTGAACTAAGACTCTGGGATTAGCACATCATATATTTGAGGCATACTGGGATAACCTCTTTGCTGGGGCTGTGAGGGATTGGGTAGGGGCAACGCTTGGCATATTGTAGCCTCATAAATATTCAGGTAACCACTGCGGTTGCATGAGATGAAGAGCTGGCAGAGATCAAGTGGCTGTAACACATAGCTGCTCTGACAATTAAGATTTTAGTGTCATTTGGCTTCTTTCTACAGTTCTAGAGAATACTGTTGACTGAAAAAAAAATGCACAACCTAAAAGTTGAGAGTTAGGTTTTATTCAGCAGACAAAACTGAGGCCTGAAGCCCAGGACACAGCCTCTCAAATACCTCTAAGGGACTGTTCCAAAGAAGTAAGGGAGGAGCCAGGACACACGGAGTTTTTTGCAACAAAGACCAGGTAGTTGGAACGTCAAAAGGTTACTGTTATCTAAAAAAGGGTACAAATTAACTTATCTACAAAACAGAAATAGAGTTACAGATGTAGAAAACAAACTTATGGTTACCGGGGTTGGGGGGAGGGATAAACTGGGAGACTGGGGTTGACATATACACACCACTATACATAAAATAGATAACCAATAAGGACCTACTGTATAGCACAGGGAATTCTACTCAATACTTTGTAATGGCCTATATGGGAAAAGAATCTAAAAAAGAGCGGATATATGTATAACTGATTCATTTTGCTGTACACCTGAACCTAACACAACATTGTAAATCAACTATACTCCAATAAAATTTATTTATTTTTAAAAATATTTATTTATTTATTTATTCATTCATTCATTTTGGCTGTCCCAGGTTTTTCTTTTCCTGTTGGTTTGTATTTTAATGATTTGCAATACTTGTGTGGTATATTTGTGTGGTTTTTTTTTTTTTTTACACCTTTATTGGAGTATAATTGCTTTACAATGTTGTGTTAGTTTCTGCTGTACAACAAAGTGAATCAGCTGTATGTATACATATATCTCCATATCTCCTCTCTGTTGAGCCTCCCTCCTACCCTCCCTATCCCACCCCTCTAGTTCATCACAAAGCATCGAGCTGATCTCCCTGTGCTTTGCAGCAGCTTCCCACTAGCCAACCATTTTACATTTGGTAGTGTATATATGTCAATGCTACTCTCTCACTTTGTCCCAGCTTCCCCTTCCCCCCTCCCCGTGTCCTCAAGTCCATTCTCTACATCTGCGTCTTTATTCCTGCTCTGCCACTAGGTTCATCAGTACCATTTTTTTAGATTCCATATATATGTGTTAGCATATGGTATTTGTTTTTCTCTTTCTGACTTACTTCACTCTGTATGACAGTCTCTAGGTCCATCCACCTCACTACAAATAACTCAGTTTCATTCCTTTTTATGGCTGAGTAATATTCCATTGTATATATGTGTCACAACTTCTTTATCCATTCATCCATTGATGAACGTTTAGGTTGCTTCCATGTCCTGGCTATTGTAAATAGTGCTGCAATGAACATTGTGGTACATGACTCTTTGAATTATGGTTTTCTCAGGGTATATGCCCAGTAGTGGGATTGCTGGGTCATATCGTAGTTCTAGTTTTAGTTTTTTAAGGAACCTCCATACTGTTCTCCATAGTTGCACTGGGTCTTAGTTGCAACATATGGGATCTTTAGTTGCAGCATGCGGCCTTCTTAGTTGTGGCATGCGAACTCTTAGTTGTGGCATGCATGCAGGATCTAGTTCCCTGACCAGGGATTAAACCCAGGCCCCCTGCATTGGGAGTGTGGAGTCTTACCCACTGGACCACCAGGGAAGTCCCTAAAAAAAAAATTTTTTTTTAAGGGTTACTGTTTTTTAAAGAAAACCGGATATCTCAAGTTAAGGAATTTGGCACTTTTCTATGCATGGGAAGATGCAAGAGCCTGGGTTCACTGAAATCATTCCTTTGATATGCACCTCAGCTATCTGGGGCCAGTATCCTGTGCTTTCTCATGCTGAGTCTCCTCAGGATGTATCATTCGGAGTGGCTGTAGTGTGATAGCTTGATGGCTGCAACATCCCTTATTTACTGATATGGCAGGCAACATTTTTTTTCACCGACAATATCGATAGGGAAAAAGATAATTAAAACTATGAACATGTAATTACAAATGTGTACAGAGAGTCAGAAGGTTTCCTGAGTCGCTTTGAAGGAACCCTTCTCTCCTATGGTCGCTCAGAAGATATAGCTGACAACCAAGCTCACAACCTGATTGTAAAGCTCGTAGAATCACAGCACTAATTATAAATCAGACCCTCCATCTCTATTATGCTAAGAGAAAGGCAATTATCAGGAAACAACAGAACCATGCCGCATTGGATGTGATATTTTGGAAGATAATGATGAAGTTAAGAACTATGAATCTCCAAATTCTCTTGAACACGTACCTCACAGCAAAAATTGACTCTCTTCACACTCATACCCTCCAGTGGACCATGGAATTGGATGGTGAAATTAGGCAGTTATGATAATCAGCTTATGCCTAGCAACGGGCTTCAGAGGGAAAATTCAGATGCTGCATCTTATGGTATTCCTTTATTTTTTTTTCTACTCTTTTCCCCATTAGTTCCTTATATGAAGAATAGCAGAAATAGCTAAAATTTTAGACTCTGGGAAGGAATATGACAATTAATGTTACCCCATGATGATGCAATAGCTTATGAGATTTTGTTCTCACTGGTTGCAGATAAAGGCTTTCCACCCAGACAAAGACAACACTGGGTGCCAAGAGGCAAAAGGGGCTGACTCTTTTTGTACTACAACAAAAAGCCTCCCATACCCTCTGACTTCAGGTCAATGGGGAGCCTAGCAAAAGGTAGGAAGTAGGGAAGAGAGTGATGGCAGGGAACTTACTTCCTTGGCTTCTTTCTGGCGAAGTTACGTAGGGCTGGCTATACTCTCAGTGGAAAATTCCTGCTCCTCCCCAGGTGGTCTTCTGTTCTCATCACTTCCTTGGCGAGTCCTCCTTTTAGGTCTCAGGACATGCATGGGGTAGGGGAGGGGAGTAAGAGCTCTGTTGTGGGTGGTCCCAGGTCCCTGCATGATCCAGTTGTTTAATAAATTCCATTCACACCTTGGTCATTAGTCCCTTTGTAAATGAACCTTCCTTAAGTTACTCTGATGTGAGTGGGCCATCTGTTTCCTGTGAGGAAAGACCCTGACTGACACTTAGATGTCTGATAACAAACATGCCAAAACCAACTTTAGAATATGCAGAGGCAAATTTGGCAAGCTTCTCTGTTTGAAAAAAAAAAAAAGTCCACTAAGAATTTTCCTCTATTCTGGGGCTTCCCTGGTGGCGCAGTGGTTGAGAGTCCGCCTGCCAATGCAGGGGACACGGGTTCGTGCCCCGGTCCGGGAAGATCCCACATGCCACGGAGCGGCTGTGCCCGTGAGCCGTGGCCGCTGAGCCTGCGCATCCGGAGCCTGTTGCTCGGCAACGGGACAGGCCACAACAGTGAGAGGCCCGCGTACTGAAAAAAAAAAAAAAAAAAAAAAAAGAATTTTCCTCTATTCTGTATATTTTCTGAAAAGACATCACTGAATCTCTAAGAGGACATAGGTTTTGAGCTCCAGCCATTTCTGAAATGATACTGATGCTATCCATGAGTGCTGCCAAGTCTCCAGGTCATGTCTGCAATATAGGATGACGCTTTGGAAGCTTTTAGTGAAGGTAATCTTTTCTAGAAACCTTAAAAAGGTCTACGAATACAAAATCATTTACCATACCAATGAATACAAAGCTGTTTACCATAATTACCCTTCAAATTCCTCTTCTTCTCATTTTACGTCTGGGTACTCAGTCTAAATAAGCATGACATCATCATGTAAATCATGAGAATATTCAAGTAGTGATGGTGGATTTTTACTGATCCATTGGATCTCTCTTGCTTATTTCTCTCTGGTGACTAATGGTGAGTAACCAGAGAAGGTAACTCATGTGCAGTTAGGTTTGCTATCTGGTTACCTATCTAATAGTGGGTTAATCAACTGTAGCAAAGACTAGAAAACATTCCAAGTAATTAAAATCCATTAGGTTTGCTGGCTCTTACCTAAAAATCTAAAACAAAACAAAACAAAAAGCAAACAAAAATAAAAGACAATAACATTGTCCTAAGCCGGAATTAGGTATGTTGTTTATCTTTTGTTGTCTGACACATTTATTAATTCAGCCAACATTTGAACATCAAGTTTCAGTTTAGGTACTGATGACGAAAAAATAAAAGAAAAAAGAAAAAAGAAAATAATACATGAATCCTCCCTTTGGAGAAGTTTCTAGTCCAGTTGGGAGGAAGCAATTACAATATAAGTACCATGGTAAAGGTAAACCAGGTACACACATAGGAGGGGCATCTAAGTCAGGTGGGAGATGGTCCAGAAAAATCTTCTTAGAGGCATCACATAGGAGAAATGTTTTGGAGAATAAATAGAATTAGACAGGCCAAGAAAGGGGACAAGGACATCCCTAGGAGAGGGACAGATACAGACAAAGATGCAAAGATCTGAAATAGCATGATGTGTTCAGGGAACTGCCAGGGGTACTTTATAGCTGGAGAAAAGGGTGAGTATGAGAAGGTGACTGGTCAGGAAGCAAGAGAAATAGAAAGGAACAAGGTTCCAAAGCCTGGAGCAAGGCTACAAAGTTTACACTTCACACAAAGTTGTAGGGCTGTATTATTCAGAATGCCAGCTGCAAGTATAGTAAATGGTTTCAAAAGAAAAAAATGGACTGGCTTAACTGCAAATCCATGACAGGGTTGGCTTCAGGGTTAGCTAAATCCAGAAGCTCCCGTGATTTCCTGAAGTTTGCTTTCCTCTATGTGTCGGGTCCAACCTTGGACTATAAAAATGTCTCATGGGGGCAAAATAAATGTCACTGTCCTTGGATTCCTTTGTACATACCATAAGGTCCAGAGGAAGATAAGAGTCTTCTATCCTGGCATTTGAAGCAAGAGTTCTGAGATTCACCCAGATTGAAACATTTTAAGTCACATACCCACCCTTAGACCAAACAGGGTTCAACCCTGGGAGTGGGAAAATTTCCAATGAGGCATGTGTGTCAAATTCTCAAAAAGTAATTATTCCACAAGTAATGGAATTACCCTCTTTTTAACACTACATTTCACTAAAAAGCTCAACTAGTGCTGTCTTAGAGGCTTTACTTTTATCCACCTTAGTAAGCCACATGGTCAAATGATACTAAGTCCTGGAGAAAAAGGTGACACGTTATAAACCAACTGGAATTTCATTATGCTAGATATTTTAATTATGCACGATGGGCAACAGAATTCCAATGCTTGTTCTTCTTTTCTAAGGAATCAGTGAGAACTTTTACCCAGAATCAGTATGGCCAAGAACAGTGTCATAGAATCTAATATGAGTCCTTTGAATGTGGGTTGTACATTATTCTATATTGGCCAATCCATGCTGAGATGTCCAAATTTTGCTTCTGGCTTGTATTATCGAATCCCTACTTCTTTCTAGGTTTTCTTCAACATACAGTCTTTGAGGATGGCGTCTTTGCCATTTGATTTCTTGAAGAGCTTGCTTCCCTCTAATGTGCTTTGCACAATGTGGCCTGTGCCCTTTCCACGCATTTGCTTTGGTGGCTGTATCTTCCCTCGGGTGAGTTGCTTGCTCTCACCTCAGTGGTGGCAGATGCATTTTAAGCCCCTTTTGTGAGAAGTTATTTTCGTTAGGAGTTTGCATTGTTCACAGTATTTTGACATGTGAAGAAAAAGAATACTAAACACAAAAAGATGAAGCCATTCTTGACCATTACTTAATGTACAAGGTTAAGGATATATCTCTACTAACTAACTTTGTGAATGTTTAAATTGATGTTTGTTGAAGTTCATTTCACATTTGTATTAATAATAGTAGATTATTTTCTTCCCTTTTAAACTGGTTACCTTGGTTTTTATTGGTCCTTAATGTTGATCTGTATCTGGACAGGACTGACTAACCTCTTCCCAGGTATTTCCAGCTTCTAACAATGTTTGGGTCAACTCTTGCACATGACTCATATTGATTATACATTCATTGTAATATCTTCTCCATTAGGTAATAAATTTCTTAAGGGTGACATTAGTGTTTTCCTTCTCAGCTATTCTATATACTTTCTAGTGCTTGGAGGGCTAGATCTTCAATGAGTATTCAATATATAATTAAGACATGTTTTTAAAACCAAGTCAGGAAAAGTGTTCTTAACAATAGTCCTTTTATTTGGATAAATGTTTAAATCAAGTATCTTACCTAAAGATGAACTATCCAGTATTAAATTATGTCGGATTCACTAATGATGTTCTTCTTAGGAAAGATACTCTCCTGTAAAGATGATTTCCATTCACCATCTCTGTTGACGACTTCAAGTACAGAGTTTGGGATTTTCTTATGAAATATGTAGAGAATTCTAAATTTACAGGGGTAAAAAAATCAGGTACATGTAAACTGGTCATAATACTTTGCAAAAGTGACCTTATAAAAGTCTCAGGGATTATATTATGTTAATGTATGTAAGATATTTTTAAGGTCATGAGTCATAAGATTTAGTACAAAGGTGACCAATATTATAAATAAAAATAGAGTGTAGAATCACCAAAGAGCTATATCATGCAGTATTTTTTATTGCTAAGAGAAAAAAAATTATTTGTTGCTTTGAAAGTAGTGATATTTCTTCACATTGTTCTCATTTCATATTTTTAACAAAATACTTTAAAATGGAGTACTCTTTTATTGTAATATCAATTTTATCCCTCTTGCTTCAAGGAGTATATCCCATAATCAGAAGAATTGTTCATCCTAAGGCATAAGTTGCTCACCCTTTATTTGGATAGCCGCCTGATGAACTCAGTGGATTTTCTGAGGTCCTCTTCAGGTCATTGTCCTATTATAATTGTGAGAAAGGAATGATTACTGCGTAGAATAGCAAAAAATTGTTAATCATTTCTCCTCCCTATATCCTTTGAACCCCACTGGAGTTTATACTTCATTTGTTTTGCATTACAGTTAACTTTATACTTGTCTAACTCCTTCATTTTTCTATCTTTAAAGGTAAGGACATATATCTTCTCTTTTCTTACATCGGTAATAAAAGTTCTTTTCATATAAAAGGGAGACCCTAACATTTGGTGAGTTGACTGTCTGGAGAACCATGTAAAACCCACTCTTACTGTTAACTAGCCATGTGATTGATCTTTGATAAATCACTTAATCCTCCTGGGCCTCAGTTTCTTCATCTGTAAAATGAAGGAGTTGAACCAGCTAATCCTGAAGACATGTTCCAGTTCTAAAATGCTACAGAGTATACGATGGCAATAACCAAGAATTATTCTTCCCTATCAACATAACGCCACTAGAAATCTATGGAACATGTTTATATCCCAATATATTTGGATTTCATCTGCTATTAATCATCTACAAGTTACAAGATGGTCTGGATTCCACAGTTTTATTTAGGCTCTTTTCATTAACAAATGAGCTGAATCGTATTGGTTTAATGCATTCTGATCGCTGCTCCTACTCTGTGCCAAGTCTGGTAAAGGGATCCTTCCCTGTAGGTTAAGTCACTCTAGAGAGATGTTGCACCTCCTGTAAGAATTTTTGGTTGCAGTATTTGCATTACTTTGCCATGTTTCCCCAGGCAGGAACTTGTCTGGTGATGTAGGCAAAAGAATTCAAGATGCAAGTTTTGTTTGTACTCTTTTTTTTTTTTCTTGACATTCTAACCTGTACTGAAGCAAGTGGTCAAGCTCTCCCCAGTCCCTACCCAGTTTACCTATTAGGAAAAACGGAAGGGGGTGCAAAAGCTGCTGACTCTCAGGTGTACATGGTAAAGACCAATGTGAGAAATGGTTCATTGTAGATTAAATGTATTCTGAAATAATGAGTTTCCCAAATTTCTAAAACTACATATTTTCTTTAGCTCTGCATTCTGAAACAAAGCACACACAACTCCCCCCAACCCCACACACACACTTTGCAGAGCTGCACTTTGGCACTGAGGGTGTGACTGCAAAGTCATAATAAACGAGTAGCCAACAAAAACCACTTAATGAGGCCCACCTATACAGTGTGACCCAGCACAGGATAAGCCTTGCTAAAATATTTCACCTGGCGTGGGTTCAAGTTTTGAAGTTGAATGAGTCTGCTTTTGTTTCTCACTAAGTTGGGAAGAAAGAGGACTTGTTGTGGAGGAGAGCAAAGGGAGGAATGAGTTAAGTCCTCAGCATCTGTAGTTCTTTTGCTTTGCTTCTTTTCAAACAAGCGCACCACATTGAATAGCATGTGGAAAATTGGCATTTCCAGTGAATAAAAATTAACTGGCAAACAACAAAAGGAAAAACTGAGGAATGCTGTTTGGCTTGTCTTGTCTTGTCAGAGAAAGAACACGTGTGAATCAAATGGTTTAAGATGAATTTCACCTACACGTCTGGCTCCTGTTCAGATGTTTTTAGATTTCTTACTCAAGTTTGTTTACTTGGTAGGTTTTTTTTTAAAGTATAATTTTTCTGTAAGTTAAGAACAAAAAAGGAGAGGACCATAAAAGTAGTATGGGTGAACAACTGTTCAAATGTTCCACTTCAAAAAACTTCCTCACTTCTGTTTTCTTTTGGGGAGACATTTAAAAATTTATGTGAAAAGCCAGAAAACTAACAATAGTATTGTAGAGTTCTGGCCTTTGGAGAAGATTGTTAATTTGATATTTTCATATGAAAGTATGTGTTTTTAAGAAAACATATAAAACTTTTTTCAATATCAAAATACTTTTCTTCATGCACAATAGTTCCCCCCCACCACCGCTGCCGCCCAATATGCTGCATGCACTTAAAATACTTGAAATTAAAACCTCATTTTATTCTAGGGAATTTAGAACTGTTCATTTGCCTCCCTGTGTTGTGAAGTTATCCACTGACTGAATGTGTTTGATCTTAGTAAAAAGTAAAAAGCTTAGTAAAAAGCCTCATGGCTGTCCTGTTCCTCGCTATCTTCCTTTGAGGCAGAAAACCATCTGACACAAAATACAATTTATATTTTCATTTAAAGAAATGATCCTCTGAATACAGAACAGACAGCCTTTGTCATGCCAAGTCTATCATGACTTGTGATGGAATCAATTAATCAAAGCAGTTATCTGGTGAAAGAACATATGTTCAGTGACAGAGATCAACTTTCCTGAAGAATAGCTTCACGAAAAGTTGCACAAGTTTATATTTTAGTGACAAGGATGTCAAACAACTCATCACGTATGTAAAATAAATCACCACCAAGACCTTTTCAACAATACCAAGGTCATGGGGTTTTCACTACTCTCAGACAATGTCATTAAATTATAATGACTAATGGTGCATTTCAAACAGTGTTTAACTTTCAAAATAACTGGACATTAACTTCAAGGGAAAATATATCACAAGGGAAAAAATTCCCTACAAATGATACTGCTCAATAAAGCCAGACTTCATAATTTGATATCAGGTTGTAGCCATCTGAAAGGGAGGAACTTTAGGATGAGAGACCGGCTGAGTTGTAGGGGAACTTAGATCACTCAATGTAACTATGTTACTTCATGGATGAGGGAGCTTCGGTTTAATGATAGCAAGTGACTACACAGCAAGTTTTGAGCAAAGCATGGTGAAGACTCAGTTTTCCCAACTCCCAGCACTATGCACATTACAGCACATTTCACGTAGTTTCTGGGTGATATACTTGTCTCCATTTCATATCAGTGTCTCTGGCCTCTAGAGTTAAAAAGAGAGAGGTATCTGGATTGGAGCTGAGGAGACTAGAATGGATGGCACACTAACTTTCCTTTGGCAGTGCCTCTCCTGAGCTTAGAATCACACGACTGCTCACTTTAAATAAGAGTAAGGTGAAAGGAATATTTTACTGTCCTTTGAGGAGAACCAGAAGCTCAATTCTTAGGAAAGAAACATCTTTCCCAATAGTTTTATCATTTTGATGAATTTCTGCTAGAAGTGAACAGTATCGTTTTGAAGGCAAATACTCCTGCAAAAGCAAAATAAGAAAGAGAACTGCTGTTATGGTTTTTTTTTCAGTGAGCTGTTTTTCAACTTAGTTTCTCTGTGTGTGTGTGTGTGTGCACACTTGTGTGTGCATGCAAACTAAGTGAAACTATTTTTAAGTATTTGGATCACAAATAAAAAAAGAAAAATTAAGACAAATAGTCCTAATGTAATTTTTATGTTCTAAAATGGATTCACTGTTTGTTTGACTGTTTGTTTGATTTTATGTGTTAAAAAATAAAGGTATAAGATTTAAAGCAGGGCATATTCAGCAGACTTTGAAAGGTTCGTAATTGTTGACTGTAGAAGCAGGTGATTAAGAAAGTGTTTAGAAACTATTTTGCATGGGCCTCCCAATTATTCATCATTTGAATCAGTCCAATGTGTTCAGCTTTCAAAGACTGGCTTAGTATCACTGCCAAACTGAAGCTGGCATCTTGAAAGCTTATTGAATCTTTTTGACCAAGTGCTTTGTTATTGTTTAAAATTTTTCAAAGTAAGAAACAATAATTATTGAAGATGGAAAAACACTTGCTTGTGAAAATAAGTTTTTAACACTGTTGCTCTAAGAATCATGTTCCATTTTGATACCTCCTATTTCTCTTACACACTGATGAATATGCAGCTATGCCTCAACACTTGCCTTCCTGGAAACTTCCGTTATCTTACTTTGGCTCATAATAGTTGACTTCCAGTACTACACGATATGGTATTTAAACCTCTAGGACACTAACACTGAAAGTATTATTTCTCATTACATTTTTTAAAGTTCACCTTCAAAGCCACTTAAAAAAGGCAACTAAAACAGAAGTTTTTATGTTCCCTTTCTCTCTCTAACCAGTTTAATTTTTTTTGGAAGATGTTGTTTGTTCATAATGTTAAAGTAGGGAACTATTTTTTATGTAGAAAATAATGATTTATTTTCTGAACATGCAATATGCACAAATGGTGAATTACTATAAAAGTTATATTGCCTACAATATAACACATTATATATTCTTCAAGGATCACCAAAAAGGCTACCTATCTCGTTTTACTCTAAGCAGCAAGAAGCCAGATGGGACCTTTGATACCGCCTGGAAATCTTCGCTAGATAAGCCAGTTCCTCAGGTATATTTCACCTTCCATGTTACTACCAGTAACCAGGCACCAGTGTTGCTAACCTTCTGCTGCTACACAACACAGATCTCCAGTATTCAACAACATTTCCTCACTTTGTTTTGCTCTTCAAAGATGGTCAGGCTTTGCTGAAAGTCTCTTTAAGGCCTCTTATATTTTTCCTAACAGTCTCCTTAGGTACCCCCAGATTTTTCCTATTATCTCATCCCCGAGCCACTGTTCTGTTTTAAGACATTTGTAGTGATAGCACGCTACTTCCAAGCACAAAATTTATATTGTTTATGTATTACTGTGGAAGAGATCACCTCAAATCTTAGTGGCTTAAGACAATCTTATGAACCTTCATAATTTCCGTGGATTAGTAATTTGGGAGCAACTTCCCAGATGGCTCTGGCTTGAGGTCATTCATAAAATTATATTTCCTATATTTCAGCTAGGAAAGCAGTCACCTGAATGCTTCCCTGGGGTGAAGGATCCTCTTTCAAGGTGCTTCAGCTGCTGAGCTGGCAGAGTGGATCTTGTTGCTGGGAGAGGCTTCAGATGTGGGTCTCTTGCTAGGGCTGCATGAGTAGCTCATGGCTTGGCCATATTGGGAGACAATTTTCTAGGGCTGTCTCACATCTTGTGAGCAGAGGAAATGACTTGCCATGTTCTGAACTATCTTTCTAAGGGTGTTTGTATAGCAAACAACCTTGGAAGATAGACAGTCTCCCTCCGGAGCAGAGGGAAGTTTATTTTTCTTCTTCCATATAATAAAGGTAATATCTCCTTAAGGTAAAGATCAGAAAGGTTTATTGCCCATTATTAAAAAATCAGGTTCCCTAAATTTGGGGTTCATCTCCTTTAAAGCAACCCATTGCCTGGATAGCTATCACTTGGCCCATTTTGCAATGGCCTATGGAAGTGGGGCTCAAGGAACTGGCACAATGCTGATACTTTGTCTACTTTCATTGTATTCAGTGATAAACTGTCCTTTGAGTATGACCCAGGAGTCTCATGTCTTCTACTACCATCTATGGAACTGTGGCAGGGCAACTTAGCTTGCAAGAAGGATAAAATCTCAGCTCTTTCACAGTTCTTGACAGGCAGCTGGCGTCCCCCAGAGTGAATGATCCAACAGACCAAGACAGAAGCTGAGGTGACTTTTTGACCTAGCTGAGAAAGCTACACATCATCATTTCCATAGTGTTCTACTGGCCAGCCCTAATTCAGTGTGGGAAGGGACTATACAAAGGTGGGAAATTCCAGAAGGTGACATTAAGAGCTATTTTGATACCTAGCTATCACAGTTCTCCTAAAAATTGTAAAGACTGTAAAAACTTGAGCTCAGAAATAATATATTGATAATCTTTGTGCTCCCTGCAGAACTCAAACTAGTGTCTTTCATATAATATCTATTAAAAATATTATTTATTGAATTGCAGTTGCTCTAAAAATATTATGTATGGCATAGGGAACAAGACTTCCATATGAAATGTGATGTCCATAAAAATATTTATCAGTGTACCTTTTGTTATCTATTAAACAGAAGAAATCTCAGCACTGAATCAGAAGTGGTAGGCTAACTAGCATTGTAAAGACCCATGATAAGGGATATAACCAGCTGATTCTGATTGCCTAATATTTTCTGCTTCATCAAAATCTTCTGAACATTATAGAATAAAATTGAGAGAATAAGATTTGTGGAATGTGTGGCCAAATCTCAAACACTCCACCCATACAAATTTTCCAAGAGTGAGGTAAGGAGAATGGAAAAAAGGACAAAAACACTCTAATTCATTTGAATAACTTAATTGAAGAATAATCAGAAAATTAAAGATTTTCTTTTAAAACAATTTTTAAAATTCAAATCACTTTAAGAATTATAGAATTAATAATTTAGCTAGGGAAAATGATTTGTATTAATCCTTAGATTGCCGCCACTTGTAATTATGGAGTCCAACTGTATCTTTGTGGAAGTGTACTAAAATTCCTAAGAGCAAATGAATTTAGATTAAGTTGGAGACATGTAGTCATATTCCATTTTAGGTACATTTGAATTTGTAAATTCAACTTTATAAGTTAAAGGAAAAAAGAAGAAAAGTGGCTTTCACAAAACAAGGCCCTTAGCTATAAACAAATTACTTCCTCTGATGTGCAAAGAAACAGTAATCTATCCCTACTCTAGGGAAAAATGATTTACTGTAGTGAACTTCTTGAGAGATGGAATGATACCCAAACCATGTTTACTCTATCTCATGTAAAATTTAAAGGACCTTCAAAGTTAATTTTGACATAAACAATTCTTTCCCTATAAATGTCTTTAGAATCTAGTCACTGAATAATATTGCAACCACACCATGCACTATTTTTAGAAATTTTAAGACAGAGAAAAAAAGAGATTTGAGTGTGGTGATGTCTTTCATCTAAATATTTGTCAATCAAACTTCCATCTTCAAATCCTGACCCATTTTTGTTCATATCACCTCAGCTAATAGCACAGGCTTCCTTGAAGCTCAGTGACTGAGATTTATCAAAGAAAACTGCCATGATCTCTGCAGAAATAACTTCCAAATTTTTACGCAGTTATTATATTTTCTGGCCTGGGAGTATAATGAGTTTAAAGCATTAATTAGCAGCACATTCCATCTTTTGCATCCCATGGTTAAACTGTTTAATTAAAGGCCTTGAAGCCTTCTGGGCAAAACAATCAGCACATGGTGTGATCATCTCCTTCTTATTCTCTTTGCTTTGTGCTTCTTCATCTTTTGGACCTTAATTCGTTTACTCTAGGACTGTTTGGCCCTCTCTACTCAGGCAGCAGTAGACAAAGGAAGTCAGTAGTAGTTTGGTTTGTGTAGATTCTCGGAGAGATTGATTTCTGAAGGTTGAAGACAGTCATGCACTGCACAAATATTTGTTGAGTGAGAACCAACTAAGGTTCCTGACACTTCTGGATGTTTTGAAACAACTGATGAATCAGATGTAGCTCCTTGTTTACATGTGAACGAATGTTCAGGCAAGAAGGGGAAATTAGACTGGGACAGAGCTATCTACAATCCAAAGAAGCGAGGGTAAAGTGCCGTAAAATGCTACAACAATGCAGACAGTGAAGAGATTTCTTAACGGGGGAATTAAGAGAAGACACAGGGTAAAATGGGGTTTAAGGTCTACTAGAAAGAATTTAGATTTGCAGAGTTTGAGGGGTGGGAGAACGTGGGAAATGAGAGACCAAGCAGGCAAGGGTAGTGTGGGTCACCAAATGAAAGGATATAAAAGGAAGTAATGGGGAATAAATTTGAGTTAAGGTAAAAACAGGGAAACTGGGCTTCAAATTCTACAGGTAACAGGCAGCCATCATAGATTATTTTAGCAGGGTTGTGACATAATCTAAATTTGCTTGAGTGTAAGACAGTAAAGGCAGTGAGACCATTTAGGAGGTCAAATCATGCAGGTTCTTGTGAGGTCTTTTTAATGATTTTAGACTCTTCCAAGGTTAAAAAGAAGACATTAGAAAGGTTTTAATTGGGGAACTAGTTGTTTAGATTTGTGTTCTAAATAGCTAACTCAGGCTATAGTGCAGAATACATTGGAAGGGGGAAGAATAGACACAGAGAGGAAAGAAGCTAGCCTGTCTCTTGTAGCTCTTAATGTTTGCAGGCTGCGCTTTTTGTTTGATAATCCATCAATCCACAACCCCTTCTGCCTTGACTTGGCTTCCTCTTTCAAGCATCTTTTTGATATTCATTGTCTGATCTCTCACCTTGTGACCATACCTAAGAAATATCCTTTCTTCAGTAGAATCAATGCACTGGATCCACTCATTACATGGCTTTCCAATAGGGGAGTGAGGAGGTAATTAGAAATGCCACTCTTTGTCATCGTGGTTGTTATAGATTTCTGTGTGTGTGTGTGTGTGTGTGTGTGTGTGTGTATGTGTGTGTGTATGTATGTATTAGAAGAGTGTGAGGTTGGCCTATGAATGTGGGTTTGGAACAGAGGGAATCAGATTTTGTATTTTAGGCTCATTAGTCTCAGGAAGCAAGAACTGTGAAACTTTTAAGACTGCGGGAATAGGTGGATTGCAGGTACTGTGTCCAAAGTGAAAGGGCTAATTAACATTTTGCCAAATGGAGTGGGTGCTGGAGCACACTGGGGCAATGGTAGACTTGCAGAAGGAAACCTTTTTACAAAGAACCTTTAAAAAAGCCTGTGGGAATGAAGCAGATTGGTAAAGCTGTAGCAAGTTAGGACATACACGGCTCCTTCCCCATGCACTTGCTTAACATCGGAGAGCAGGGTCTATGGGCAAATCCCATCACCTTAAATGCCCTATGGGTAGCCAGTTTTTATACCATTGGGTTGATTTTAAAGATAGCTGAGCCATTGTAAATATTTCCTTTTGGTGAGTAGAAATAAATCTTCTGGGGGAGAAAAGACTATAATTTAAAGAATTCTCTGCTGGCCTCTTTCTATATTGTATTGATCCTGTGACTAGGTTAACACTTCCAGTGTGGTATGAAATAAATATACTAAAAATGTACCCTTATGGGTGGCAACACACATAGCATGGCAAAAAATTAAGCCTCTTGCTCAAAGCTACATGGCAAATTGCTGTGGTGCCATTTTACATACAATTTATTATCAGGTCAGTGGGTGGATTTGCATTTGTGAGGATAGAGACTAAGAGCAAAACCCAATAAAAGAGGACAATTGATGACATAGATGAGAAGATGGGTCACCACCAAACTAGCATGAGTGGCACTGTTTTTATGACTGGCTACTTATACTTCATTCCAAAGCTCAGCATAATGAAATGTAAGAAAACATTTAGAAAATTCAACTTATGAAAAAGACTTGCTTTCCTAAGACAACATGCCCATTCATGACACTGAGTTCAAAGCAGCTATTTAATTATAAATCTAGCTTAGACAATTATAAATGAAGGAACCATCAAGGCCCAAGCCCACAGTCATTCTTTAGATACTGTTAAAGGTTGTTAGCATCATTTAAAAAAAATATTTCATGTATCTGTCACTGGATAATCATATACCCAATCTTATGTAAAAACAACTATATTTGCCAAGAGTTTGCAGTGTGAAGTAAAAATAAAACTCTTCAACCAGAGAAACATCTCAAAATGTTATGGTATTTGCCTGGGTTGATTTTATATTGATTTTCTGACATTTATTTATTAATTTACATACTCAAGAAATTTTGGCAATATTATCCAATGCCAAATAGCATAGGTCCCTATTCTCAATTATTTTATAATTTAGTAAGAAAGGCAAATAAGACATTTTTGTATATTAAGAAACTTCGTTAGTTATTTCTGTTAGGAATATTTGTCCATTTTATAAATATGTGAAAAAATGATATACAGTAGTGTTTTTTCCACATTTTTAAACGTATATGTAGACATTTAAAAAAATGATTTCAGCCTTTGAAGTTGGCTTAAATAGTCTTTCTTGGTCTAAGATTTGAAAATGATTCTCCTGGGGACTTCCTGGGTGGTCCAGTGGTTAAGATTCTGCCTTCCAGTGCAGTGGGCATGGGTTCAATCCCTGGTTGGGGAACTAAGATCTCACATGCCACGTGGTACAGGGAAAAAAGAAAAAAATGATTCTCCTATATATTTTCATAGTATGTTATGATTTCATTTTTACATTTATAAAGTTAAACTTTCTAGAATTAATAGAGTATTAAAGAGAATTTTGAAAATTAATCCATCTACTGTTTTTTTTTCTTTTTCTTGCCTTCTATTTAAAAATTTTTTTAATTGAAATATAGTTGATTTAAAATGTTGTGTTAGTTTCAGGTGTACAGCAAAATGATTAAATTATATATATATAT
Source organism: Monodon monoceros (assembly GCF_005190385.1). NCBI lineage: Eukaryota > Metazoa > Chordata > Mammalia > Artiodactyla > Monodontidae > Monodon > Monodon monoceros. Next base: position 49,640,954 of record NW_021703771.1, read on the forward strand.
AAATTATATATATTCTTTTTTTACATTCTCTTCCATTATAGGTTTTTAAAAGATATTGAGTATAGTCCCCTGTGCAATACAGCATGTCCTTGCTGGTTATCTATTTTATATACAGTAGTGTGTATATTTTTTAATCCTAAACTCCTAATTTATCCCTCCCCCTTTTTCCCCTCTGGTAACCATAAGTTTGTTTTCTATGTCTGTGGGTCTATTTCTGTTTTGTAAAAAGTTCACTTGTATCATTTTTTCTAGATTCCACATATAAGCGATGTCACATGATATTTGCCATTCTCTCTCTGGCTTACTTCACTTATTAAAGAGAATTTTTAAATGTCTAGCAATTCATCAAGCACCATGTGGTATTTTCTCAAATACCACAATCAAAATATTCTTATTCTTGGAAATTTTATTTTTATTATTTAAAATTAATTTTTATTAACATTATTTGGGATTTTTCTGAATACACTTATTCTTTGTATAAATCTGACTAGATTTTCCAGCGACAATTAAATCATGTTTTAACAATTGAAACTTGAATTCATCTCGTTACGTTCACAATTTCATTGTCTATAACTCCAGTTGGACCCACAGCACTACTGGGAAATACTCTGTCAGCTTACAAACAGTTACAAATTTCCATCTACCTTGTGGATGGACCAAATTTTTCCTATCTCATCTACCAGAGCCCTGGTAGATAAGAGCAACAAGTAAAAGTAAAGAGTGCATGGTATGAATTACAAATATGTGTTTTATCGAAGAATAATTGCCTGGAAGTAACGAAGGGAAATGAGGTGACAAGGGAAGGCAATTTCTCTCTTCTTGAATTCTATCACAGGTTGAACAAATCAGGGAAAATAATATTTCAGATTCTGAAAATTAAGTACCTTCATTTTTCTTTCTTTCTTTTTTTCTTTTTCTTTTTTTTTTTGGCTGCACCGCGTGGTTTGCGGGATCTTAGTTCCTCGACCAGGGATGGAACCTGTGACCTCTGCAGTGGAAGCCCGGAGTCCTAACCCCTGGACCACCAGGGAATTCCTCTCATTTTTCAAATTAACCGTTTTTGATTACTTTGTTGTTGTTGTTCCTAAGACCACTTACGAATCTTATTTAAAATGATCTTTTCAGAGGTAGCATTATAGTGTAGTGTTTAAGAGGGCTGGGTCTGGAACCACACTACCTAGATTTGAATCCTAGCTCCACAGCTGACTGTTGTGTGACCTTAGGCACATTAATTAACCTCTCTGAGACTCAGTTTTTTCATCCATATAATAGTACTTTTCTCATAGGACTGATATAAGGATTAAATTAGTTAGTATATCTAATGTACCTTTAGTCATGTCTGGCATATAGTAGAAACCTGATAAATATCATTACTGTTAATACTATTATTACACCAAAGCAACAAATTTTACTTTATTGAGTGAAAAAATGTTTTAAGTTTAGTTTTGTAGAAATATTTTGATATTGTCCAAGTGAAAGTATCAACTCATTTTTTGTTTACTTCATATTCAACCAGCTATGATAACATGAAGATATAACCTGAATGTCCCCTTTATTTTTATTTCTCACATGACACAGCTAGTGCTTTAACTCATAATATTTTCTAGACATTTTTACCCATGATAGTTTTAGCTCTTCATTTTCTCTTATAACCTCTTGAATCCAATCTTTTTTATTCCTCATTTTTCTTGTTCTTATTGTCTGAAAAGAAAAATAGTGAAAACTAGAAAATACATGGATATTTGAGTTGTACTTGAACTTTAATTTGTTTATATGTCATTGATTACCTACATTTGACTTAGTGGACACATGATTTAATTGTTCTGGCCCTGATTATCACCACCAGGTACTCAACTAAGTCAATGGCTCCTCTCATTTCCTCTTATATTGTGTAAATATAAGCACAAGGAGGCCTACTTAAAACGTAAATTGTTGGAGGAATTACCAACAAGTTCCCATGAAATTCTGAAGATGCTAGTCCTCAGATCACACCTGAAGTACCAAGGCTCAAGTACTTCCTGCTAAAGCAGTACCTTAAACAAAAGTAAGAAATGAACCACTTTGGTCCCTATTCCTGCCCCTCCTCACCAGGGGCCAATAGCATTAAAACTTAGAGCACTTTTTCTGGTGACTCCATACTATGTGTCAGAATCCAGCTCAACACAATATCCCATTTTTCAGGTATATTTGCTCAGTTCTACTTTCAACATATTCAAATACAAAGCCACTTTCACATTATTTTATGCCATGGGTTCTCAAGTGTGCATCAGAGCTTATTAAAACACAGATTGCTAGGTTCAATACCAAAAGTTTCTAATTCAGTAAGTCTGAGATGCGGTTGAAAATCTGTACTTTTAACAAGTTCCTAAATGATACAGATGCTGCTGGTCAAGCACCACACTTCAAAACCACTGTTTTATGCCATAGTTTACGTGCAAGAAAACCACAGCCAAAATGAACTCATGCCAATATCCAGTGAGAAAAAAACCAGAAAGTTCAAATAAATGCATATGAAATATTTTTCTTATTTGAATAAGTCAAACTGGAAAAGCAGGTCCTTTCAATCCTCCCATAAGAAAAAGGAGACAGAATTGGAAAGGCAACTTCAAAGTCAAGGGCACTCCCTGCAAAATGTACCACATCCAAGCTGAGAACAGAAGTGTGAAAAAAATCTTAATCACCCTCTGCAGCAAGAGAAACATTGATTCATGAGATGTGTAAACATTGCTCTTAAAAGTAACACTTGATAAGGATCAGTCTTGTGAACTATAAAGGAAAGGAAAATATCTGATTTGTAGCCACATTAAAATATTTCATAACTAGTCCCTTGTTGAGACTGTTGAGATGAAGTCCTCCAGGTTTAAGTGTAACCCTTTAGTAATACAAGATGAAGGAGAATTCTGTGACCTTCTTACCTTCCTCAAGTTTTAGGAGGACTAAAGTGCTAAAGTGCTAACCAAGGAGAGGCAAACGTAGAAATTTTGTTAGTATGGTAATAATTCCTTTATTTGTAGTCTATACATGTGATGCTCTGGACTGAAAACTGGCAAAGTTTATCCAGGGGAGGATTTTAGGGAGTCTAAGCTTGGAAGTTGTCACTGTTCCTAATATGACTTTTAGAATATTTAATGTGAACACCAAGAAGCTTCTGGACTTTGAATTCTTTCTATTCCTAATGTTAATTGAGTCAAAAATGAATTCAGAATGATTCACCACATCAGTTAGACATTTTCTATTTCTAAAATTTCCCCTTAGATTTGAAAATTTTAGATTTTTTTTTAGATGAATCAACACTTTGCCTTAGGAAAACAACATTTACATTTGAAAATTTGAGGTCACATTAGCAAATCATAATGACAAGCTTTTCCTAAAATGTGTAACAGTTTTCAGGAGGTATATTATAAACTTACTTTTAAAAATGTAAATAAATCATAGGAATGTTTTCTTAAATCAGTCTCCCAAGGCAAAATAAGTAAAAGCAAAAATAAATAAATGAGACCTAAACAAACTTAAAACCATTTACACAGCAAAACAAACCATCAACAAAATGAAAAGACAATCTAAGAAATGGGAAAAAGTATTTGCAAATGACGCAACTGACGGGAGTTAATAACCAAAATATACAAAGAATCATACAACTCAATATCGAAAAAATAAACAACCCAAACAAAAAATGAGCAGAAGACTTAAACATTTCTCCAAAGAAGACATACGGATGGCAAACAGCCACATGAAAATATACTCAACATAGCTAATTATGAGAGAAATGCAAATCAAAATCACAATGAGGTATCACCTCATATTGGTCAGAATGGCTATCACCAAAAAGCGTACAAATAATAAATGCTGGAGAGGGTGTGGAGAAAAGGGAACCCTTGTACACTGTTGGGAATGTAAATTGGGGCAGCCACTATGGAAAACAGTATGGAGGTTTCTTAAAAAACTAAAAATAAAGCTACCATATGATCCTGCAATACCATTCCTGGATATATATCCAGAAAAAAACCCCAAAACTCTAACTCAAAAAGATACATACACCCCAATGTTCATTGCAGCACAGTTTATTATAGTCAGGACATGGAAACAACCCAAGTGCCCATCAACAGACAATTGACTTAAGAAGATGTGGTGTATATATATATATATATATATATATATATATACAATGAAATATTACTCAGCCATAAGAAAGAAATATTGCCATTTGCAGCAACATGGATGGATCTAGAGAATATTATACTTAGTGAAGTAAGTCAGACAGATATTATATGATATGACTTATATGCAAAATCTAAAAAATAATACAAATGAGTCTACATACAAAACAGAAACAGACTCACAAAGAAAACAAATTTATGGTTACCAAAGGGGAAAGGGAGGGGGGCAAGCAACTTCCTTTGTAAATGCAGTAAGCATTGCATACACCATAGATTCTCACATTCCAGTTTCTAGAATGTAGTCAACTAGCCATATGTAGCTACAAGGGAGGCTGAGATACATGAACTCTAGCTAGACATTAATGTGTCCAAAAACAAAAAGAAGAGATTTTAGCCATTTTCCTAAGAGATGCTTTCAAATGGAGAAATAGTTGCTTCGCCCCCAAATTCTATGGGTCTGTCCTCTCTGTGCCGAAGGCTTTATGCAACATATCTGGGGATTGAGAAAAATATTTTTGCCAGGTGAATAGTTGCTATCCTAGGAAGCTGGGACTGTGTTAATTTTCTCCAGCAAAGATATCACTTCCGGAATGGCAGCTACAATCAGATTAAGTTTTTGATAATCCAGTCATTCTCCAAGGTCCATCTAACCATCTTCCCAGAAGCTGATTTCCCAGGTCCTTCTTCAAGAACTTCCTAGGTCTGGAAATTGAGTGGGAGATTATAAGAAGGAATGAATTCCCCCTTTGGTGACTGAAATTAGATTCTTGTTTACCAGACATACACTCTCTCCAGTTACAGAGATCAAGTAATACATTGCTGGCTGCCCATCCACTTTATACTAGAGAGCATTGTCGCCACTGCCACACATTTCTGTAGGTTAAAACACTGGTTGCCACTCAGTCTCTGTGGCTGATTATAATAGCAACCACCTTTTCTCTGAGAGTTAAGCACTACCACATGGTCTTTCCCACTCCAGGACTGTGTTATTCCCATTGAAATGAGAGATCCCAACATATGAGATACCCTAATACAATGGCCACATCCTTCACCTTTATTTTCAGTTTGCCGAAGACAGCTACTATGGAACTTCTCAAGGACACTGTTCTCTTCTTGGTGAATTTTTAAAACTTCTTATTGCCTTGATGGAACGGTTGTTCTCTGACATCTCCTGGTGGACACAGAAGGAAGGTGTGTAGGTTGTATATAATAAATCTACCTCAAGTGTCTCAATTCTCTAAACCTTTAGATTCCTTCCTGCACATAGCGCAAGGAAGTTCTGGCATCTCGACAATGTGAACTGTTGATTTTCATTGAATCCAGCCTTCAGTAGTCAATGGAAGAAACTACTAAATGTAGTTAAAGCTGCTTGGCTGGCACACTAAATTCAAAATGCTAGGTTAGCACATGTCTATAGATAACTCACTCTGGTTTCTTTTTTAAACATCTTTATTGGAGTATAATTGCTTTAAAATGGTGTGTTAGTTTCTGCTTTATAACAAAGTGAATCAGTTATACATATACATATGTCCCCATATCTCTTCCCTCTTGCATCTCCCTCCCTCTCACCCTCCCTATCGCACCCCTCTAGGTTGTCACAAAGCACCAAGCTGATCTCCCTGTGCTATGCGGCTGCTTCCCACTAGCTATCTATTTTACGTTTGGTAGTGTATACATGTCCATGCCTCTCTCTCACTTTGTCCCAGCTTACCCTTCCCCCTCCCCGTATCCTCAAGTCCATTCTCTAGTAGGTCTGTGTCTTTATTCCTGTCTTGCCCCTAGGTTCTTCATGACCTTTTTTTTTTTTTTTAGATTCCATATATATGTGTTAGCATACGGTATTTGTTTTTCTCTTTCTGACTTACTTCACTCTGTATGACAGACTCTAGGTCCATCCACCTCACTACAAATAACTCAATTTTGTTTCTTTTTATGGCTGAGTAATATTCCATTGTGCTCAACATCATTAATCATTACAGAAATGCAAATCAAAAGTACAATGAGATATCATCTCACAGCAGTCAGGATGGCCATCATCAAAAAATCTACAAACAATAAATGCTGGAGAGGGTGTGGAGAAAAGGGAACCCTCTTGCACTGTTGGTGGGAATGTAAATTGATACAGCCACTATGGAGAACAGTATGGAGGCTCCTTAAGAAACCAAAAACAGAACTACCATACGACCCAGCAATCCCACTACTGGGCATATACCCTGAGAAAATCATAATTCAAAAAGAGTCATGTACCAAAATGTTCATTGCAGCTCTATTTACAATAGCCAGGACATGGAAGCAACCTAAGTGTCCATCAATAGATGAATAGACAACTCACTCTTATATTTTGTCTGCTTCAGCAAAACACTCTTAGACACCATCCCAACACAGCTCATCAGATTCCTACTGATATAATTTTAAAAGATTTTCTAATTCTTAGGATGCATATTCTGTCTCTTCTGAAACAAGCTTATCAATTTTCCACCTGAGCAATTCTGGGATCTAGCTCTAGTTATGGATATAGAGGCAATGAGAGATGATGGGGATAGGTATTAAGAAGAACTGATATCCCTTTGTGAGGCAAAAGCGCGGATGAAGTCACTGAAAGGTCTTTATGCATGGAAAGATTATTTTTCTCATACAAGGGGAGGGAGGCTACTTCACACCAAAGAATCTCAGGGTGATTTGAAGAATCGAAGTTCACACCTTCAAATGGGTCTGTCCATATATGCTCATCCCAAGTCTCAGAGTCTAGCTTCTCAACCAGTGCTCTAACCTTAACATAATGGTTGTGGTGATGCTGTGTTTTTATACAGTGTAGCAATTCTGCAACCTAAACAATCATATTTTTGGCCCAATCCTCAGGCATGTCTGCCCTGTAGTTACTAGAGAGAAGGGGTTCTTTTTAGGTTACCACGGAAGTTTTTATTTCTCCACTAGTGCTTTGAGTTTGAAATTTAAGTCTTGTAGTTATCTTTTTTGTTTTTGTAAGCTCCCAGGATAGTCAGAAACAGCTAGTCTACTCCATACCCTTTGTAATCATTATTGTCATAAAAACCAAATGCAATAGCCATTTGATATCTGGCTCTTCATCCCACATCAGCACTGAGTAATTATGATGCCATGACACGCCATTACCGGTTTCTCATTTTCCTCCAGGAGGACCATGTTTTCATCAAATATGTTAACAAATCAGTTCCAGAATACCATACTGAGGATCTACTTTGTGTGGCTACTTCTGATGTCCAGTACTAGGTCAGTCAGAATCCCTACAGGAAACAGAATTCTCCCCAGATTGTTCTAATGAAGAGATTTCAACAAAGGGCTACCTATGGATGTGTGTGTAGGGTGAAGGGATAGTGAGGACCAATAGTTATGTTAGTGATGATAGCACATCAGCAGGAAAACATACCACTCCCAGGACCAAAAGGCCAAGGAGGAAATGAAGTTCCTTAAGCCCCTAGAGAGCTAGAATTATGAAAAAGGGACCACCTGGCTGAAGTTTTGAACTTGGAGAGACACAGCTAGTGTTGAATATACCTGCCAAGGCATGGAAGCATCAGGGAAGAAATACTCTGACCTCTCTCTCCTTGAACTCTCCAATCTCCTGCCAGTGCTTCCACTGGCTAAACTTAACTAGAAGCCAATCAACAAGAGAAACCAGGAGATGTAGTCCTTGGGGGTCAGCCTCTGGCCACAGAGTTAGGCAGGGGAAAGGAGAAATAGATCTGTGAAGGGGTTCACGGGGGCGGTATGGAGGAGAATGCAAATGGAGAACTAAGAGCACAGGTAAATATTTCATATGTCATCACAGTTTATCCTTTTACTAATATTATCTCTGTTTTCCACATTTTTTAAATAGGAAAAGTGAGGGCCAATGTGGCTAAGTAAATTGTTTAAGATCATATAACTAGTAAATGGTCAAGCCAAGGATGAATCCAAGTCTGTCTAGTTCATATTTATATTCCTTCCTCTTCTATACCATATCGTGACATAAACATTTAGATATGAGCATGGAAATGAAAGGAGATTGAAAGTGATAGAGCTGGAATGGGGGAAAGGGCACAAACAAAACATGCATTTTTGACATTCTTGAAACAAGTAATTTTAAAGACACTTGTTTTCTTAAGAGAACTTGTCACAATCTGAGATTACTTCCTTGTTTAAAAATTTGTCATCTGTTTCACTTACTAGAATGTAAGGCCCATAAGACAAGGATTTTGTTTGTCTTGTTTATTGCTGTATTTCTGGTGCCGAAATTAGTACACAACATTTGTAGATTCTCAAAGAATATTTGTTGAATGAAAAAGTAAATAAATGAATAAATGGTTGAGTCAGGATATAAGCATATTCCTTTGGAAAACTGGGGGCACAGAATTCTATCCTGACATATTAAATTTGCAAATAATTGTGAGTACCATTCAACATTTCCTGAACGTTTCCAGGAAAGAGACATCAACTGTATAGGCATCTATTCCCTTGTTTAAATACATTGATAATTATATTTATACCTTTACTAAAGGCAATCAGTTCTGTTTTTATTCCAAATTTTAACCTCTATAATAGCAAAGATAATATCTTTACCACAGAAACCTTTTAAACACTTATTAAGAAACATTATATAATCATTTTTATCTTATTTAAGATAAAGCCACTGGTTCCTTCAGCTTTTCTGCATGTAAACTAATTTCTAGTTATGTTACCCTTCTGGGTGTCCTCTTCTGTGCACAGCCTAATCTTTTAGTACTTTTCTTAAAATGTTAAAACTTGATAACGTGAACTTAACACAGTATTCCATATGTTGGCTGACTGATCAAGAGCAAAACTGCCTCCCTTGTTTTGGGAAATATATCTCTACTAATTAACCTATAAGTAAAAACTATTATATTTTCCTTTGTAGCCTCATCCTGTTGTTGATGTAAATTGAACAACCAAGGAACTAAAACCATTGAACTAAAATCATAAAGTCAGTGGGACTTTGTCATTGCCAGCTTTTCCTACACATTTAAAATTTCAGGTTTAGGATGATGGTGGGATCCATTTAAGTGTGCCGTTCTATGAGGCTCACTGGATACTGATCTCAGATTCCAGTCTATTCAGTCTGAACAGGCTCACCATGGGTATCACCAGAGCTGATTCGCCCTATGTACCTAGCACCCACATTTTCTTATACATTTTTCTTTTTCTCATTTCTTTTTTTTTGCAGTACGCGGGCCTCGCACTGTCGTGGCCTCTCCCGTTGCGGAGCACAGGCTCTGGACCCGCAGGCTCAGCGGCCATGGCTCACGGGCCCAGCCGCTCCGCGGCATGTGGGATCCTCCCGGACCAGGGCAGGAACCCGTGTCCCCTGCATCGGCAGGCGGACTCTCAACCACTGCGCCACCAGGGAAGCCCCTTCCTTTTTTTTTAAGCTGTCTTTTTGAACAAGTTGTCTAATTCTATGCTTTACCTAAAACCCAGTGAGATAAATGGAATAAAGGAAAGTCATTGCAATAACCAAGGATATACTCAGACTTGAGAAATATAATTATATTTGAATGAATATGAGAGAATGACAAATGTTTGTGTAAATGTTTGCCCATCTGTGTGACTGGCTGTGAAATCCTATGTTTATCTACAATTAGCTTTATAACATGGGGTTGATAAAATGTATACAAATAACTTTCTTAAATTAAATAAAACATCCGTTTTTTAATGGTACCCTTTGTAATATATAACACCAGTGGCAAGTTATATCAGGCTAACTTACAGCCTGAGGTGGAGTCAAGAAACAGTGGGATGTTTTACCCAATCATATCCCTTGCTATTGGTCCCTACAGTAGAGTTGACGATTTTTCTCAGCTCCCCCTCCTGCCATATGTCTGGCAGTGCATGTGCAGGAGTGGAGTATATTTTCCCACTTCATTCATGCTGGGGTTGACCATGTGAAGTTTTTCGCCAACGCATATGGAATTCTGACTCAGAGACTCAGAATTCTGAGTCAAAGTCTTCAGAGACATCATAGATTTCTTCTTGCCTTCTTGGCCTTCTGTGAGCCACTAGGAGGAGCCCATGGCTTGGGTGGCTCCTGGTCCTAATTAGTATGCGGACACAGACAGAGCCTACCTGCAGCCAACCTGAAGTCTGGGACCAACCCAACCAACCTATACTCTGTAGCAGAGCCAACCCAGACAAACACAGACCTGCAAGAAGAAAAATAAACACTTGTGGCCACAAGGCACTGAACTTTTCTGAGTGGTTTGTTACGCAGCATTATAGTAGCTATAGCTGATTTACATAGTTACATTAAATTTGGGGGGAAACTTAATATCAAAAGAAGAGATAAGAAAAAAAAAGTTAAGGGTGATGTCAGGAAAGGAGCACAACCTTTTAAAATGTTGATAAAGAAATAGAAATCTTATTAAAAAGAACCACAGTCCCCTTTGCCTTCAATTCCTGGCTTCCTCTCAGATAATGGGTTAAATGAATTGTCATCTTGCCATACTAAAATGTTAGTTTTTAGGGATTAACTAATGTGAGTAGTGAATAAAAGATATCTAGAAGCGAAGGAAGAGTTTACTTTTCTTAAAAAAGAAGAAGGGTAAATTAGGGGATGGAAGGTAGGCACAGATGGTCTGTGGTTCAGTTTACATGAATCGCCCTTTCCAATGAAATCCTGTGTGCATCTCAACAAGGTTTAAATGTTAGAGATCCATTTATAGAGGACAGTATGTCTGCTTTTGATATCCTAATCACGTGCTGTGGAAAAGATAATATGGACTTGGAAAAAACTAAAAGAAAAAGACAATTTTCTTCTCTTGGGGGAAAAAATGTTTCCAAAACGTGCTGGAAGTGAGTTGAAGCTGTGTTTTAGGTGTCTTTTGCTTCCATTCTGCTATGGGAAGCTGAATGGAAAAACTGATCCACTATTTTTAAAACTGGGGAATTAGAAAGTTACTCTTCAATGCTCTTTTGGATATATAACAAATGAGAAATAAATCTAGTTACATTCTTTAACTCCTGCCACCTCCCAAGAGTGGTGGCTCTAATTTAGCATGACCTGCCGTCGGCTCAGGAAATTTCCACCCTGAGATTTTCCTAGCAGAGTCAAAATCAGTCACAGTCAGAAACAGATAAAGATTGTTTTTATGAGAGTTCTTGAAACTGCATTTAAATTCTATCTTTAAAAGTTGTAAAGGGCTTGGCTAATGATTTTCCATAGTGTCATTTTTAAACTATGTTGGCATGTCCTATGAACAGTACATAATTTACTGTTCAAAAATTAATTTTAAAAAAAGCATTATATTTCTTGGAACAGAGTATCTTTGAGAAAGCAAAAATCCATCCCCGTACACTGACGTTATCCAGCTTACTAGGGGTGACAGACTCAGGCCTGGGTAGACCTTGGCCTGGTAGTAGATTAAGAGTGAAAGAGGAGGGCTTCCCTGGTGGCGCAGGGGTTAAGAATCCGCCTGCCAATGCTGGGGACACGGGTTCGAGCCCTGGTAAGGGGAGATCCCACATGCCGTGGAGCAACTAAGCCCGTGAGCCACAACTACTGAGCCTGCGCTCTAGAGCCCATGAGCCACAACTACTGAGCCTGCATGCCACAACTACTGAAGCCCGCGTGCCTAGAGCCCTTGCTCTGCAACAAGAGAAGCCACCGCAATGAGAAGCATGCGCACCGCAATGAAGAGCAGCCCCCTCTCGCTGCAACTAGAGAAAGCCCGTGTGCAGCAACGAAGACCCAACGCAGCCAAAAATAAACATAAATAAATGAATTTCTTTAAAAAAAGAGAGTGAAAGAGGAATTCGGAACAGGCTGCTTCTCAGGCGAGATGATGATATGATGTGGGTTCCAGGTGGGAGTAACTCTGGGTGGGTTTTGGAAATGTCTCCACTCCTTTTCCCCAGCTGCGTTAACAGTATATTCTCCAAAGACATTCTTTTTGTGCAGTTCTAGGCCTAGTATAAGGAAAGTTCCAGGATCTATTCATTCTCCTTTCATTTTTTTCCTGAATTCTGTAAGGCAGTTCAAGAAAATTCAGTGAAGCGGCAGAGGAAAGATATTTTGAAGATGCAATTGCAAATGAGGTATAGATTCATAATGGGTCATTTATTAATTACATAGTGAATAGACTAAGAAACAAGGATAAAACTGTCAGTTCCCTATCACTGCAATTATGGGGGCAAGGGGGAAAGGAAAGAGCTTACAGACAAACCAAATTACAATGAAAGAAAAAGAACTCAAATGGATTTATGAAAAAATATAAGGTATATCCAACATTTGGGAGCAAATAATATATTCTGCATACCTCATTTAAAAGTGTAAAATATTATAAATTTAGTTCAAAGACACTAAATTTCAAATAAATTCTTACAATGGGCTTGAGGACACGGGGAGGGGGAAGGGTACGCTGGGACAAAGTTAGAGAGTGGTATGGACATATATACACTACCAAATGTAAAATAGCTAGCTAGTGGGAAGCAGCCACATAGCACAGGCAGATCAGCTCGGTGCTTTGTGACCACCTAGAGGGGTGGGATAGGGAGGGTGGGAGGGAGACGCAAGAGGGAGGAGGTATGGGGATATATGTATCTGTATAGCTGATTCACTTTGTTATAAAGCGGAAACTAACACACCATTGTAAAGCAATTATATCCCAATAAAGATGTTAAAAAAAATAATGTCCAAAAGGTTTACTGTTAAATAGTCTGAACTGAATCGTTTATATTTTAATAGAGCTATCTTTTGTCAGTTTTTGGAATAGGAGCTAAGTTAAGCAGAATTAGAGTTCAGGCTCCCTTTCCTTCCTTACCTAATTTCTCCAGCTGCACAGCCAATATGGTAACCTTTGCCTGGGTTTGGTGCTGATCCTGTAATTAACTCAGAGGTTAGACATTAAACCCATTACAGAAGGGACTGAGTCAACCCTTTCACCATCACCAGCACCTAGCACAGTACCCAGCATGTAGCAAAAACTTCATAAATATTTGCTGTATAAAAAACATGAATGATTGACTGTTGGCCAGGAGTGGAGTATTGGGGTCTGCGGTGCTCAGTGAACGATACCTCTGTACTCTGCTTGGTTCATGAACCAACTGAAAAGTAGGACAAAAGAACAAGACAGATGGAGAACAAAATAATTCATGAAAAGCTGATAAAGTAGCATATGGCTTAAATGTGTGGGCAAATGGATTTCTTAATACTGACCCTCAGAATTAGATAAACATAATCTATACAGGGACAAGCAGTGCTGGACCACCAGACACTTTCTTCCAAAAAGATAATGGGAGTAGAACACGGGTAGTTTGTACATAGCTAGTTTCTTCTAGATTCACCCATTAAATGGAATCTTTTGTCTCCTTAAGGAGGAATAAATAAGGGATGGAGAGAAGCTAAGAGTATCACATTAGTGGGATTCTTCCATGTGGAAGGCAACATTAGGAACACCGAAGAGCCATCTTCCCGCCTGTCAACAGTGAGCACTGTTACAGAGCTGAGTGGTGAGAGGCAGAGGCACTCTTGGTACATAAAGTAGTGTCCATTGGTTACTTTTAGTTTCAGACAGCAAATGTCTTCCAAATGTCGACTTTTTGATAATCTGTAGAAATCATAAAAGTTCACAAATGTGTTGTCTCAGTGTTTGCCTCCACAAATTAGCATTAATCAATCAATCCCTATATAATTGAATTAAATGTAATTTCCCAAACTGCTCTTTAAGTTCAGAGACAAATTCTGAGCACATCATTGTCCTCAATGGAGGCTTCACGGAATGAGTCACTGATAGAATTACACGTGAATCATGGGAAAAAATCCATATGCCAACTTAAAATGTTTTGAAGCTATCTGGGAATTCGTGAAATATGTTAGCTATAGGAAGTCCTTTAGTTAATTCTGTATATAATGGTATTTTAATACCATAAAATACACCCAGGAAGATCTTCAAAACATGCAAATACGAATTTGTATTTCATTACTAAGAAAAAGAGAACCTCGAGAAAATTAAAATTTAACTGAATTTTAGGGTCAAAAGTCTTAGAAACTATTGAGCAGCACATGTTTCCCATCAGAACTTAACTATCACCAGCCAAAACTTCACCCCTGAATTGTCAGATGGTTTAAAGGCCACTGAGAACATGGGCAAAATTATTAAACTATACTGAAGGAAAATTTCACCCTATTTCACTTTTTGTAATGGAATTTTTCCTGGTTCTATTTATCTAAAAACTGCTAAAATTTGTTCCAAATAGTGACAAATGATTGAAAGTTGTCAAATACAATTAAATAAAATGAACGGATGACAAAGTTATGCCTACCTGGGTAACTTAGAAAGTAAATAGGAATGGTTTAAAAGAGGAAGAGAAAAAAGTTAAATAATCAGGTCGAAGTATTGCATTGAGAGAATTAAGATTGTCAGAGAAATGTTTTCTTCTTAAATTGAAGCTAAGTCAGTGGAAACTTCTGATAAAAATCACAGATTTGATAAAAATTCATGAGTAACTGTTTCTATTTTTAGCTATATTTCTTATGAAAAGTATATACAAAATAATTTAGGCACTTTCAGAGTCCAACTACTATGAGTTCTGATTTCATATGGGACAATCACAAACAGATATTTCTGAATAGTTTAGACTTTCTCATCCTTGCATTTTTTTCCACGATGCTTTCACAGAAGGAATATAACTTTTTTAAAACAATAACTACTTAAAAATTTAAATGCCCTCATCAATTTGCAGTATATTATCATATATCATATATTTTTATCCAATCTTCTTTTACAAGATAATTTTAGGGAAAAATTTTAATGGGGAGACACATAAGTACAGAAATACATGGAATTTTATAGAAATAAATCTCATTCCTGCATTTCCTTACCTTTTCCATTTCTCTCACCTCTACCTCTTGTTTTCCCAACAGTATACTTATGAATATTTTCCCAGCCTCTCCATGTGTGTGTTAATTCAGAAAGTTTCTATGTACTCTAATCTAGAACTTTCACACACTGTATATCTTCAGTGGATAAATTTCTAACCTGGATGTTCTCCTCACCCCTGTGGTTTAATCCTTATTTTGTACTTCCTGAGACGTTATTTTTTGGGGGAAAGCTATATCATCATCTAAAACTCAACAATTATAAGCAAAACTCTGCTTTTCCCTCCAGCTGACTTCCTCTCCAACTTCAGGGGCACTGTGTCTGTTTTCAGTCTCTCAATCCAAGAACTTTGAAGTCATCTTCCTTCCTCTATCTTTCCTTCCTCATATCCACCTCACTCAATTTATCATCAAATAACTAACTTCTTTCCTTTGACATAGTTCTCTGATATGCTACATCTTCTAAAGTAGGATGCACAAAAAGAGAGTTGCTTTAGAGTATAAATATTTTTATTCTTATATTTTAACTCCACTAGTATAAAGATCACTCTGAATAGAAACAGGTATGACAAGTTTGGTGTCATTACGCTTTACAAAGTTTGAAGGTAGATATATCTACCTGGTGCCAAAATAATCATTCCTACTCTGGATTATCAGCAGCCTGATAAGACTAGAATGTTATATATATATATATATATATATCATTTTAAATTTATAGGTATAAAATTATCAAAGTACACAAAATATTTCAACCCATTCTGCAGCACCTACTTTGATTATTGCCTTAAAGGAGCTCTCTAGGTACCATATTTCTTGTCCTGATTTCTGGGACTGATTCTGTACTTTGGGGGCAGCACAGTTTCCGATATTGTGAGTAACAAGTTAACTGGCATCCATGATTCGTTACCTGGTGGTCCTATGACACAAATAATGAGATATTAGCCATTCACTCCTTTCTCTAACTTTGCCTCCTCATTGCTTTTACTGCCTGCTGGCCAGCAGGAGAGCCAGCCATTTTATGAGATAGCTTCAAATTCAATTTTGTCAGAAGCAGGAGGATGAATAAAATGGATAGATTTCAAGATCTCTTCATTCCTAAAAATTTTGCTTAACCATTTATTTATTTTTTAAAAAATTATTTGATAAGTAAGTGCAGTGAGTCTGTGTTGGTGCAGCTATGTGAAAGATGAGCATCAAGAAAAATGTCATTACAATAAGTATATGAGGAGAAGATAGCTGTATAAAACTTATACATACCAGTTTTCTTTACATATTCATAGACTTTGCTTTTCTTTGAATAACATTTCTTTGTCAAGTAATATAAAAACTTCACCAAAATTGTGCCAGATTATTAAACACACCTGTATAATTTAGTTGATTAAAAGATGCACAGATGAGTTTAACTGATCAAAATGCATGGCTATCTTACTAACTGAACTCATTAATCAGCCAACAGTGGAATAATCAGTAGTAATTAGCCACCAGCCTCTCTTTCATGGTCATTTTACTAATTAAAATGTTAGCTTAAATTTGGAGCATAGGAAATATAAATTAAAAAGTACTTATTCTGGGCTTCCCTGGTGGCGCAGTGGTTGAGAGTCCGTCTGCCGATGCAGGGGACGCGGGTTCGTGCCCCGGTCCGGGAAGATCCCACATGCCGCGGAGCGGCTGGGCCTATGAGCCATGGCCGCTGAGCCTGCGCGTCCGAAGCCTGTGCTCCGCAACGGGAGAGGCCACAACAGTGAGAGGCCTGCGTACAGCAAAAAAAAAAAAAAAAAAGTACTTATTCTAACTACAGATTACAGTGACCCATCCATTCTTGGTTTGTTTATTATAATTTCTATGAGATGACATACAGGTCGTGTGGATATTTCCATCTTATAGGACCTGAATGTAAAATTACTTATCAAGTAAGTGTTAAATCAAAGAATTAACAAATACATTTAGATCTTACTGTCATCTCATTTTAAAATATAAAAAGGAAAGTTTTTGCTCAACACAGGAAACCGTTGACAAAATGAAAAGGCAACCTTCAGAATGGGAGAAAATCTTTGCAAAGCATATATCTAAAAAGGGCTTAATATCCAAAATATATAAAGAACTCATACAACTCAGTAGCCAAAAAAAAAAAAAAATCTGATTAAAAATTGTGCAGAGGGGGCTTCCCTGGTGGCGCAGTGGTTGAGAGTCCGCCTGCTGATGCAGGGGATGCGGGTTCGTGACCCGGTCCGGGAGGATCCCACATGCCGCGGAGCAGCTGGACCCGTGAGCCATGGCCACTGAGCCTGCGCCTCCGGAGCCTGTGCTCCGCAATGGGAGAGGCCAGAATAGTGAGAGACCCATGTACCGCAAAAAAAAAAAAATGTGCAGAGGAACCAAATAGACATTTTTCAATAAAAGACATGTAAGTGGGCAACAGGTTCATGAAAAGGTGCTCAACATCACTAATCATCAGGCAAATGCAAATCAAAACGGCAATGAGATATTATCTCACATCTGTTAGAATGACTATCATCAAAGAGACAAGAGATAAATGTTGGCAAAGATATGGAGAAAAGTAAACCCTTGTGCACTGTTAGGGGGGATATCAATTGGTGTAGCCACTAGGGAAAACAGAATGGGAGTTCCTCAAAAAATTAAAAATAGAACTACAATATGATCCAGCAATCTCACTTCAGGGTATATACCTAAAGAAAATAAAAGCAGATATAAAGAGGTATCTGCACTCCCATGTTCATTGCAGCATTATTCACAATAGCCAAAATATGGAAATAACCTAGGTGCCCATCAACAGCTGAGTGTATAAAGAAGATGTGGTGTACATGTGCAATGGAATATTATTCAGCCATGGGAAAGAAGAAATCCTACAATTTGCAACAACAGAGATGAAACTTGAGGGTGTTATACTAAGTGAAAAAAACCAGACAGAGAAAAATAAATACTGCATGGTATTTTTTAAATATATGGAATCTTTTTAAAAAAAAGTCAAGCTCGCAGAAAGAGAGAGTAGAAAAATGTTTGCCAAGCGCAGGGGGCTGGGAGATATAGGAAGAGGTTGGTAAAAGGATGCAAACGTTCAGCTAGATGAATAATGTCTGAGGATCTAATGTAAAACATGGGGACTATAGCTTATAACACTGTATTATATGATTGAAATTTGCTAAGAGAGTAGAACTTAAGTGTTCTCATTAAAAAAGATAAAAAAGTGAGGTGGTGGGTATGTTAATTAGCTAGATGTTGGGAATCCTATATGTATACTATATCAAATCACCACGATGTTACACTTCACATATCTTGTGATTTTACTTTTCAATTATACCTCCAAAAAGCCGGAAAAAAATTAAAAAATAAAAGGAATATTTTTATTCAAGCCTAAAAATTACTCTTTATCAGCTGTCATCTCGTTGAAAATCTTAAAAGTGCCAAAATAGAATTTCAGCCTATCTCAATGACCATGGTATCAAGGTAAATAATTTTCTATCTCTAACACAAATCCATGAGTAAAAGGGTGAAATTGAGGGACTGTTGTTCCCCTGTTATCGCTATAGCCGATATGTTTATAAACATATATGGAAAGAGAATAGAGGAGAAAAAGAAGAAAATTCAACTTTGTACTGTTCATTCAGGTCTTTATAGCTATGGGGCCCAGAGATGCATATAAATGGGGGTTCCAAGGGGTCTTTTACCTTATTTATCTGAAAGTCTCTGATACAAAGAATGCTCATGGACAGACTCCCCAGACAGTTTCCTTAATACCTTCTGCTGTAGGCAAAGCTACACACAAATGCTCATATTAGACAAAGGTCTTATTTTTATGGAGAATTCCACAGACTCCATGGACACCCCATTCCAGTGTTTAACAACCATCATGAAGCTCTGCCTTATTCTATAAGGTCATTCTTTCTCCCTGCTCTGTGCTCTTATGACTGAGAACATCTGGTCCCCATTCCTAATTTAATGATATTTCCTGCTCCAGAGTTCCTTTTAAAATCACCCTCAAATTCTCTTCTTTAGGCTAAATTCCGGGTCCACTCACCCTTCTTTAGAGTCTTGTGTGCCAAGCCTTTAAGTACCTTGCCCTCCTCTGAACCCATAAAGGGCCACTCTCCTCCAGCCCAGAACAGGACCCTGTGCCGACAGAAGCAGCATTTCCCACTTGACCCCTGCCAAGCATTCACACGACCACCCTTCCACATCTTTGCTCATTCACTGCAGTTCTCAAACTGGTTCAAGGAAGAGACACTGTTTTATCTCAGGGAAGAGACGCTCTTTCCATCAACTTGCTTTCCCTCTCTGTCCCAAGGGGAAAGAGCAGAGAAGATTGAGCTTTGGGAGTCAAGTGGCAGACAGCTGTGGTTTCAGCTTCCAGTGGTCACACAACTCTAGAGGGACCGGAAGGTCAAGGGAAGCATGTAGAACCGCAGGCTGTTCACGTGGATCGGAGGAGATGACCAACCCCTAATAAAACACTGTCTGCCGGACATGCCATTGGGACTGGCATGCTAATTGAAAACAGCAGGCTTGGGGTTGCCGCTCTTCGACTTTAGCACTCAGCTTGGAATAACTTTTCCTTCCACAGCAAAAGCAGTACTCAGCCAGGAAAGCAGTACTGTTATTAAAAAAAAAAAAAAAAAGATTCAAACAAACCAGCATCACTGCTCCAGTAGAAGATAAAGAAATATTTCTTTATTTCTCTTTATTTACTTTTTCAGGAAGTTCATATCTTGCTTATTTCCTTTCAACTAGGCCACAGCTTGACACTGCTGTACACAATGTTTTATCTTAGGGTAGAGAATATTTATTAATCCAATTAATCTTTCAATAAAATTAATGCCCTGTTATTTTTATTTTAACTATTTATTTTTTCTAAATCAAAATAACACAGGCAGGGCTTCCCTGGTAGCACAGTGGTTGAGAGTCCGCCTGCCGATGCAGGGGACACGGCTTCGTGCCCCAGTCCGGGAAGATCCCACATGCCGCGGAGCGGCTGGGCCCGTGAGCCATGGTTGCTGAGCCTGCGTATCCAGAGCCTGTGCTCCGCAACAGGAGAGGCCACAATAGTGAGAGGCCCGCGTACCGCAAAAAAAACAAAAACAAAAACACACAGGCATATAGGTTAACAGTTCTATATTATTTTTATTGAATGGAGGTACACTGTCTACCTCAACGCAAACCAGTTTTCCTTTCCCAGGAGTACCTTCTGTGTAGTCTTATGGCTATTTCCTTTGCTACTTATCTCTGTTTCTTTAAATAACACATCTAGTGTTAATTTCATTTTTTAAATTTTAGACATTATATACTGACTTTCTACTATGGAAAAAGAAAATTTAGCTTGTGTCACTACATTTTCCTTATTCACTTTCTGTTTCCTCAGCCTTTCAATGTAGTTGTATCATAACTTTGGTTAATTAAATAATAAGTAGTATTCACATTATTATGAATAGCATATACATGTATAATGGTGTTTACAAATAAACTATATAGGAAAATGCTATTACTTTTCACCATTTGCATAACTTTCTATTTCCCTAGAGTGTAAATTTTTTCTTATTTTTCATTTGTTTAGTTTTCTATGTACTTATCACTAATTCATTCTCAAACTCTCTCCCGGTCACCTATGTCTGCTTTTTAAATGTTCAAATACATCAAGTGTTTTATCAATTTATTTTGTGGATACATTCCTCTTGTAGATTTTTGATCTGCCCTAGTCTGGCCTGGTTTCCCAGTCCACGGCTGTGATCGTGGTCTTTCTCTTCACCATTATCTTGGGGATTCCCTTTGTTTCCCTTTTGACTGGATGTGCTATTTTCTGGATTCCATCCCTTCCTCTTTATGGGTTTATCCCCTCATTTTGGTGCATATGTCTTCTCAAAAACTTCCTGAGAAGGTATACATGAAGTACATTTTTGATATCTTTCAAGTTTGAAAACATCTTCATGCTCTCACATCTAATAAATTGATAATTTGTTTGCATATGGAATTCCAGGTTGATTATCATAGTCACTCAGAATTTCAAAGGCTTTACTCCATTGTCATCTAGTTTCTAGTGTTGCAGTGCAGAGTTCTCAGCCATTGTGATTCTGGTTCCTTTTTTTTTTTTGTAATCTATTTTGTTTTCTTTCTGGATGCTTATAGGATCTTCTTTTTGTTCTTAATGTTTTGAATTTCACAATGGTGTGTTTTGGTGGAGCCCGTTATCAGCACTGTGGTGGGTTCTTTTTGGGACCTTTCAATTTTGAAAAATTATCTTGAATTATTTATTTTATGATCTCTTCCACTTGATTTTCTGTTTTTTTCTTTTCTTAAGTGTTGTTTTTCAAATGTTGAAACTTCTGGATCAATATTACAATAATCTTTTCTTTTTTCCTTTTATTCTATTTCTTTTATCTTTCTACATACTTCCTGTTTTTTTTTTCCCCTCTCATCTTTATCTTTCATTCATTCTATTGGATTTTAAATTTCTACAATCATATCTTTTAGTTTCAGAAACTTTTTTTGTTTTTATTCCATTTTTAGGATAATTTTAGGGTAGGAAATTTCTATTAATCCATTTGCTATTTGATAGTCCCCTATTCTTATTTGATAAATGCTACATATTCTCATATCTCTTACGACAGTAATTATTCTCTCTTTTTAAAAAACTTTTCTTCTCCCTGTGAAGACTGGATATCCAAGTTGCTTTTATCCCATTTCTTTTGGAATATTTATGCCTTTTATGCTAGCAGATTTCTTCAAATGTTGACAATCATTTACTGTCTCCTACTAAACAGTTAAGGTTGTGACACAAATATACTGATTCTAAACTTAGTTCTCCCTGTGCACTTTACTCTTTGTGTGATCTGACTAAGCCATTTCATTGGGGGAAGGCTGTATATGCATTGGGGCTTTTCTCTTAGGCTGATCACACTCCCAAGAAAGTAATTCTACAATCTTCTGCTTGGGAGGTAATAGTCTGCCTCCTAGTATTCTGGAAGCCATGTAGCAGAAGAAAACTGGTGCCTCAACATTCAGTTTAAAAACTTACATTGAATTCTTCTATCTGTAATGATCCTAAATCTCAGCTCTTCTTGGTATCTCCCAAAGAATTTCTGCTTTATCTTTTGCAGAGGAAAAATAACGAGTGGGAGAAGCGTAGTTGCATGGAATGAAAGAGAGGATCTAGGAAGTCTAATAGTTTCCTAAACAAACCTTTAAACAATAGTCTTTTCAGCTCCACCTTCAATTCACTTTCATAGGTACCCAATATCACTTTACTGAGTCATTTGAGGCATGACAGTGTAAATTGAGTTGCTTTTTGTTTTCCCCACTATTGTCTTAAAAATCCGTTTTCTCAGTCTAAAGGTGTCAATTACCACTTACTCTGCTTTTGAGCTTATCAAGTTTTCTTAGTCACATATCATTTCCATTTCTTTTTGACCTTGTAGATTTCATTTAGTAAGCTTTATTTTGTTATTTTAGTAAATTTTTAAATGACTGAAGAAATGTTTATATGTTTAATATGCCACCTTTAGCTGGAAACCACCATTCATTCTTTTACTTGGAAATGTAAAGAAATGTAAAGAGTCACATGGAAATAATCATGCAGAGATATCCATCAACAGAACTTTATATTTCCTATTGCATTACATCTACTAGATTCACAGATTTGTGTTATCTCATTGAGTTTTGTAGAAATTTGAGCTGGTAATCTCTTCCTGTAGACAAAAGTAGTTTTGGATTCTAGACTTGCAATTTACTAGACAGTTGGCTTTATGCAAATAACCTAACCTCCTTAAGTTTCAATCTCATCTCTAAAGTGGGGATAAAATAATTTCTTTATATGACTGTTGAAAGAACAGATGCATTGTATGCAAAGTGCCTGGGATGTGGTCATTATTATTACTTTATGAATTTCTGAAAATTATTCCTCTAAACTATTGCTTAATCTAAAATATTTATAATGTTTAGTTATCTCTGTTTACTATGTTTTCAGCTATAGCTATGACTTGATCAAAGTCAAACTTCCAATGCATATTGATTTTAAGTAATTTATTCTGATCTCAAAATTTTTAGATAGAAATATACATTATGGTAGTTGTTTTACAGTTGCCTTTTTCCTGATCTTAGCAGAAAAGCTTTCAGTTTTTCACTGTTGACTATGATGTTTGCTGTGGGGTTTTCATATATAGTCTCTATTTTGTTGAGGTAATATTCTTCTATTCCTAGTTTGTTGAGTGTTTTAGTACGAAAAGGTGTTGAATTTTTGAATTTTTTCAAACACCTTTTCTGGATCTATTAAGACTATCATGTGATTTTTATCCTTCACTCTTGTTAATGTGGTATATTACATTGATTGATTTTTGTATATTGAACTATCTTTGCATCCCAAGGGAAAAAATCTCATTTGATCATGGTTTATGATGCTTTTAATGTGCTATTGAATTTGGTTTGCTAGTATTTTGTTAAGGATTTTTGCATCTGTTATCATCAGGGATATTGGTCTGTAGTTTTCTTTTCTTGTAGTGTCTTTGGCTTTAGCATCAGAGTAATGCTGGCCTTATAAAAATGAGTTTGGAAGTGTTCTCTCCTCTTCAATTATTTGGAAGGATTTGAGAATGATTGACATTAATTCTTCTCTAATTATTTTGTAGAATTGTCTAGTGAAGCCATCTGGTCCTGGACTTTTACTGTTGGGAGACTTTTTATTGTGGTTCAATCTCCTTACAAGTTATAGGTCTGTACAAATTTTCTACTTCTTCATGATTCAGTCTTGGTAGTTTGCATGTTTCTAGAAATGTATCCATTTCTTCTAGCTTATCCAATTTGTTGACATTTAGTTGTTCATAGTAGTTTCTTACAATCTTTTTAATTTCTGTTTCATCAATTGTAATGTGTTTTCTTTCATTTCTGGTTTTATGATTTGAGAGTTTTCTCTCTTTTTCTTAATTAATTATTTGTCAATTTCATTGATCTTCACAAACAACTAACTCTTAGTTTGATTGACTTTTCCTATTTTTTTTTACTAATCTCTGTTTTGTTTATTTATTCTCTAATCTTTACTATTTCCTTCTGCTAACTTTGGGCTTTGTTCTTATTTTTCTAGTTTCTTGAGGTGTATTTGAGGTCACCCCTTTTTAATACAGGTATTTACCACCATTAACTTCCCTCTTATTACTGCTTTAGCTGCATCCCATGTTTTATTATGTTATATTTTTGTTTGTCTTAAGATATTTTTTAACTTCTCTTTTGATTGCTTCCTTAACTCATTGGTTGTCAGGAGTGTGCTGTTTAATTTCCACATATCTGTGAGTTTTCCAGTTTTCCTTCTGCTATTGATTTCTAGTTACATTTTCTTATGGTTAGAAAACATACTTGGTATGATTTCAAACTTCTTAAATTTGTAAAGACTTGTTTTGTGACCTAACAAGTGATCTATCTTTGATAATGTTCCTGGAAAAGAATAAGTATTCTGCTGCTGTTGGGTGGGGTGTTTTGTATATGTCTGTTAGGTCCATTGGTCTATACCATTGTTCAAGTTTTCTCTTTCCATATTGATCTCCATCTGGTTGCTCTCTCCATTATTGAAAGTGGGGTATTGAAAGCTCCTACTATTATTGTGTTGCTATCTGTTTCTATCTTCAGTTCTGTCATTGTTTGCTTCCTAAATTTGAGTGCTATGATGTTTGATGCATATATATTTGTAATTGCTATCTCCCCAGTGAATTGATCCTTTTATCACTATGTAATGTCCTTCTTTGTCTCCTGTGACAATTTCTGACTTGAAGTCTATTTTCCTATCTCTTTGTGGTTGTTACCATTTTGTCCAAGTATGATCTTCCTGAGCTTTTAGCATCTTTATGATGAATATCTTAAATTGCCAGGTAATTTATATACTTTGAATTCTTTAGGGTCAGTACCTGGAGATTTATTTTGTTCCCTTGGTTGGGCCATGTTTTTCTGTTTCTTCATGTGACTGGTTACTTTGTGTTGTAATCTGCACATTGAAAACAACATCCACTTCTCCCAGTCTTTATGGATAAGCTTCGTGCAGAGGAGACCTTCACTCATTCGCCTGAATAGAGATTCTGGGGGCCTCTCAAACCTTTTCTGTGGATGTATCATCGCTGGGCTTGTGCATATAAATTTCCAGTCAGAGAGGTTTTGCAGGCTCTTTCTTCAAGGGTTCATAATCTCTTTTTCCCTCTGGTGTCTGTTTGTGGTACTGCAGGTTCTATGGAGCTGCCATAAGCCACCCAGCTCTTTTTTGTTCTCAAAGACCCCCAGGCATCTAGAGTATCCCAGGTCCTGTCAGCACTCCAAGTCAAATAAGATGAAAACCAATTCCTCTGGCATGTCCCCCACCCCCAAAAGAAGCCAGCCGTTGGACACATGATTCAACTCTTTCCCTCTCCAGGGAGAAGCCAAGAGTTGGGGGTTTTCTCCCTCTTGCTCTATTCTGAGGCAGGAGGAGTGGCAATGCTAGTTCAAACTTTCACCTTTGTTCTTAGCAGCCCCCAACCTGGCGTTTTTCCCTGTCAGTGTTTAGATTCAAGCAAGAAAAAAACCAATTCCTCTGTTAGCCCCCACCAAAAGTCAGAATGTTACATGTATATTCCAGTCTTTTGTCCCTCCTTTCCCCCTCCCTGGAGATTCCAGGAGTTGGGAATTTCCTTCGGATCATGCTGCAGTGTGCTGCATTGTGCTGGTGGGAGGGATTCTGATGAGTGAATGCTATAAATTTTTCTACCAGCTTTGATGCAGCTGGTTTCAGGCTTGCCTGTAGTGAAGGAGCCTATTAATTGGTGTCTGGATTTCTCACAAAGGGAATTGGTCTTGTATCATTGTTGAATTGATATCTCCATGGGGAAAGGAGGGTTTGAGGCTTCTTATTCTGCCATCTTGCTGATGTTTCCATTCAAAGCATGAATAATTCTATAAATAATAACAAAAGTTCTCTAAAATGTCAAGCAGTTATTAGATACAGGTATGTTATTAAAGAGTGCTTTTGATAGAGCCAACTCCCAATCTTCCTTTCCTACCTTTCTCTTCTCTAGCTCACACTGTACTTGAACTGGAGGTTTGGATTGCAAAGAGAAGTTCTAAAGGAAGGGGGCCTCACAAGGAAATTTTACATGAGGTTCTACAGATATTTTTAGAGTATCTGAAATAAGTCTCCCATGAAGTAAGTTTCTAACACTTCACATCTTTTCTTTCCTTCATCACTGAGCCTTGAAGTTGGAAAACCATATTTCATATTAATAGTTTTACAGAATGAGTGTCAGAAGTTCATGTCATAAGTAGTCCAAATCACCTCAATTCCCCTTGCCTCTTTTTCAGATCTCTTTTGCATGGAGAGATGAGTCCCAGCTGCAGATATTTTATTAGCTGTCAACTTTCCATTGACCAATGGTTCATTTTCTCATTTAAAATAAATCACTTCCACTCTGCTACACAGTAGGAAACTTCCTGGTGCATTTCTAGCATAACTGAAAATAGTTTGATGTTCTCAGCTTCTCCCTGAATAAGTTGAATGAAGATATTGGAGAACCTGCAATGTCTCTGTGTGCTGAACATGGGATCATCAAACAGTTTGCCAGCTTGCCAGAGAGACAAAGAGAAGCAAAATGCAGCTGAAGGAGAAATTTTTTTTGGGGGGGTGACAATTTTATTTCAAGTGATCTGGATTATCTCTCTATGTACATTTTTATGCATCTGGGGCAGCTCACACCCTTCTACCCTCTGCTTATTCCTTAGATGTATCTAACATAGCAAATTTTTCCCTAGGTTCACAGTCAGAGGGAGAGGATGGCCCCCAGGTAGAGTTGGAGCTAGTAGAGGTGACACTGGGGACGCTGGATCTTCGTGAATTTGAGGTATTGCCCAAGCAGAGGAGGAGAGAAACCGAGACCTGGAGGCTGGGGTGCAAATGACTCTTTCCCAGCAACCTCAAGAAGATGAGGCCTTTTCACAGCCCCTTTGGAGCCTTCCCCAGATAAGGCCAAGTCCCCTGGTCAGCCAGAGCTCTGGGACGTGCTTCTGGCTGCTTGCTGAGCTGGAGATAGGGGGAGGCTGAAGCTCCGGCTAGCTGCCAGCCCCCTAGACCCTGGAGTTCTGTCTCTGCTCAGTGCCCCCTTGGGCTCCGGTGGCTTCACCCTCCTGCGCACAGCAGCCACAGCTGGGAGAGGCTCAGTGGTTGGCCTCAGAGGCAGGGGCAGACCCCTGTGCAGTAAGTAAGGGTCTTCATGCCGACCCCTTCTGGGGTACACGGACGATGATCTTGGCACTGGCTACTTGACAGTATTTCCCTTGGTCTGCTTGGGTGATGTTGGGAGGAACAGGAGGCAAGCTGAACCCATTTTTGGGTTTTCACACCTAGGGACTCCCGAACCTGGCCACCATGCACAGTTGCAGCTGACAAGTCAGCACGTAATGAGTTCTGGAGGTTCACGGAGAAGAATCCAGATGCTTATGACTACAGCAAAGCTCAGGTCAGCTTATACCTTTCCGGAAGTCCTCCAGGTGCCAGGGCCACTGACAGCAGAAATGGAGGCACGGCAGGCCACTCAGAAAAGGGAGCAGAAGGCCAAACGGAAAGACGAGCACATCTGGATCACACATTCCAGTCCCAAAGACTGAGCTCAGCTATATATGTATGCATGTATGTATGTACCACAGAATATCAATAATACATTGTTCATAAATATGCTAGAAACCATTTTTCTTAATTTTCTCCCTCTGGAATAGAGTATGTTAACATACTAGACATTCCATTGTCCTAGATCTCTTGTTTGTCTTATCTCCATTTCTGAAATAATTTATTCACCAGGCACAGTGATAAGGACTGATAAAACACAGAAAAGAAAAAGTAAACAATACGCAAATAGTTAATTTAAAATACTTCTACTCAAATAACTTTCCTTAGAGGAATTAGCAAGCTTAGTCTAGTGGGGCATAATGTTATTGGTGCATATTTTTTGCTCTTTGGCCATAATGCCTTTGGTGGAAAATTTTCCTAGTACTAATTTTAGGAATACTATCAGTAAGCAAATAATCTTCAAGTAACATTTATTGAGCACTTAATCTGTCCCAGGCACTCTTCTAAGTGCTTAACACATATTGCCTACCTGCAGTGACCGTTACAGAGAGGAAGATGTTAAGTAACCTCCTAAAAGTCACACAGCCAGATTGTGGCAGGTCTGGAATTGAAATCCACTCTGTCTGACTACAAAGCCTATACTCATAAACATTATCTTATTCTGCCCTCATTCTTGGTGTTCAATGAGTAATAGCACAACCTGCTTTCCCTATAGCCTTAAACAATGAAGGGCTGGAATAGGAAAGAGCTAAATTGTAATAACAACATCCTACTCTATGGTAAAGCAAACCAGTCATCACAAAAAAAGAAAATTTTATATATATATATATATATATGTGTGTGTGTGTGTGTGTGTGTGTGTGTGTGTATTTCACTGTGAATCTCTAAAAAGTCTCATTTATTGTCACTTTGCATGCTGTCCAAAGACTGAACTGAGTGCCCTGTACCTTCTTAGACCTCCATGCAGGAAAGGATAAGAAAGTTTATATACTCTTTTTTCTTTCCTAAATGGCAAAAAGCCCAGACTTTTTGTTACCATTCCATGGTAAACATTTGTCTCTCCAGTCACCCAGATTCATGATTCATTTGTTAGCGGCTTAGCGGGCACATTTTGGCCAGCAGCCTGCCATGTGCCCATGTCGGGCTCTGAGTGAGTTCTGTACAGAGGAAGTCTCCTTTTGACCATACAAGAGCATGTGCATGGGGTTTCAACCAGAAGCAGCTTAGCAATGAGATAGGTATGCAGCACAGGAAGGGCCTAACGAGGCACCTCGCCCATGAGTTACCATGGGAGCCACACTGAGCATTGAGCATCGTTGGCTGTGAACCACTGCTGCAAAGCAGAAGCACTGTAGCTGCACTGTTCTATTGTGCCTCTCTATGTGTTGGATAGGACAGAGATGTGGCTGCTTTAAGATGCCGTCACTGCTTGGAACACATGTGAAGCAAGTCTGGAATCTCTACACCACATTACCACTGTGTGCTTACCTTTTGTCATCGTGATTCACCATGTTCTCTTGAGCTTTGTAGCCTCGCTATTTACAATAGCCTCATCATTTAAAGATAAGGTGAGCCTTCCATTAACACTGAATCTAAAAATCTACATAAAACATGTGCCCGGCTGTCCTCCACCCTACCCTTACCACACTGGTTGGAACTCAAGCTCTCACCTCCAAGGGAGCCATTGTGCAAAACAACAAACGGATGAAACTTGGAAAACAATGTAAATATAGGGAATGTGAAGAGGCTATAAAGGATCAAAACCACATCTTTTCACTTTTACTTTGTATGTTTCTTATTTCATTCATTCCTTCAATGAGTAATTATTGAGTGCCTTCTACATGGAAGGCACTGCAGTAGGGACAAGAGGGGAGGGAGATCATTTTGAGGCACAAAGTCCTTTGGGAGGTAGGCTGGTCCTGGGTAGTGTGCCAATAAGTGTAGTTTAAAACAGGAAGTGAGTAGAGCACACACCAAAAACTGAGCAGCAGGCAAAATTCAGGTGACAGATGAAAGAATATAAAAGATTCCTGATAAATATTGTCTATGACAATATTTTATTCATAGCCAGCCCTAAAGGAAAGAAGTAAATGTGTGTCCTCTGCCTCCTTCCTCCCTGAAAGAGCTCTGTCTCAAATATAATAACCACATTTCAACTTAATTATGCATTCAGTGGGTTTCAGGTGGAGAGGGGCTATAATTTTAAATATTTTTCTGTGAGAAATTATGTTTAAGAGCCAAACCATTTGCAAGCAAATTTTGAGGGCTGTGTGTATCTACACGGAATCATGGTTTTTCCCTTTCCCAGGACTTAATTCGTTATATAACTGTGTTTCTAACTATATAATTATATAGAGTTTAACTACCTATGTAAAGGCAGGCAGAATATGTAGTAAAATTTCTTTTGCCACAGTTAAAAGTTCAAGATATATTTATGGCCAGTATCTTTCCACCTATAATATACATAAATTGGTTTTCTTTGGCATTTCTAAGTATGAAACTTTTTTATCCCAAATATTCACTAATAATATATTAATCATACATCTAAAGTGTTTTCCTCTTGAGTTTAAATTTGTGGTAGAATTCTTCTACAAACTTAAAAAACTTAGAATTCATCTAATCCTTCTTTGGGTGAAAATTTCAAAGCAGGGAAAGGAATAATGTTTTTTAACTCTGTACCAAGATCATTCTGACTAATAGTACATACTTAAATTCTTGTGAGTAATTTTAATGGATTTGCTGAGAGGTCAGCTTAACTACTTGAGGAGGAGAATTGTTAATAAGGTAGCTGTGTTATGACACAGGTATATTCCTGTTTCATTCTTTGCCTTCAGCAAAATTTCTCAGACCCAAACACTTTATCAGATTTAATTGCTTTTTAGAAATTAAATTTAAAGACTTCAGTCAGGAGACTTCATCCTTAGTTCTTATGGGACCTGAATCTAAAGAGATAAATCAAGAGTGGTTGTTCAAATCTGAATTAATATTGTTGAGATTCCACTGGCAACACAGCTGCTGATTTGGAATATCTGTCGTGACTTTAGTCATGAAGATTGAACGCAAAATATTATAACATTTCATTAAACATTACAGAGTTCATTTCGGGCCACTATTTTGGTTCCCATTGGTATTCTTCTGGACATACATTTAATAGCAGATTAAATATCCAGTATGACTGACATTCTGAGAAAAAGAAGTAACTGAGAGGTTTTTCAACTTTTATGAATAGAAAAATCTCAAGAGAACCAAAATATCCCAGAAATGTTAACATATTCAGGTAGAAATGCCCCCCTCACTTTGTCTGTGCTGCACTGAGAGGCACTTCACAGAACAGCATCAATCAGAGAAGGGTGAATCTTGGCTCTGCCACCGCATAACTCAGAACTTGTGTTTTCATGCAAATTGCTTAAAGATTCTGGGCCTTGATTTCCACATATGTAATAGAGAGAAATAAATGGTACTATATAGAGTTGTTGTGAGGATTAAATGATATCCTGAACAAAAAGCATCCAAGAAAGTGGCTGGGAGATAGCAGCTTTTCAGTAAATGGTAGCTGTGTAGCTCCATATACCAGGAAAAAAAATACTGAGCAATAATGAGCAAGTCAATCACCACAGCCCTGGGAGTCCTGGGTCTGAGTCCTAAAGAACTTATGAAATTTAAAAAGCATCGTCTTTTTTCATCCAGAAGGCTGGAGTAAAGGGGTTTACTCAATAGCAATAGCCACAGAGATTGAATTGAAACATAAGAAACCTTTTTATTAAAAAAGCCGGACGAAAAGGTGGTTCACAGTTCTAACACAGAACTCTGCCTAAGTAACTCAATCTACTTCTGCCATTGCCATTTGGAGGAAAACAAACAGTAAGTCTGTGGGAAAAAAAAGAAAAGCATGGTCTTTTCATTGACGTGTGTGTGTGTGTGTGTGTGTGTGTGTGTGTGTATCGGATTGAGGGTGGGGTGGGGTGTGTGTATAGGGAATACATGTTTATGATGGATGAGAGATTTAAGTCCAATTTTCTATTTTCTTTCACTCAACAGGCAAAAGAGTCTCATGTGCTCAACTTCTTCCTTCCTGGTACTTATTTGAAGCCTTAAGGCTATTTTCTCTAAGTGTACATGATTGGTAATGGGTGTTAATCATGTCAACTAGACTCTGCACATGTGTTAGCTAATTCTTTACCCTTCTCTGGTCTACAAATGTCTTGACTTTCTTAAAAATCTTAGTTCCTTAAGAAGGCACTAACTGAGAATTTACATTGTTGGAAATTTCCGGAAAACTACTGGGCTTCATTTTTAGGGACTGTCATGTACATTATCTGTGCAGACTTCTGGACACCCTTCTGCACACAAGGCCAGTCCTAACTGTGGCTTCTCTGTTGTTTCCATGGTCCATGTCTGGTAAAAGTGGGGCTGTTCTATTTAATCAACAGCCTAGATGACTTTATTCTTTAGTTATATGATGTAACCTTTTTGGAAAACTATTTAGCAAAATGCGCTATGAGCCCTGCTGATACCTAAATACTCATATCCAGTCAAAATTCAATAGTTTGTAATTTACCCACAGAAAAATAATTTAAAGAAAAACAACATACACAAGCAATGTGAATGAAGAAATTCACTGCAGTGTTATTAACAGTTACATTGGAGATGACTTAATTGTTCAACAAGAGGGAAATGGCTGAATAAATATCAAAGCAAGTCAATGAAATACTATGCAGTTGCTAAAGTAGTCATTATGAACATTATGTAATAACATGAAAATGTCATGATATAATGTTAATTAAATAAAACATAACAAACATCATATAACCTCATCATTACAACTTCAGAACATATGTAAGCATGAATAAGTACTAGGAGTAAAAGCTGCACAGTGTGTACTGTAATGGTAGAAATTGTGGATGTTCTCCATTTCTTTTTCTACTTTCTATATTGTCATAATTTGGCTTGTACAACGGAAACAAGTTTTGAGTAAGCGATAAATAATTGAACATGATCTACAAAATTCACAACACTATTCAAAGTATGTTCAGGTATAACTTTGTAGATCAAGGTTAAGTTGTACTATTTAAATTAATAATTATATGGATAATTCAATACATGTAGTCACTTTTGTTTTTCAGTTGGTATATCTAGAAAAAACAGAGACTAAAGGTAGTGAATCAGAAGTAGAAGACATAGAATGTTGCCTCAACTATGCCACTAACAGACCGTTTAACCTGAAACAGTTTCTTCCCCTGAAACTGAATTTTCTCACTTGTAAAACTCAGGAATTGGACAAGAACATTTTTTAGGTAACTTTCCTATCTAAAGTTCTATGATACTGAGCTTATAGTCCTTTATTCAAACCCTATCTAATGTTTACCGCCTCTAGTCAGGCACTATCTTGCATGCTAATAATATTTATTACTGTTATTGTATTTATTTAGAACACCTGCTGAAAATGTGACTTAATTAAATCCCAAATGATTGTAAGTTTTATCCACTATTTCTTCCCAAATCCCTATCAATCCTAGGAATTTTATCGTTGGAGTTGCACAGGATAAAAATTGTATATACATGATCACTCTATCTGAAAAGAAAAAATAAAGTATCAGTAGCTTCTTCATACATGCTTCTTCTTTTTAAACTCCTTCAAGATAAAAAAAACATTTTATGACCAATTTAAATTTTGCAATTTAGGTAGAAGTTCATAGAATGATGAAACAAAGTTTTCCATAAAAATATGACTAGATCAGGTACAATTTTCTTGTTAATTGTAACAGGTAACTATAAATAATTTAAAAATTGGTAAGATAGAATCAGGAGTGAGGAAATCAATTTGCTTATGAATATAAAACAAAAGACTGAGGATATTTAAAAATAAGCTCCAGCAAGAAACTTCAAAGAATCTGTAAAACAAAATATAATATATTCTAATTCTTACCACCTTAGAACTAACTGGAATCATCACAAATAAGCTTCAAAGTGAGGTCCATCCAGAGGCAGCTTACTTTTTGACATTTTCAGTGTCAGGAAGGAAACCAGTTACCTCTAATCAGAGACTTTGGTATTTAGTTCAACTCAGGAGCTAACCACCTACAGGAAATGAAAAGACAGAACACAAAGTCTGCTAAAGCAGGTTGTTTTGATATTCAGTAAAACTCTGCTCCAGTACCCTGGCATTCTCAACTTTATTGAATGTGAGGGTTCATAATGAACACAGCATGTTAACGTCTGATTTCAGTAAGGAAACTCCACCTCTTTCTCTCTGCTCCCTATTTTTGTGTTTGACAAGAAGCTCTTCCTTCTGTAGATAAACTCATAAAACTTTATCTGATATGGCACAAGGTAAAAGTTTGAATGAATCACAAAACATTTAGGCTTTGTGGCAACCAACCAAATTTCATAAAATCTTTCCTCAAACAGCTTACAGTATGCACTGTAAAGTCATTTATCCAACAAGTATCTATGGAATATTTATTTGTACCTGTACATAGAATTTTTTTTAAGTGCAAGAAAGGAAAAAAAAACCACAAAATATTCAGCACCAGCAACCCTAAAGTTTTAAATTCCATGGGCTTTGAGGTTTGATTATTTAGCTCAAGTTGTGGGTCAGATAAGAGACATTCTGGTCAAAGGACTTATTATTTTAGATATTTTATCTCCTGAGTAATATTGGTGATATAGAGACTCCAGGAATGTATGGTCAGGGAAGGTGCAGAGAGCAACATCAGAGCTTGTTGAGAGGCTGGAGAAAGAGCTACAGCAAGAGATTAAATAAACTATTCCCCAGACCACTGTTCATCATTTACGTTAATGACCACTTGCCCAGAAAGCAGGGAAAGAATTGACTCCAATAAAGCCTATTTAGCATGTCTGTTCATCAATCAAACATTTACTAGGTTTTTCCCATGCACCAAACACTGTGCAAGGTATGGGATCTGGCAATGACTACCAAGACAGCCCCTAACAGGAGCAAATATTCATTTCAAAGCCACTGACCTAAAATGGCATTTTTTTTTTCTGAAAAATGTTAACAGCTTTTTTTTTCCCTCTAGTTTTTAATCCAATGAACATTTCACTAATTCTTTATGGTTCTGCCATTTAGATGTTTGGCTTTTGAACTAAGGCCATTGAAAGAAGGTTGAGAGGCCATTAAGACTGATTAGGATAAAATACTAGCAAGGTCCTTTAGGTTTTTGTCTACTGAGATTGTACCATGAAATCCTCCTCAGGGACATCTGTCTAATAACTACAACTATTTACTTCTAATTAATTTTTTTTAAATGTTTGGTGTGGCATCACTGGGGCTGATGGAGCAAGGGGAAAGTTAAAGTTTTTGCCCCATTTTTAGAATTCATTTTTTCCCATTTCTCTCTTATTAAATGAGTGCTAGTATCTAAGCTACATGCCCTTTTTTGCGGTACGTGGCCCTCTCACTGTTGTGGCCTCTCCCGTTGTGTAGCACAGACTCCAGACGCGCAGGCTTAGCGGCCATGGCTCACGGGCCCAGCCGCTCCGCGGCATGTGGGATCTTCCCGGACCAGGGCACGAAGCCGTGTCCCCTGCATCGGCAGGCGGACTCTCAACCACTGCACCACCAGGGATGCCCCATCTACATGCCCTTTTTGACCATAGTCTTTCTAATTGACCAAAATTTTAGATGTGGGAAATGCAAGAATTATGCACATTTCTGTCAGGCCTTACCCTGAGAAAATTTTACATGGTTCTCCTTGTTCTTCCCTTACTTTATACCATCCAGTATATCTGTGATTTCAAGAACAGCTCTGTAATTTGAAATTTAGTTTCTAAATTTCAAGAGTGACTTTTCAGCCATCTGCTTATTGATTTATTGTTAACCTTTTAGTTCTGGAATAGGGTTTTAGAGCTTAATTTCATTGGAATTTATCTAGTCAATTCCATTAATTTATGCTAAGGTTGTGAGGATCTTTTCTGAATCATACAATTTGTTTCAGTGGAAACCAAATGGGAAGAGGTTTCCAGACTCCCATCAGTGTTCTTTTTGCCACATCTTTTTAAAAAAAAATTTTACCTTCCGTTATTCCTTCTTTTTTAAATTTATTTTTTAATTGAAGTATAGTTGATTCACAATGTTTCAGGTGTACAGCAAAGATTTAGTTATACATATATATATTCTTTTTCTGATTCTTTTCCATTACATCTTCTTATTCTGGCTTTTAAGATGCAATATTGTATATAAATAATTGCTGAGCATTTTTAAAATAAATATTTCTGATAATAACCAGCAAAGGAAACACTGGAACCCAGCTAGTAAATTTCGTGAAGAGACATAATGCCTGAAAAATCGAGACAATGAGAGAAAGAAAACAAGAGTTCTCTCAGTCTCTCTTGATCTCAGTCACTTCTCAAGAAAAAAATTCTCCTCTATCTAGGCTTGTTTCTTATGAAGACCAGAGCACCCGTGTGGAATTATCTCAAATACTGGATTGTGGATAGAAAAACTCTCTGAGAAACAGATCGAAAGTACAATCTTGATGTTGCCATGGTATATTTTAATAGCACCCCTGAAATGGGTTAAAAAACATACAGTTTGTCTGACTCCACTTACGTGGAACTCCAAAGTCATTTTGGTAACAGAAACTGATCTAACCTGTTATTAAACTCAGTGTCTATTTTTTTTAAGGGATAAAAATTGCTTTGGTAAGAACTTTAAAATTCAAAAATCTATTAATGAACCAGTCCAACAAAGCCTAGTAAAATGAAGGATCTGTATCTTTATTCATTCATCTTGATTCAAAATGAATATATCTTTAATCTTTTATGGTTATAGACAGAAGGAAAAAATTTTCTGCATCTAAATGTACTTGATGAAAAATTAGATATAAATATTGATATATGTCCTTAAAATTGCATTTCTCAGGGAAATATCCATTTAGCTTCTGAGTTATTTTGTTAACACAATTGATACAAAGGAAAAGATATCAGGGCTTTCTAAATTAAAAGTATCTGATAAGTAATGTTAAAAGATTTTTGAAAAGTCCAACATAGTAAAAATGGTACAGATAAAATCGGAATAAAGAAATAATAAAAGAAAATAAATTAGCTAAACTGTCAAGCTTTCTTAATTTATTGAAGGAAGTGTTTAGGGGATTAAGTGTGGATTCTTACATGCTCATACTTCAAGGTGAGATAATGTTGGCATAACCATTTAGGACCTCCCTCAGTCTTGTCCACATTGTTTGGCAAGCTTCAGGTGGATGCTTCTGTGGTACGGTAGTATCTTCTTTTTGGATATACTTTTCATCTCAAAACAATGTATAAACATTACGCCTCCAGTTCTAGGAGATCTTGAGGCACAAAGTAAAATCAGAATGGATGTGATCATGGAAATATCCACAGTGAGGCGTTAACATCTACAGTTAACTATGTCAGCCTCAGACTTCCTGCTGTACTATCCACTGTTTCACACAATTCAGCCAGCTGACTCATGCATAACCTTAAGGCTGATCAGAATAAATTAATGAGTCATCATTAACAAATGGGCAGAGTATGTCCCTTTTTTCCTCACTGGGGTAAAATAACGCTCCTGAGTACTTTTGGAGTAAATGTATATCAATGATTTAGTCTTTTGAATTACAAAGACCATCAATAATAATTTACATACTTAGGGAAGATAAGAAATTTTCAGAGTTCTGGGTTACTACTTGCCAAAAACTGTAAAGAAACTATTTTTCATATATTTATGAAGAAAAGCAGACTTTTTTGTGATTCTTAATAATAATCACAATTTTATGTGTCTGATGGGATGAAGCAGTTAAGAGATGTAATCCCAGTGTTTCTGTCCACATGTTCATAATCCATCCAATGAAGGTATTCAGAGAAAGGTCTTTGTTTTGCCCTTTCTTTGAGTTCGGAAGCTCACACTGTGCACAATAATATTTTTTCATTCCTACCAGGTGATATAATGATAAGAATATGTTTAAGATCAGCAGCTGAGACATTAAATGTAAATACAGCGTGTTATTGACAGAAGCCAAAATACCATTCAAGTGACTGGGGGAAAATAGAAATTCATCAGGCATCAAAATCTCAAATAAGACCTCCATATTAATCAGTGCTTATTTAAATCATATTAACTAATTTAATAAACTAATAAACTATTTTCCTTTTCTTTTTTCTATTAATTTTAAAAACACTTAACACCTTTATTGGACTAAACCTTATATAATAAAATTCACCCATTGAAAGTATGCAGCCTGATGATTTTTAGTAAAATTTAGAATTGTGCAAATATCATCATAGTTCAGTTTTTTTAGATAACTTCCCTCACTCTAGGAAGATCTCTCGTGTCTGTTTTCAGTGAAACCTGCTCCCACTCCCTGACCCAGGTACCACTGATGTAGTTTCTGTCTCTACATTTTTGCTTTTTCTAGAAATTTTATGTAAAAGGTGTTATAGGCAGAAAAAAAGCCTCCCAAAAATGTCCACACCCTAATCCCCGTAAATGTGTTACCTCACATAGCAAAAGTGACCTTGCTCATGTGACTAAGACCTATATATAGCTGGGGAGGCTATTCTAGATTATCTGGGTGAGCCCAATTTAATCACATGAGTCCTTAAAGGCAGAGAACCTTTCCCAGCTGAGTCAAAGAGACACAACAATGGAAGACAGGTTAGAGAGATGCACTGTGAGAAGCACTTGACCAATCACTACTTGCTTCAAAGATAAAGAAAAGGGGTCATGAGCCAGGGAATGCAGGCAACTGCTAGAAGAGAAAAGTCAAGGAAACTGATTCTCTTCTAGAGCCTTCAGAAAGAAACAATACCCAAGTCAATATCCAATATAAAATAATCAGTGATGTCTTTTGAGAGGATTGCTAATTATTTATTGATAGCATATAACTTAAGCACCATTTACAGCCTTAAAAAGCTGGAGTTGTCTTTGTTGGCACTCAAAATTGTAGAACCCAGAGAGGGTGGACAACATTTTAAATTTCTACTACTTCTTTTTTCCCATAGGACCAAGTAATAAAGATTTTCTTCCTTTAAATTTCTGTTTTGCTGTTGTATCAACATCGCTGGTCTAAGAAGAATCATTTAAAAATTTAGCTACCTGTTAGTACACTGCTTTTGCACACTCTGTATGAACAGGTGAATTTTCTCTAGTGCTGAATCTTTCCATTTAGTCAAACCATTCCAAACTATGAGTGAAAATGTCAAAATATGAATATTCCCACTTACCTTGGACTCTGAAAAGAGTCAATATGGAATACTTGACATTTTGCCTTAATTACCATAATTTCAGTAAATCATGTAAGAAAATGTCGGTGAACCCAAGATAATATTCTTTTTTCCTAGTAGCTGGTTTAGTTGTTTTCTCCAAATCTCTATTTATGGGAAAAGATTTGGAGTTCTCTCATTGTCAATTCATACTTGAGTTATGTAAATATACAGAAGAATATCTAGACATCTAAAATAACGGGATTTTGGGCTAGGTCTAAATTCAATTCATCTATTTGGTATATGAAGTTATATCTTGTTAGAATTAAAACAACAGATAGCCCATTTACAGACTTTTATTTGTATAAATTATAAGAGAATACCTCTAGAAATTGTTCAACCACACATGTCATTGGGCAATAACCCATCCTGAAAATATTTTCCTATGAAGGTTAATTGCTGAACTTTAGTTTGTGCTAATATATCTGCCACTAGATGAGATGTGTCTGAATATACTACCTAGAGTTCAAGGCAGAAATTTTTGTGCTTGAAAATTTTAAAAATTAATAAATCTAGGTTTATTTCATGAAATAAAAATGTTTTGGTCACCTTTAATCAGATTAAAAAGGTAAAGACCTGGGCTTCCCTGGTGGGGCAGTGGTTGAGAGTCCGCCTGCCGATGCAGGGGACACGGGTTCGTGCCCCGGTCCGGGAGGATCCCACATGCCACGGTGCGGCTGGGCCCATGAGCCATGGCCGCTGAGCCTGCGCGTCCGGAGCCTGTGCTCCGCGAGGGGAGAGGCCACAGCAGTGAGAGGCCCATGTACCACAAAAAAAAAAAAAAAAAAAGGTAAAGACCAAAGTACAATATATTCAATACTGAGATTAGCTCAGATTTGTGCTCTACAGACAATTCCATTTCTGACTATGACATCAGTATGCATTTGGGAATCATAGTAATTGCCACCATAAGATTAAATTCAAATACTCTTAACTCTTTACTGACTGATCCTTCATTCATCCTTCTGTATTTTTATAATCCAAACTTTTATTATGTATTTATGAAAATTAATCCTACCATTTGTTACCTTATTTTTAGGTGTAAATATATAACTTATTTTCAAAAATTTTGTTGTTGAAACAGATTATAAGAACAGAAAATTAGAGGCTATTTGCAGCACTATCTATTGGTCGTGAAATTTAAAAACTAAATCCCCATAATGTTAGTGGCATGTTAATTATTCACAAATTTTTAAAAAATAATTAATAGATTTCAAAAAATATTTTGTGAGTATCTTTGTACTATTTATCACTAACTTTTGGTTTTTGGTTTTGGTTTTGTTTTGCTTTTCATAAGACAGTACAGATATCAATTGAATTAAACTTTCTTACATGTTACTTCAAACTATTTAAAATAGTATCTGATGGGAGTTCTTTATTCATCAAGACACTATGTAAAATTGACAGCACAATCCAAAAATAAGGTTGTTTTTTATTACTACTGCTTTCATTTGTTAAATTGACCCATCTTTAAAATAGTCCTGCTTGAGTTGATCCCCAAGTTTGTCACTTGAGTTATAATAAAATTTTATCTTTTACTTTTGTAAAATATTATGCTGTAAATATATAAGTTTATGTGTCACTCAGTACCTGGGACAAGTAATACAGGAAGAGTGTCATCTTTTATTAAGTGAAAAGGGGCACACAATAAAAAGTTAAGAGGTGAGAGCTTGAGTGCTTAGAAGAACTGTGGAAATCTTCCCACATCACTCCAAGTCCAAGAAAATCCAGAATTTCTTTGAGGACTCTATGCTATACACCATATTTTAACTTCTATTTATAAGGGGAGGGGTTTAGTTACTTTTAAAAAGGAAAGCAAGGAGAGAAGCAATATTAGGCTTTGTCATACTGTATCCCAATTTTGCATTACTGTACTATTTTCCAATATTTTGTCATGACGGGGGGAATCACAAGTGAATATATCTAGCTATAAGAAAGTGCTAATTTATCCAAACTGATTGAGTTTTTACCTCATGAAATCGATGACTTTTCTTGATTGCCAAGGAGATAGTAACTTCAAATGGTGAATTTCTTCATACATATGATTCTATTTTGAGTAAAGATTTGGAGATTATACTATAGTTCATTGAGGTACCCAGAGATTTCTAACTTTTTCTTTCTAAGTCACATATAAAGTATATAGTTTGGGATGGAATGAAAATATGTAGTTATTTTAATAAAAGCTAGGAAGTTTCTTTTTGCAAAAACAGCATTAGTGACATAACCCTTTTTATCTCCCTA
This sequence comes from Monodon monoceros, assembly GCF_005190385.1. NCBI lineage: Eukaryota > Metazoa > Chordata > Mammalia > Artiodactyla > Monodontidae > Monodon > Monodon monoceros. Next base: position 49,682,019 of record NW_021703771.1, read on the forward strand.
TGGTAACATGCTTAGACTCCAATAAAAATGAGAAATGTATATAAGTATTTATTTCACAAACTGGTGGATCAAACTATCACAAGTTCTAACAATATACTTTCCTGTTTTCAATATAGCAAAATATAATTTTCCTAGTTAGCAGGTTAATGAACATCTATTCTGATAATCCATTGTCAGTTGCTGTTTTCACTGTGGGTGGCTGAGTTTAAATGGACTTTTTTCCTTGTTCTTAGATGACATGGGCTTTGTTTGTCTCGCCTGGCATCCTGAGAAGTCTCTGTGGCATGACTGTGTCTCTGCCTTTCCAGCTCATTCTTTTCTTTAATTTTTGATTTTCTAAAAAGTCAGCATTCACATTCCCCAATGTCTTCACCTTGACTTGCTCAAAACATTGAGTGTTGTAGATAATACTAGTAAGTGTGATTTTATTGCTTTCGTTGTTTTAGGTTTTCTGTTTCCTTTTTTAACTACCACAAATAATGTATTGAACACATATGCACTTACATTTTAGTAGAATATAAAAACAGAAAAAGGACAGTTTGCTTTTTAGATTCATCATGAGAATTTTCAGTCATTATTTTTTAAAAAGTTTCTCAAATGTAGTGAATAACAGCATATGCTCTCTTTTGAGCATACTCAAATCTGAATTTGAATGTTAAAGTCCAGTTTTTGGTTCCTCTATAATTTTCAGCAAAATTCCTAGGTAAAATTACAGACCAATAATCAAAGGGAACGAGGAGATTATGTGATACAGTATCCTTTATTTGTTTCAGAAAAATTTGGTATTGTTAATTTCACTAACCATCCTGGCTTTTCCTTTTAGTGACTTAGTGGCCTTGAAATAATTTTAATCCTATTGAAGACTTTATGTATCAGTCATGAATTAATCCTACTAAGATGACTTATAATTTTTAATACATGTGGACATTAATGAAAATGTGCACATCAGGAAGTTTTTCATCATAAAAAATGGGTTCACTTTCTTTCATAGTTATTTATGATTCTATGTGTGATTGTATGTGCATTTAGGCCTACTTATACTATCATCTTATTTTTTAATAGATGAGATTATCATTAATTTTTCAACTAAGAGGACTTAATTTGGAATTTAAGAATACAGATACTAATGAAAAATAGGGTTGTCATCTGGATTTACTGGGGAAAATTGCAGTACCAAAATTACAGGCACTGTCCTTTATAATTCCTGGTATTGTATACTTTTGAGGGTATCCTGATATACCATTTGGCTTCCTTGTTTTACCTTCTTGTTTGCCAAGACAAGTCTCAGTGAGGTTGAAAAAAGGTATTTGGGGCCAAATAATATAGTGTGGTTAAAAAACATTTGCCTCATGTAAATATAGTTTTGGTGAGAGAATATCTAAGATTTGCCTCTCCAACAATAATACCATGTGATCTTGGAAACCTTCTGTTATTATGGCTTTAATTTATTTAAACATAAAATTTTATGGGCTTAATCAATATTGTTAAACATAAGATGATCCTTCACTCAAGTTGTTAGTTTGGAATTCTTCGTAAAATGAAAAGCCAGCAAAGTAGTGTTTGGTTTCAATATAACATTTTCTTCAAGAGGATTGTAGCAGAAATAGTTGGTTAGAAGAAAAAAAAATTCTTAATATAATAAGCGGCATCCTAAAGAGATTGTTCTCCATCACATTGTAACTCATTGACTATTATCGAGAGATTTTCCAAAGGTATGACGTTATATATATTGCAGTCAGTCTTTGCTTGAATCTTGTGTCTACTTACTTGTAATGAATTATAAAGCAGCTGTTGCAATGACCCTGCTCCTCCTCATCTTTTGTGTTGTGGTCGAGGCTTATAAGTGAAGGTTTTCTTCCCTAGTTGATGTAGCAATGCTCCTGCAGATATGCTACATAAGGTGAGCTTGCTGAAACTGGCTAGTCAAGGACGATTGCACGACTTGTGAGAGTTTTGTGTATCCACTCACAGCTCGTAACTACAAAACAAATTTTGTTTTCAAGGTTCATATAAGACCCAAGTTTAGAGTCCCTGGAAAATGATTCACATTACTTCTTGGGATGCTTCTATAATTCCTAGAATTATATTTTCAATGGCCGTCACCTTTATGCAACACTCTGCCATAATGCTGATCTTATTTTATTTTTTATTACCTGCAAATTTCTTTACTAATGGATTTCAGACCAAATTACTCATCAGAGTTAACAGAGGAAGAAAAACATGCAATCTCCAATCCTGTTTTCTCATTTCCATTTTCCTCTTAATGATACATAAGAATGCAAATTATTGAAAATATCTTTTGATCCCTGAATAAGAAACCAGGAGGAAAAAAATCCCCAGGCCATTTATTATCCCTATTTATGTAACATGCAATGTCAATTAAGTCTCCCCAAACAATCACAAAGGTAGTAATTGCAATTTTCTTGCCTTGTTAGCAGACTTGTGTCATTAGCTTTTTTTAATTTGAATTTTATTTTATTTTTTTATACAGCAGGTTCTCATTAGTTATCTATTTTATACATATTAGTGTATATATGTCAATCCCAGTCTCCCAATTCATCCCACCACCACCCCACCACCCCCCTTGCTTTCCCCCTTTGGTGTCCATATGTTTGTTCTATACATCTCTGTCTCTGTTTCTGCCTTGCAAACTGGTTCATCAGTATCATTTTTCTAGATTCCACAAATATGCATTAATATACAATATTTGTTTTTCTCTTTCTGACTTACTTCGCTCTGTATGACAGTCTCTCGGTCCATCCACATCTCTACAAATGACCCAGTTTCGTTCCTTTTTATGGCTGAGTAATATTCCATTATATATATGTACCACAACTTCTTTATCCATTCATCGATGGGCATTTAGGTTGCTTCCATGACCTAGCTATTATAAATAGTGTTGCAATGAACATTGGGGTGCATGTGTATTTTGAATTATGGTTTTCTTTCGGTGTATGCCCAGTAGTGGGATTGCTGGGTCATATGGTAATTCTATTTTTAGTTTTTTAAGGAACCTCCATACAGTTCTCCATAGTGGCTGTATCAATTTACATTCCCACCAACAGTGCAAGAGGGTTCCCTTTACTTTACACCCTCTCCAGCATTTGTTGTTTGTAGATTTTCTGACGATGCCCATTCTAAACGGTGTGAGGTGATACCTCATTGTAGTTTTTTTTTGTTTGTTTTGTTTCGTTTTGTTTTTGCGGTACACGGGCCTCTCACTGTTGTGGCCTCTCCCGTTGCGGAGCACAGGCTCCAGACGCACAGGCTCAGTGGCCATGGCTCACGGGCCCAGCCACCCTGCGGCATGTGGGATCTTCCCGGACCGGGGCACAAACCCATGTCCCCTGCATCAGCAGGCAGACTCTCAACCACTGCACCACCAGGGAAGCCCCTCATTGTAGTTTTGATTTGCATTTCTCTAATAATTAGTGATGTTGAGCATCTTTTCATGTGCCTCTTGGCCATCTGTATGTCTTCTTTGGAGAAATGCCTATTTAGGTCTTTTGCCCATTTTTGGATTGGGTTGTTTGCTTTTTTAATATTGAACTGCGTGAGCTGTTTATATATTTTGGAGATTAATCCTCTGTCCGTCGATTCATTTGCAAATATTTTCTCCCATTCTGAGGGATGTATTTTCGTCTTGTTTATAGTTTCCTTTGCTGTGCAAAAGCTTTTAAGTTTCATTTAGTCTCATTTGTTTATTTTTGTTTTTATTTCCATTACTCTAGGAGTTGGGTCAAAAAAGATCTTGCTGTGATTTATGTCAAAGAGCATTCTCCCTGATCTTCTATCATAAAGAGATGGCAATTGTGTTCTTATACTGTTACCATTCATGGTACAACCTTTCTTTTTCTATCATTTATCAAGGATTAAAGACCCCAGAGGAGTCATCAGGGTAGAAGTGGAGATTTGTCCTCACACAATCCCAGGTTAAAATTCTATTTCTGCAATATTTTTGCTAAAAGGACAAGTTTCTTAAACTTCTTTAGCTACAGTGTTATCATGTATAAAATAGGGCTAAGGACAGAGGCCAAATAAATCATAATTATCTTAGGTCTCCACCTCAGACTATCTAAAATGAGGCTGATTTGTAAAAAGCTGAGCGAGAGGATTAGAACAACAGTGAAAATGTACATAACTTATGTCATGAAAGATCTATGAAAACATCCTTCAGAAACAGTAACTCTCTCACTTACGTAGGATAACCTGTAGTGTCCGTAAGGTAGGCAAAAAGGCAGATGTTATTTCCTTTACTATCAATAGGAACCCTGGGATGGGAGGTGAGGTGGGTGTGATTGCTGAATCTTCTATCTGTCTATATTTACCAATTTGTGGGTGTGTGTGTGTGTGAATATATGTGTATGGTGTAGGTGTGTGGAGATGTAGCTGTGTACGTGAATTGCTAGGGTTTAGGACTCAAAGTGACACTCACTTGTTCTGTGATCTGGACTCTTAATTATGGTTTCCTCATATTTAAAAGTGGGTAATTTCTGAGCCCCACATCAGGCTTCCGAACCTGGGGGTCTGGCAATGGGAGGAGGAATTCCTAGAGAATCAGACTTTGAAGGCCAGTGGGATTTGATTGCAGTACTTCGACAGGACTGGGGGAAACAGAGACTCCACTCTTAGAGGGCACACACAAAGTAGTGTGCGCATCGGGACCCAGGGGAAGGAGCAGTGACCCCAGGGGAGACTGAACCAGACCTACCTGCTAGTGCTGGAGGGTCTCCTGCAGAGGTGGCGGGTGGCTGTGGCTCACGGTGAGGACAAGGACACGGGCAACAGAGGTTTGGGAAGAGCTCCTTGGCGTGAGCCCTCCATGAGTCCATGATTAGCTCCACCAAAGAGCCCAGGTAGGCTCCAGGGTTGGGTTACCTCAGGCCAAACAACCAGCAGGGAGGGAACCCAGCCCCACCCATCATCAGTCAAGCAGATTAAAGTTTTACTGAGCGCTGCCCACCAGAGCAACACCCAGCTCTACCCACCACCAGTCCCTCCCATCAGGAAACTTGCACAACCCTCTTAGATAGCCTCATCCACCAGAGGGCAGACAGCAGAAGCAAGAAGAACTACAATCCTGCAGCCTGTGGAACAAAAACCACAATCATAGAAAGATAGACAAGATGTAAAGGCAGAGGGCTATGTACCAGAAAAAGGAACAAGATAAAACCCCCAAAAAACAACTAAATGAAGTGGAGATAGGCAACGTTCCAGAAAAAGAATTCAGAATAATGATAGTGAAGATGATCCAGGACCTCAGATAAAGAATGGAGGCAAAGATCAAGAACATGCAAGAAATGTTTAACAAAAACCTACAAGAATTAAAGAACAAACAAACAGAGATGAAAAATACAATAACTGAAATGAAAACTACACTAGAAGGAATCAATAGGAGAATAACTGAGGCAGAAGAACGGATAAGTGACCTGGAAGACAGAATGGTGGAATTCACTGCTGCAGAACAGAATAAAGAAAAAAGAATGAAGAGAAATGAAGACAGCCTAAGAGACCTCTGGGACAACATTAAACGCAATAACATTCGCATTATAGGGGTCCCCAAAGGAGAAAAAGGACCAGAGAAAATATTTGAAGAGATTATAGTCAAAAACTTCCCTAACATGGGAAAGGAAATAGCCACCCAAGTCCAGAAACGGCAGAGAGTCCCATACAGGATAAACCCAAGGAGAAACATACCGGACACATAGTAATCAAATTGGCAAAAATTAAAGACAAAGAAAAATTATTGAAAGCAACAAGCAACACATGCACCCCAATGTTCACTAAAACACTATTTACAATAACCAAGAAATGGAATCAACCTAAATATCCATTGACAGATGAATGGGTAAAGATGTGGTACGTATATACAATGGAATATTGCTCAGTCATAAAAAACAATGAAATAATGCCATTTGCAGCAACATGGATGGACCTAGAGATCATCATACTAAGTGAAGTAAGTCAGAGAAAGACAAATATTATATGATATCACTTCCATGTGGAATCTAAAAAGATGATACAAATCAACTTATTTACAAAACAGAAACAGACTCACAGACTTCGAAAACAAATTTATTGTTACCAAAAGGGAAAGATGTGGGGGAGGGAGAAATTAGGAGGTTGGGATTAACCTATACACACCACTATATATAATATAGATAATCAACAAGGACCTACTGTACAGCACAGGGAACTCTACTCAATACTCTGTAATAACCTATGTGGGAAAAGAATCTGAAAAACAATAGATATATGTATATGTATAACTGAATCACTTTGCTGTACACCTAAAACTAGCACAACATTGTAAATCAACTATGCTCCAATATAAAATAAAAATTAAATAAAAAAAGAAAGCAAATGCCTTCAATGCCTACCATTTTCTCTTAACTTTTTTTTATTATAAAATGAAGCACAAATAAATAAAACCTCACAAAATCAGTGTATAACTTAACATGTCGTTATAAACACCCTTGTAAACACCACCCAGATCAAGAAATAGAGCTTTACCAGATACCCCAGAAGCTCCTCTATGTGCCCATCCCAATCATAACCTTTTGTGGCCCCCTAAAACTAACCACTACTCTAATTTTTATGGTGATCATTTGCTTGGCTTTCTTTATAGTTTTATCACCAAGTGTCCACCTCTAGACCCTATAATTGCATTTTATCCATTTTTTAAGCAATATATATTTTAAGTCTCTATTAATCTACTAGTTCCCTCCTCTATTCCTTTCTCTTTCTTTCTGTTGAAGAATCTAAGTAATTCACACAGGAAATTTCCCACAGTATGAATTTCATTGACTGGACACTCATGGTGGAGTCAATATAGGTTCCCCTGTCCTCTGTGTTTCCTGCAAATTGGCAGCTGGATCCAGATGCTCGATCAGAATGTTTACCCTTTTGGCACAACTATAGTTAGTGTTGGGTGTGTTCATCATTGTCTGGTTGTCTCTCTTTCTGGATGTTATCCAGCCATTCATGCTCAAAGCCTAGATCCATTAATTCACATCATAAAATTGTATTTATTCAAATTCTATAATTTTATTTTCATGTATTGGTTTAAATACTTTAAAAAAGCTATGTTTCCTCTCATATACTATTTGTTCCCCCAGTGGTATAGTTTATACAAATAAGGCTTGTTTGTTTCCCTTTTATGCACCAGTTTTCAGGATAATGAATTGCAAGTATTATCCTTTTTGAAGCTCAAACTGATTCATGGAAACTTGACCGGTTGTTTTCTAAATTCTTTGGCATGATATTAGTGGTCTTTGATAGTTCCAGATTCATCCTCTACATTTCCTCCTTCAAACCTGTAATTATCCATTTCTCTTTGAAACACTGGTTTCTTTAAGTGGGAAATGATATTTCAAAAGAATAATCTGGGTGCCAAAAGCTTGTGATTTTTTTTCTAGGCCTTTTCAATGGACAGGACTGGAAAATGTATGTATATGCATTTACACATATATTTAAATGTATGTACATAAAATCTCATGACTTAATACTGACACTTTCAATGCATATTTAATACTAATGAGTTTTTACTTAACCTCTTCTAAGTAGACTCATTTCTTCAGTATTCCACACCAAAGGTTCTGTTCTTAAGGACACAGGGGATGATAGAATTAGTATGTCTCATAATAATTAAATTGTTTTTTTCTACACACAGAACATCCTCAGAATAACAATATTCTGTATGATTCATGAGAATAGGTAATTGTTTTACATATGCTCTCCCCGGTCATCTACTACTTTTTAAAAATCGTTGTACTATATTTACATTGTCAGAGAGTCTAGCTATTACAAATACTGTCTCTCTTTTAACTCTCATTTAATTTTGGTTCTCCAAGTAAATATTTATTTAAAGATACATTTTCTTTCCTTCATTTCCTTAAATATGTTGTTCTATTTTCTTATGGCATGAAGCATCGCTGTCAAAAAATCTGACGAAAATCTTTTTTTTTTTAATGATGTTATTTCCCCCTATATGTTGTCATTTTCTCATTTTTTTCACAGTTGATTATTTTACTAAAAAGTGATTGAGAGTGGTTATTCTAGAGAATAACCAATAACCCTGGATTTAGGCCTTGTGGGACCTGAGGCAGAGAAACCATCTGAGCCTACAAGAATTCTAACCTACAGGAGTATAACAATAAATTTGTGCTATTTAAGCTACTAAATTTGTGATAATTTGTTACAGCAGCTATAGAAAAACTTATACAGAGGCTTTGTATTCAGCTACTAATTGAAGTTGCTACTCTCAAATTGGCCCACTGTCCTTCAAAATGAATACTATTGGCTATTTAGAGATTCTCCTGGACTCAGGTCCATCAAATGTTCAGTAGGCTACTTCTGCTTCTTTTCATCAAGTTGCTGATACAATCCAAGTCTTTTAGCTGAAATAAATTTGTTCCCTGCAGCTTGTATTTTGTGGTTCTTAGGGATATCTTGTAAACTAGTTTCATTATTAGAGTTGCCCAGAGGTTTTCATTTTTGTATTTAGTTTCTCTATTTTTTTATGGGGATTCAGAGAGATTAAAAGCTATGCTGCTGCCATCTTCCCAGAATCTGTCTAACACTACTGTTCTCTTGTTAGTCTATGACCATTACCCAAAACATCATCTCCTTTTATGAATATTCTATAATTAACCTCATCTGATCTATGCCTGCCAAGAACTGTTGTCCTCATCTCTCTCAGTACTTCTGAATTCCATTCCTACATATACTATACTATGTGGGCATGTGCCTATTAATATGCTACTTTGGAAATGCCACTTGATTATTCCTGCTGAGTGATATTTAGTTTTCCTTGGCTGTGGACAGTAACCATATTCACTATATTTTAGTCACTTTCTGGTTGCACTTAGGATGGTACCAAACACCCAGTAGGCATTTTATACATTTGGTTAAATCTGTGTCTAATGCACATAATGACTTTTCAATAAGAAAATCCAAAAGAATTCCAAGAGAAACAACTAAGAAGCTGTTATAACCAATGAAAAAATTTTGTAATGGTCAATGGAAAAAAAAAGAAAAATATACAAAAATATATACGGATTTCGTAAGTATCAGAAAAAACTATTTAAAAACTATGATACAAAGATTCCGTTCATAATAGCAATCAAAAATATAAATGACTATGTAACAGACTTGCTGAGAAAGTTATATGACCTAAATGCAAATCCTTATGGAGGGGCAAAAGAGAATATTTTATACATAGAAACATACAGGCCATGTTCTTGAGTGTGATTAATTGTCAGAAATAATACCGTATTAGTACCAAAATAAGATTTAGGTGAATATACATGTTTCAGTAAGAAAGACCTTTCTAAGCATAATATAAAAGCCATAAATCATAGAATAAAGGTGGAAAGATTCAGTTCTCAATCTCCGTCTCTCCCCAAATAAAACTAGATCTTTGTAAATTAAAAACTAACATTAAAAAATTAAAAATAAAATGATAAGCTGAGAAAAAAAACTTACATGTATATATAAAAAAGTTTAATAATCTGTGTTGGTTACAGCATAAGGTAATATAATAATCTCGTTTAGTCAACATATGTTTAAAACAAACTTATTCACTAAGATGCACATACTCCAACCTCTAAGTAATTTGCCCTAAGATCATCGTGGATCTAGGAAAATATTTCATTCTAAGTGTATTAATCATAGTATGATTTATAATTTAACAAATTGGAAATATGACAAATGTGAGAAACATAAATTTCCTAAAATACAGGATTGACCAAATTAATTATACCTCAGTAATACTAAGATATATAGGTATCAATTAAGAATAATGTTGGTTGTGTTTGTGTGTGCACGTGTGTGAGTGCATTGACTAGGAAGATATTTACAGTATTTTAAAATGGCAAAGCAGCTTACAGAAAGTGAGTACAGATTACTCCATCTCTTTTTAAGGAAAAAACTCTGAACCTTTCTGAAAAAGGGTTTTAGACTTTTCTACCATTTAATTATATTAAACTCATTTTAACCTTTGAAATATGTTCATGATAAAGGAGATCATTTGCTGTTGTTGATGTTTGTTTACATCATCTAGTGGAAAAGCTGTTATTGGTATTTCTACTTCCCTTTCTATACAAAGATAACGCTGTTCATATCTTTGTTAATAGGAGCTTTTCTTGTTATCAGCAATTATTTAATTACAATAAAAATTTACTTAAATAGACTTACGTATATCCAGCCATCTGGAATTAAGTAGAAAAGAACAAAATTTGGAGTCATACACTTAAAAGAGAAAAAGGCACTTAAATAAATAAATGACTGATTCAATCATTCAGGTTAATAATGTCTGGCTATGTAATTTGAGTCAGGCAGTTTGAAATTGATATATGAAAAATATATAGAATTACATGTAAATGTGTAGATTAAAAAACTAACAAACTTATTACCTCACTTAATGTGGATTTAAAACCTTGCCCTCAGATGACCAGCACACAGTAAAGATATTACAGTCTTGTATTCTCTCAGATTTTAGTCTGTCACTCTATAAACTCTATAAATATTAAGGAGAACTGGACTCATGTAAACATATTCATGGCATGTCAATCAACAGTGCTGAGGCAAAGAAAGGAAGAAAACCGAGTAACTCCTCAAATGATAAATAGGAATACATTTCAGTAGTTTGGGTTGAAATTTTGTTTTTATTTCATATTGGACAACTTTTCATTATGTAGATGCAAAATAAGTAACTGAACAATCTTTAGATTCCCACTCCATGCAAATTCAAATTCTGGGAAAAGGCTTATAAGGGAGACTGACCATGCACTTGAGGCAGTTCCCTCTCTTTTAATGAGACTTTATTTTCTGATCACTAACAGATTTGGAGAAATTTCATTCTGTATTCTAGAATGTTTGACCCAGCCCACCAGCCTGCTAGATTGCTCCAGAGTCTGCCCAAAACAAGCTCAAGGATTATATTATAAATACTATTTAAAATGCTAAATGGTGAAGGCAGTTTTTCTCTCTAGAGAATGTTATGTTAAAACTAAAACAAAATTAGAATTATTTGTCACTAATTTTCTTCACCTACTCACATGCAATTAACAAATATTTACTCATATTCTCACATTGTAATCAATGTTGTTTTTATATTAAAGTAAATTTTAAAATAATAATCTTTGAAAACATTTCAGTCAAGATAAAATTCTGATTATAGAAGACTCTAGTTTTTGCTAAGCTTCCTTTCACTATGTCTATGTGGATTCTCTTGATTAAGTCATTCTTATTTCCTGAAAGTGAACAAGACCTGGTTTTATCCCTGTTAAAGATTAAAAGTTTCAAACAATAAATGGTCAGTACAGTAACATGAATTTTAAAGAAAAAGAAGCCAGAAAGTTATATCTCACTCCTTTTCCCAGGCTCTATCACTAGTCCTATCACTCCAGCATGGGTAAGGTAGGTAAAAGGAGAGAACAAAGGGGAGAGCTTGGAAAGTCTTCAAGTTCATGTTTATTTAAACCTTAATCTCTAGAAAGCTACTCTCTGAGTATTATCATATTTCACACCTACAATGGCTTGATTAGAAATTCTTGCTCACCTCTCTAGTTGAAGCAGAAAGTAGGAAGGTATGGTTTTCACACAGAATCAAGAAGAAATTGTAAATTTATAGACCAAACCCTTTTAAAACAGGATGTGTGTTTTTTTTGCAATTCATGGGCATTTGTCCTACTAATTAAGCCAAGATCATTTTAATGAGAAATTCAGTCTAATATTGGTGAGTTATATTCTAAATAAAGGCCAGTCAAATATGAGAAGCAATTAAGAGGACAGAGAAAAAAAAACAGGATGGAAATAAAACAGCATAAAAAAAAAGCAAAGAATGTTCTCTGCATTGCAATGTTAGACATCAAAGCAGCAAATCTATTGAAAGCACCCCAAAATTGCAGGCACTTTAGAAAAATCAATTAATCTAAGAAAACTGTTAAGTAATTCTTGAGTTCTTATTGCAGTGCTAATTAAAGTTCATTTTGAATCTTTGAATTTTATCACAGAATTAAAATCACCAAACTAAAGTTCTCACACTTAGTTGTTGGAAAATTTAGTTCATAGAAATAACTCCATTAACTAAAAATATGTGTATGAGTAGCATCAGAAAAATCTTTGAAAGGGTATACCAGAACTATTTTGTTTGATTGTTTCAAATGAGAAGAAAACCAATTCAACTCAGCTTAAGTGGAAAAGAATGTGTAATGGCTTGCACAACTGAAAATCCAGTTTGAGCAAATTTTGGTCACACACCCCAATTTACCACTATGGATGGATGGGTATGGGGGATGATGGACAGTTGAAGGGAGACATTAAGGTGCTTGACTGGCCAAGTCTGGACCAAGTGCTCTAACCCTGGAACTCCAGGCCAAAGTTAAAGGAATGTGGATATCTGAGCCAAAGTTGGAGAATGAAGGTTGCTTTAAGGATAAGGGAAAATGAATTTGGGATGGCATGATTTAAAAAAAGAAAGAGAAAAGAAAGATAAGAAAACAAAAGGGCAGCTTTTACTGAGTAGTTGGAGACTGTGGCTGAATTTTATTTTGTTCTTTTTTTAGATTTATATTCTCTGATGTGAAAACTAAACTAAAGTATTTGCAGTTATTCTTACTGTGGAGTGCAAAGTTAATAGCAAACTAAACTAGTAATAATACTCAGAGTGCTATTATATATAGAAAGCTTGGACTCCAGATAAGATGCTCCATATGAGTGCATTCTGAAGTCAGTTAATTCACTAAAAGCCATGCACATCCAGGGCTTCTGGGCATTGCTGAATACAACAGGGATTCTTTGGGTATGAGGCAAGGTCATGCACTAGTCACCCTCCTCAGGAATACATCTGGATCAGAGTTAATGCCAGAAATGTGTACATCAGGCCTTTGGCAAGAACACCGTGAGACTCTAAATTATCTTGGTGCTTCTAATCTCTCCTTTGGGAATTTTAATCTGTTCAGTGACTGGATCATGGGGTGGAGCTTAGGTCAAGAAACAGAAATTCAGTCTGTGGAGTCAAAATATATTTCTTCATCCTGGTAAAAAAATAGGAGGCACATAGTTGGTGCATACAAGGTTTCAACATGATAGTGAAAAGGAAGCACTTAAAATAGGTTTATTAGAAATGAATATGAGTTTTGTTTTGCTATTACAATAAGTTTCTATGTAAAGCATTGTCATAAAGCTAATTTTCTGTGATATGTCTTTCCAAAGGTGGCTGTCTTAAGAAAGAATAGGTTACACAAAGCAAAACATATTATTTCTACATTGCAAATTAGAAATGGCACTTGATAATGTATGAGGCTTGTCTGTTTATTGTGATGACTTAAGTATGTAAAACTTCCGTTCTCATAATTTATTTCTTCTTGAAATCAAATGAACTAATGTGTGATTTTGTTTCTTTCAAAACAAGCAAAAGCCTTAGTTCCAGGATTAAGGATAATCCTTAATCCTCAAATATGCACTAATAATACGTTATAAGCAGCACTGTTGGTTATTTGACAAGTAAATAATCCATTATACCAAGATACCTCTTTGCTAAAAGCACACACAGAGTGAACCCTAATGTAAACTATGGACTTCAGGCGACAGTGATATGTCAGTGTAGGTTCATTGATTGTAACAAGTGTACCACTCTGTTATGAGATATTGGTAGTGGGGGATGTGTGTGTAGAGTGAACAGAGCGTGTATGGGAACTCTCTGTACTTTCCACTCAGTTTTGCTGTGAACCTAAAGCTGCTCTAAAAATTAAAGTTTATTAACTATAAAAAGCATAATAAATATGTTTCACGAAATTACATGTTACTCTAAAAAGCATCCCAATAATTATATTCATAGTGGCAGAAATTCAAGCTATTCATAAAACTTATACTCCCAATTTTTCTAGTTTACTTGTTTTCTTTAGGTAGTTCTTTCTCCCTTTCTCAATTATACTGATACCGTTAACCTCTAAAAAAAATTAATTCCCAGAGTTTATATTATTTCTGAAGTATCCTTGAGATGGTCAACCCACTTTTGTAAAAGTATGAAGCACAAGCACTTTATCCTTCCAGAAATATTACATTTCACAGTTCGCTTTTGTGGAAAAGTCAGTGACAAACCACCACCCATCTGCTTGCTTAAAAGAATATTTCAGTCAATGAGGCTGGTGTCTAGAGCCCGGCAGGCCTGGTGGCACTGGGCTTTAGCCAAACATCTCAAACTATTTTTCTAAATGTTTTAGGTCCAGCAAAATACAAATTTGGTTTTACCAAGTGCTTTTCTCTTTAATTTTTTAATTTGTGCACATTGTGAGAGAAATGTAATCCATCTGGTTCACTGGCACTTAATTCAACAAATTATTGTTTTGTAAGAGGAATCTGATATCCAAGAAGCCTTGTGAGCCTTTTTATGAGCATTTGAAAACCTCTACTCTCTTCCTCCAAGACCCGTTAGAACCCCTGGGAAGTGGGGTTTTCCAAAGGCAAGTGGAACTCAGAGCTCAGAAGGCACTGTTTTAGTGAAAAATATTGTGCTCTTAATATTCCTCATCTGAGAAAAGTTTTGTCCACAACTACCAGAAGGATTAATTAAAAATACAGTTTAGTGGATTTAATTATTAGGCTTTTGTTTCCAATTTCTTGGTTTCTTTTGAATTTTTTCTAATCCCAAAAATATCCCTGAGTGGGGTGATGCGTGGTTCCCAACCTATTTAATTTCTTTTTCCTATACTCTGAGCATCAAAAGGTTATGTTTTTCTACAAAGGTTTTGATTACCTCTAAGTGATTCCATTTCCCTGTGGCCCGGCTCTGTGTACACTTGAGTATGTTTGCATAGTCGGCTATAGGCATACACCAAGCATATTCCATATCACTAACTCTACAGGATCTTGATGCATGTTACATTTAAGAAGCCTTTGTGGACTTGTAAATTTTAGAAACACTGGATTAAAGGAAGCCAAATAGATTTCTTTATTTCAGGATTTGGGGGTCTTTACTATTTTAATGAGCCTTGTGCATCCCTTAGAGAGGACAGCATATGGAGCACTGCAGAAACGTGTTCTGCCATGGAATACAATTTTCTCAGAGCATCTGGTTGGACGAGAGATCTGTGGGAAAAACTTGGGAACTTCTGATCTACATCTTTTCTCTTTGCATTACTCTCCTGGTGTCTAGTGTCTATTGTCTAAAGACAAATAACAGACTGCCTTCTTTTTAAATTTAATTTAATTTTCTTTTCATTAGAATGACAGAAATATTCTATTTGACTGAAGAGACAAGCCCTACCATCAACAGAGAATCTGAAATATCAATGAATATTTTGCAACTACCGTTTGAATGGAAATTCCCACTTGTTT
Source organism: Monodon monoceros (assembly GCF_005190385.1). Taxonomy (NCBI): domain Eukaryota; kingdom Metazoa; phylum Chordata; class Mammalia; order Artiodactyla; family Monodontidae; genus Monodon; species Monodon monoceros. The sequence continues at coordinate 49,697,361 of NW_021703771.1, forward strand.
GCATTGCTCAGTGGGCTAGTGGGTGGTGGGACTGCTTGGCTTTAGAAGAGCTAGTTTCTTTAATTAATTTCTACCAAATTGCACTAATATATACACTTTATCTTTTTTTTTTTAAGCACAATTCTGTGAGAATTGGCACATATTTACTAAGACGGGAAAAAAAGGAAGTAGAAAGAATTTTTTAAATAGTCTAAAAGTAAAAAAGAACTAGTGTTGGAAGCCTTTTCTATAACAGAGACTTTGTTATGTCTGTCTATCAATCTATCTGTCTATCTATCTATTCATACATATAAGGATACAGGAATTTGGAATTACTTTCTTTTTATTTCCTAAATCATTCTGAGGTTAACCTCTCTAAAATGACTTTTCAGCATTTGTCTCAATCCCATGCCTCAATTTGCTACCTGGTTAAGGAACCTCCTTGGGAGATGAGTGGGTGGAGAAACTGCTTGTCTGCAAACACCTATGAGAACAGTCACGTTCTTTGTGAGAGTTCATATAAATCTTTCAATTCACAGATGCCTTGGGAGGTATGCAGGGGAGCGAGGGAGGTCATGAATTCATGACTCAGAAGAGGAAAGAAATAACTTCTTTTCTCTGATGAGACAGTTCTACCCTGGAGTGATACTTTCTCTCTTGAGCAGCTTCTTTATTGCTCTAACTCTAACCTCAACCTCCATTGTCACGGCCTAGGATGCACTTAAACACACAGTTGTTGTTTACTGAAACCACCCGAATTAGCTATGAGCCTTGCCTCTCACTCTGCCCTTGTATTCCATCTCCCAGTTTGCTCTAGAATGGTCAAAAATGATGCTCTCTTCCACTGCCCTGACTCTGCAAGTACGTCTCAAAGTTGTTCCTGTTAACAAAGGGAATCACAAAAGACTCATGATTTCCTCTCTGTTTATATAATGTGTTTTTTGCATTATACATGCTACTATAAATTCATATGTTTATTCATAAACCATTCACGTGACTCTTCATTCACTCATATATTCATTCATGTATGTATTCATCTATTTAACAAATATTTATTCAGCACCTACTATGTAGAGGTTAGAAACTTTCCAAAGTTTCTCACTTTGTAACCAGGTAAAAGCCATCCCAGATTTTCTGAAAAAGACTTCCAGATGAAATGTAAAAACACAGAACAGAATAAATATTAAAGGTCAATAGCAAATTAATGGCATATTTAATTCATTTTAGCTTAGAAATGATGATCTTTTCTTAAGCTCGTATAAAATCCACATAATTCTAGGATTAATATTGGGTCCAGAATCACAGGGAATAATATTTGGCTTAAACTGAGTCAATATTCTACACTTTCCCTGCATTTCAACTTATGATTTTATTATGCTTTTATTTTAGTTGTTAAGTGAAATATCATTTTGGAATGAAATATCCTAGAGATAGAATGGCATACTTTATAAGTCCTATAATAGAATTAAGTGCTACACTGGTATTTACTCCCATGTTGTTTGTTTATTTGTTGTTGTTGTTAGATACATTTTAAATAGCCAGTTTGGAGAAAGGAAATCATTTCTCCAAAGAAATTTTTAAAAGATTTAAAAACAAAATAATTTTTTCTTTTATGCCTATATCACCAGTTCTCTTAAATATTTGAAACTCTGTTTTTCTTTTAACAAAGCCCCCTTTTCTCTTCTTCTGTTTATATCCGACATCCCCAGAAGAGTTGTCTATACTCAATATATCTTCAGTTACTTTCTTTTTGCTGTTAAAGAATGCTAATTTGGCTTCATCTCAATCATCATTCTAAACTGTATTCTACCAGTTGCCCAGGCCGATAATACTGGGAGTCATCTTTGACTCTGCTCTATCTCTCACACCCCACATCTAACCCAACAGCAAATCATGTCAATTCTATCTTTAAATGTTATCCAGGATCCAACTGGCTGACTCATCACTTCTACTGCTACCAGTCCAGTCTAAGCTCCTGCACTGGTGGTGGCAGTCAGGGTTCAATTGTTAAAGAAGACTCTCAGAGCTCAAAGTGAAAATGATTATAAATCTAAGGTTTATTATTGGAAAAGCATATGATAAAACAACAGTTAAGGTAAGGTTGCATTCTAGCCAAAGCCTGTCTCATAGCAAGGATCCTAGAGAGGCTGAGCATGCACTCCAGTCATCCTCCCCTGCAGGGCTCTGTTGTTTTCTCTCAAAGATCAGGGACCACAGATGTGTGTACCTCACAGAACACCCTGGGATCAGGAAACCCAAAATGAATTTTTGAACAGGATATTTTATACTTTGCTGGTCATGCAGGCATATTTTTTGGTAGATAAACAGCCCCAGTGTCAGAACCCTCTAGGAGTCTCACTGAGACCAGGTACAAATCAGCAATCTCACTGTTGTAGATAAACAAAATCAATAATGCTGACAAACTGGTAAAAGCCATCCTAAAACTTGCATGGGAATCATGGTTACAAAGCAACATTATTATTCAGTATATTTTATGTCTTGTCTAGAGATTAGTACATCTAGATACATCTCTTATTATTATTTCTTTTTAAACTATCCAGGGGCACAATCGGTTAGCGAGCCATACTTATACAGATACATCTCTTACTTCAGCCAAACAGCTCAGGCCAATTTCAGGCCTGCTGGAATTAACCATCACAGCAAACCCCCATTAATTTTCTCCTGAATTATTCTAACTTTCCCTGCTTTCATTTTGACACCTGACTGCCTACTTTTAACATAACAAGCAGTGATCCTTTAAGAATGCATCAGAGCATGTCACTCATCTGCTTAAAACTCTCCATGAATTCATTCCTGTCTTGGCCTAAAAGGTACAAACAATCTGAAACCCCTACTTCCCTCTTCAGCTTCATCTACTATAGCTTTCCCTGTTGCTTACTCCACTCTAATCACTTTGGTGTCCTTACTCTGGAGGCCGTGACTACATAGAGCCCTTGCACTTTCTGTCCCCTCTGTTGAGGGTGCATTCCTCCCCCATATAGTGGCTTGACATCCTCCCTCATCTCCTTTAGGTCTAGTCTCAAATTCCACCTTCCTAGTGAAGCTTCCCCTGACTACCTCATTGAAAGCTGAAAACACTCGTCTTTAAGTGCTCCCTTTTCATCTTCTCAACTTTAATTTTTCTCCAAATAACTAATAACCATTTAATATACTATATATTATACTATATTCTATATACTATATCTTTTCTTTACTGTCTTCTCCATTGATTATAATCTCTCCAAGGAAAGAGATGTTTATCAAACAGGCAAATCAAAGCACCTAGGATAGTGCCTGCTGAATGAATGAATGACAGGTTATAAATTCGTATCTGAAAACCTAGAACATTCATTAGAGCTCTGGACTTAAAAGCATATGAATCATCTCCCCGGTCAAACACCTGCTGTTTATAAAAATAGAAGTCTTATTTCATAATACCAAGAAAATACTGAATTCCAAGAAGAATGTTGGGTTTGTGCATACGGATATAATACCTGCCTGAAGCAGAATTAAGGGATATAATTCAAATATTCTATGAATTTAGAAAAGATCATTGCTTTTAAATTTACTCTATAAATTTGAGCTTTTAGACTACAAGTAACTGAAGAAATTAGGTAATATTTTTGTTAAACTATATATTAAGATACTATGAGATAAATCAAGATAACTCCTCAAATCTTAGCCATGAAGAGGCATCCAGAATTTAGACATGGCTTTCCAGTAAAGTGATTATGGAAGATTTCATAGAGGATATTCACTGAGGCTGAACTCTGAGCCATACATTCAATTGCCCATGGTTTTACCTAGGTATCTCCCAGGCATCTCAAACTCATCATGTCAAAAGTTGGCGCTTCATTTCCCCAGACTAAATCTGTGACCCTCTGCTAATCCTAATCTCACTGAATGGCATCAGCATCCACTTAATTGAAAACAAACAAACAAACAAAACCTGGGAGATATTTTTAACTCCTTTCTTTCAGCCCCCAAAACCAACCAAACATCTATTTTATCCAGTAAGTATGTGTATGTCCACCTACTTCTTTCCATCACCACTAACACCAGTCTAATTAATGCCGCCATTATTTTTTACCTTCATTCTCACCAAAACCTCCTAACTAATCACTCTGCCTTCCACCTCATCGACCTCTACGTTCTCCATGTTATAGGCCAAAGTGAACTTACAAAAATGTGAACTGTGTCGCTCTTCTACTTCATTCAGACCCGAAAAACTACATAAGCAAAGTAATTTCCAAGATATATTGTTATAAGGGTACTATAACACATTACTGACCAGGGGATTTTTGCAGAAACTAATGTCTGCGGCCTTGATATGTCTCCAGTCAAAAATGTGATAATTATGTTTGAAAGTTATCTTGAAATCAGGAGCTTTGAAAGTTCCTCTAATTATGTGATTTTCTGGCCTTAAATAGTACTTGCTAGGAGCAAGTAATGACAACTCTTCGCTGTACCCTTTGTGCACTCTTGAATCGGGAATCGAGTGTCATTACTGATTGTCATCTTTTCTCTATTACATGTAAGCAATGCTGTTCAACCAATGACTATGTTCTATGTGAGTGCAGTGTGTTAGCATAAAGCAATAAATGAGCAAGACCCCCAAATCTTCTTAAATCAATACCACGCAGATGGTTAATACTGATTGTGTAGCAAAGATTCTAAGAAGTTGTTACAAAAGTTAATGATGATGTGATTTCTATTTACTGGAGGAAGAGCAGGCTCCTGAGTCCTTTGTAGAAAGTTGGTCTCTCTTTCCCTTTGGCATAGATTTTCTGTGCCCGGCAGAAATCAATTGATCTTTTCATGCCCAAGTTTATGCCTCTGTACACTGAAGAAAGCCCTTGCTACCTACGCTCAGAAGAATGTTCTGATAAATAATGAAGTCATGTCTGAAAAGTACTATATAAAAACAGAGTATCGTTATGTTTTTCTTAAATCAGAATTAGCTTGTTTTCCAGTTTCTAAATAGCCTGTAATAACTGAAGGACAGTTCAATATTTTCTTGACCCTTTTTTCCGGGTTACTCAAGCAGCTCTTAGAAGTGCTAACATGCACATATAATACTACATACATTGTAAACTAGTTCACTCATAAACTAATGGTTTGCAAGTACAGTGTAGGATGTTTCTGTTAAAAAGAAAATGAGAGGCATTTGCCTCATTTTCAATATTTTCCAAGCTAAGTAACCTGACTATCCCCTTCAATATGGTTAGATTCACTTTCTATAGTAAATGTACAAAAATCAGTTATTGGGGAAAAGCAAAAATGTGATGCCACTTTTTCTGACCAGTAAAGAAAACTTTGATCTTTCAAGCAAGAGAATGTTCATTATAGAGCACTGACATTTGGGGGAGCACTTGGAAGCTGATGCAGCAAATCTTAACTAAATAACCCATTGCTTAAAACAGCATCAACCTGACCTCCTCTTTTCACCATGAGATACTGTACCCATTTATAAAGTGCTTTTGGGTTGAGGTAAAGAACATTTTCCAATATTATGCAGTTTTTCACTGCCTCTGTGCAGTCCTCAATTATTTTTAGAGTTTGGGATATTGGGGAAAATGTTTTTTTGGGTTTTGTACTTCACAAAATTCAATTAAATTCTAACTTTTGTGAAGCAAACTCACTCTTTCTTCATTCCAGGAAATGCAACAGAATTAGCTACGTTGAGCCTTTACGAAAATGTGTTCAGACAGAGAAAGGCACATAATAGATGTCTGATGTTTAGTAAAAGATGTATTGCTAAGATATATTTCATTATGATCATTTTCTTGAACTTTTCTCATTGATTTCCTTTGAAATGGTCATTCGCATACTGCTCTTCCTCAATCAAATTTCTCATTTTAAAAAAATCTTTGCTAAAAGACTTTCCCCCTCTTTGAACAGGAAAAGGATATTCTTTTGGTTCTTCATTGCCTCTCTCCTTTCTTCCATTAACTGTGAAGAAATCTGAGTTCTGCGGAAGGGATCTTATCCTTAAGAAGATCAATCTCATGTTATTGGTAGCTTAACTGGTCTTGGTGGCAAAGACCAGGAAAAGGAAGAGAAACAAGGGGGTCTTAGTTTAACGCTAATATGAAAGAGGATGTGAACACTGAATTATGTTGTAGGACAGTGAAGGAAGACCTTCAACTTGGAGGTGAAGATGAGTAGGATAGAGACCTTCTATGTGATATCAAAAGCCTCTACCTTTATTGTGGAAGGAAGGGAGGACTAAGCATGCTTATCTTGAATTTGCCTACATAATCCAATCATTCTCCACATGAGCTTCCTCCCCACTTACCAGAAGCCTCCTCACACCCAGGAACATATGCTTTCAATTGGGAAGTGCTTGCAAAAGACCACCTGCCAGCAAAGGGAATGTTTTCCCTCTCCCAGTGGGGGGCTTACAGACAGGTTTTCATGTAGTTAAATAGGAACAGAGAAGCCTGGAAGAATGATGTTACAGGCTAGCCTGCTTATTGAGATTTTCTTTTAAATGGAAAAGGGAAATGTATAAGATATTAAAATGATGGGTTTTATTCCCTTTATTGGTCCTTCAGCATAACTCTGAGTTCTTCCTTTCCCCACACTTCCTCTCCATATTTCTTTGTTCAGTCGTGTTTTTTGATATGACCCAATGGTTTTAACCAAATAAATAAAATATTTTCAAAGTTTCCATTTTGAGAGCTACTGCTCTAAAGCAAATACAAAACTCTGTGGTTGTGATTGTAGATGAAAACAAATCCTACTGTTTATGCCATGACTATTATATAGTCACCAAAAGTGCAGAGGGAATCCTGGAGTCTATTGAAGAACTAGCAGCTGAAACATCTAGGTATTAAAATTAACCTTGAACACCAAATGGCAAACTTTTGCACAAAAAGAGTAAAGTTGTTTGTGGGGAAGGAGGAACTGAAGAGGAGGGGCATGAAGGCGGGAAGAAACCAAATATCCTCAGAAGAGTTTAGGAAGGGGGCCATTCCTCAAGTATCCTCCCGGTTTCTGCCATTTTCTTCTCACACATATTCAGTCATTCCATGAAGTGTACACAGATGCTGGGAGATTGAGTTCTGGGGTTTGAGAAAACTTTCTTTTTTTCTGTTTTGAATGAAAGAAAAACTGGGATGAAGAAAGCTCAGCCACAATACTGGATGAAGTAAAAAGCTGTGTGTAAAGGGGTCACTACACATGTCATTTCGTAAAATCAATCTCACAATCAAATGGCTAGAGGGCGTGTTTCCTCCCTTGACATTTTTGAAGTCTTCCTCATCCCACCTTGGAGGGCTCTCTATTAATCTCAGAAACCCAGGGAATGCAAACAAAATAACTTCCCCAGGAGCAATAGCCTTATCTGAGTGGACTAGCCCTCATGCAAGCGCCGCAGGCACATTCCATGAGGATGAAAGTGATCTTAGACACCCAGCTACAGTTGACAAAATCTAGGAGGCAGGTGACAAAGTGGTGACATGGTCAATGATGACAGACAAAAAGCAGTTCCAAGTTAATATCACACGCAGAGACTTGGGTCTGCTTCATTCTGTGTCACATTTTTATGTGGTAGAGACAAACTAAAATGAGGGGGAAAAAAAGGCTCATTCCACTGACCTTCCCTGTTGTATAATGAGATTACAATGCAAAGGTTTTCTATCCATGGGAGGTCTTCAAGCATTTCACCACCCAGGAACCCAAAGTGAACTAGATGAACTCTGCTTAAAATAATACGCTGAAGGTTCTGTTATTGCATTACCTCACCAGGCAAAAGGCAAGGGAAGAAACATGAATAAGGAAATAGGTAAACTTCCTATGCTTACTTTCTCAGGACATACTTCTCTTGAGAATTCATAGGCTAGCACTGTCTTACAATAACCTGCTTTAAAAGTAACATGATAGAAGCATGTAAAATTAATTCTTGTTTAGTGACTTGAGAACAATCTTTCAGTAAGACAGTATAGTCACTTCCCTGTCAAGGCAATCCCTGGTCTGTAAACCTGTAGGAAAGAAGGATGGAGAGGGTTCCAGAAGTATCCATTGCTTTCTGTTGTTTATTGTGTGAAAACCTATCGTTTACTGAGAGTTTTTGTTCTTTGTCTCAGAAGCTCCTTCTATGTGCACACCATGAAGTTCGTATCTTCTTACTTTACAAGGAGGGAAATAAAATCTTTTACTTTTGTCAAGGAAGTTAGCTTTTATGGAATTTACTTTCTTTTTTTTTTTAATAATGGTGCTTTTTAAAATTTATTTATTTTTAATATCTTTATTGTAGTATAATCCCCTTACAATGTTGTGTTAGCCTCTGCTGTACAACAAAGTGAATCAGCTATATGTGTACATATATCCCCATGTCCCTTCCCTCTTGCGTCTCCCTCCACCCTCCCTATCCCACCCCTCTAGGTGGTCACAAAGCACCAAGCTGATCTCCCTGTGCTATGTAGCTGCTTCCCACTAGCTATCTATTTTACATTTGGCAGTGTATATATGTCAATGCTACTCTTTCACTTCGTCCCAGTTTACCCTTTCCCCTCCCCGTGTACTCAAGTCCATTCTCTACCTCTGCATCTTTATTCCTGTCCTGCCCCTAGGTTCATCAGAACCTTTTTTTTTTTTTTTTTTTAGATTCCATATATATGTGTTAGCATACGGTATTTGTTTTTCTTTCTGACTTACTTCACTGTAACATGAAAGCAGCCATAGACAGTATGTAAATAAATAGATGTGGATGTGTTCCAATAAAACTTTACAAAAACAAGTGGTGGCCCAGATTTAACCCATGAGCTGTAGTTTGCTGACCCCTGATCTAAAAGATTGAGCAAGGCCCTGTCTAATCCAGCAATCATTTCCAATAGCATCATGTATGAGCCATAGTAAGCACTAAATTAACTACCAGAGCACACTGATCTTAGGAAAATTATTAACCATTTCTGGGTTTCAGTCTTATTTACATATTCATATGGAAACCTAATGAGATATCTTTGAGTGTTTTTGCAACTCTAAATTTTGGTTATGTCTTATCATATACCAACTTCTGTCATAGAAGCTGCCTGCTACAATTTCTCTGAGCAATATATGTAGAAAACAGGCATCTCTTGTAGTTGATATCATCTGAAGTATGGGAGCTGGTGATTCGACAAAAGTCAATTATGAGTTCTGTTTAACAAATAATAATAAGGTAAGCCCATTTCATTTAAGCAGCACTTTTAGATACATATTCTCATATGATCCTTATTACAACTACGTTACATAGCGAGAAAAGATAGTATTTTCCTCCTCTTTCAAATAAGAAAATAGAGGATTAGAGAAATTAAGTGACTTACCCATTGTTTACATCTAAATGCACAGCTGAGCAGAGCATTAATGCCAGCCAGATCCTGATTCAGAGTTCTTCAAACCATGCCAGGCTAACATTTTTGAATTACTTCAAAAACTTTAAATATGACCATAAAGTGATGGAACAGTAGTACAAAAATGACTATTAAATTGCACCAGGTGTTTTGTAATAGAGTTCTATAAAGTAGGAGAGCAAAATACATCACTACCACTGGAAACAACATACAACAAGGAAGCTATACACAGTGCCTGCAGCCTACACCAAAACACCAATCTCACACTCAAAAATTTGAGGTGTTCAGACCAAGCAGAGCTTTCCTGTTCAGCTCCTGTTTATATAGACATCCCATTTTTACTTTCTAGGAGAAAGCAGAATGATAAAATTTTTCATACCTAATTAAATTTCTTCAAAATAAAAATACATTTACAAGTTGGATATTTTAAAAATTATATTTTCTCTTATTAAAGTTGGAGGTTTGGTCATTCCAGATGACAGCAGAAATATCAATTATTTCTGAAAAACTATATTTTTGCTGACTTAGTTTTCACTTTTTTTTCTTCATGTTTTTCACACTCCATCTGGTCTTAAGTATTTGTCCTTTTCCTTTTTGCCAAGTTCAAAAAAAAGCACATGCATCACTCTGCATCTCTAAAGCATTTTACAAACACTACCAAATTAAAATTCTTTAGTTTTAAAATTTAGCTCCTGCCTGTTTTTCTCACGAGCCTCTAAAATACCTCAGTAAGTAGTTTTCCTTTTGTTTGTTCTCAAAATAAGATAAATTTTATTTCCATACTTAAACAAATATTATTTGTATTTCATTCAGCATGTATTAGAGCATTTGTCTAGTCCAGGATTTTAAGGGGAAAAAAACATTAAGAAATAGCAAATCCGTTTTTTGTTTTTATTTTTCCTCTGAAGTTTAACTTTGATTTAGCACATTCAAGGTGTCAAGCACTATGTGGCTACATTGTATCCTGAGACAGAGAAACAGAAGTGAGTCTCTCTGCCTTTTGGGAATTCAGGATTGTTGGGGAGACTAGACACATGAGTGGACCGCATTAAAGGCAGACTGTGATGAGTGCTAGAATGCAAGCTAACAATGAGGACGGCCAAGACGGCTGATACTTGCTAAGTCCTTATGGTGTGCAGGCAATTTCTAAAAGCTTTTCACACAACTAACTGGGTTAATGCAACGAGCTACAGGAAACAACAAAGTACTGTGGAGTTATGTCGGCGGCAAAGTAGAAGTTAATTTCAACTGCTTAACTAGTATTTGGCCAAGTTTGTGAGCACTTTTCTTTTTTTTTGAATGCACCTTGTGGCATGCGGGATCTTAATTCCCCGACCAAGGATCAAACCCATGCCCCCTGCATTGGGAGCGAGGAGTCTTAACCACTGGACCGTCAGGGAAGTCCCATGTGAGCGTTTTAAATTCTTCTCAAATCATTTTTCTTTCATTGCTCACACAACGGTCTTATCAGCTATCTTTACGCCATATTTCTCATTTTTTCCCCTTTTATTTTTATATTCTACAAAAATCCCCTGTCCCTCTCACATATTCATATGGAAGCCCTAACCCCCAGTACCTCAGAATGTGATTGTATTTAGAGGCGGGGTCTCTAAAGATGTAATTAAGTTAAAATGAGTTCTATAGGATGGATTCTAATCTGATATGACTGGTGTCTTTATAAGAAGAGGAAATTTGGACACAGATGGGTACAGAGGGAAGACCACATGAAGACACAGGAGACGGTAGCTTCCTGCAAGCCAAGGAGAGAGGTCTCAGAAGGAAACCAACTCTGTTGACACTTTGATTTCAGACTTCCAGCCTCCAGAACTGTGAGAAAAGAAATTTCTATTGTTTAAGCCACCCAGTCTGTGGTACTTTGTTATGGCAGACCTACCAAACTCAACCACCCTGAAGTGTGCACATTTCTCACATGATTTTTCATCATATTTACTTCTATTTTATTTATGCCTTGTATTTTTCAAGTAGTCCTTTGTAAAAAGGGCACAATATCTAAAAGCCAAATCAAAGGGTGAGAAAGCAGGTGCATGATGGCACTACCTGGGCCACCAACACACTGAGTAAACTTCACCCAGTCACAGAGGAAGGGTGCTCAGAGTCACTAGTGATGCATTCACCTCTAGATGCACATTCTCAGCCCTGATGGTAGGAAAAAAAAACATATCTGTCCCCTAAAAAGTTTAAATAACAAATAAAGTTCACATCATCATGAGAAAGCATTTATTTAGTGGGGAAAAGAGATCAGATGGTCTCGCCGTTTTCCAACTCAATTATAAATGATAATTCATACAATTTTTGAGACTTATGCACTTTTCTAAAACATTAATATCAGTTGTCAGAGGGGCCTGGGCCAGGAAAATAAATATTTTAAGAAAGTATATATAGCCTAGAAAATTGTATAAATTATTATTAGGGTTATTTTTGAATTCTGAGCACTCATTGGGGTGGGAGGGAACTATTAGAGGCCATTCTTATTTTCTTTGACTCTTGGAGGTCTGATAGAGCTTCCAAGGGCTTCAAATTAAACACCCTCATAATAGCCTAGATTCTGAGATTTGGGCTAGAACAGAAAAGAAAGCAGAATAACTGTTCAGGACTTAGAGGTTTCAGTAATGACCAATATTAATAAATAATATTAAATTACATATTCCTACCATCTCTCCCTGAAAACTTGCCTGGCACAGAATACTACAGTCCTAAACATGCCCTAAAGGAACCACTTCTTTTGTCCCACAACTTTTACTCACCTGGAACCTTTTAGCTAGATTCCGCCTCTCCTCTCTTTCTTTTTTTTATTCTCCTGGAGAATATATTTTAATTACCATTAATTTTAAACCTATTTTTGAACTATAATAAGCTTCAAAAAAGTACATACATTTGAAATTTATCTTTTGGAAATTAATTTTCGGTTTAATTTAGGCTTACAAATGTACTGCTCTGCAGTTTATTGCTTTCTTACAATTTTTCACTCTCCTCTGTGTTCTTGTTTCACTTTTCATTTCTGACAATTATATGTATTTTTAAAATCTTGGTTATATTTGCTAAAGTAACTTATTATTCTTTTCAAAGTACTGGGTTTTGTTTTTACTTATCCATTTTTAAAGTTTAGAGTTAGTTGTTTTGTGCTTTCATTTATATTAATCACTTTCTTCTGTTTTATGTTTTGTTTTCCTAGATTCTTGTCTTAAAAGCAAAGATCATTTATTTTCAATCTTCTTTTCAAATAGACACATTTAAGTTTATATCTTTTCTTCTCAGTCTTGCTTCAGTCATATTCCACTAGTTTTGTTACGTAGCACTTTTCATTTATTTATTCAGCTCCAAATAGTTTATAAGTTCCACATTGATTTTCACTTTAATAATTATTTGCAGTTGTGTGTATGTGTGTGTGTGCTTAATTTCCTGGTATATGGGGATTTTTTTTGAATAGTGGAATTTCTTGTAATTGTTGATGCATAAGTAAATGGAGCCTGTATAATATCACCTTTATGGAATTTGCTGACATTCCCATTGTGGTCTAGTGCATGCTAAATTTTTGTGGCTGTAGCCTGTGTGCTTGAAAATGACATGTAGTTTTCTTGGTATGGTGCAGGCTTCCTTGTGTAGCTATTCAATCAGGCTTGTTAAGTGCATTACACAACTCCTCCATATCCCTCTTTATTAGCGGGTGGTTTCTCGGTTTGTTCCTGAGAGAGAGATGTTCAGCCTCTCGCTGTGATTGTGAATTTGCCCATTTTCCTTTGTGGGGCTACCAGTATTTGCTTTATACATTCCCCTTTGTGCTACTCCAGCTCACTGTTGTGTTGGCTGCCCTGGACTCCGTGGTCCCTGGTGTCACTTACTGACGTCATGAAGATGCCTTGCTCTTTCTCACCTTCTAAGGCAGAACTTTCTCTTGCACATTTTGCATTCTCTTTTCTCTTTTCAGTTTGACCTTCTGCTGTCAGGGTTTTCTTCCATGTTCTAGTCCCTTGAGAGTTCTCTTTCTTGTTTTTGAGAATTCAGCCTGTAAAATGTTCTTTTCTAACTTCCACATGGATTTCGGTGGAAGAGGTGTGAAAAGAGGCTAAATAAAGCAAGTGTTCAAGTTCTATCCTCTCGAGATTAAGCTTAAGAGTGACTCTAAAATGCCTTTGATTGTCTTTCCCTTCCATTACCCCAGACTCCCCTCTGATCATGCCACCCCTTGTCCCAACTTTCCAACCCCACCAATCTTGTTTTAGTTTCTCAATGCAGAAAGCTCTTTCCTGACTCAGGACTTTTACACATCAGTTTTCTCTGCATGGAATTACCATTTTCCCCTTGATTTACCTACTGACCACACTTACCCTTCAGGAATCAGGTTGAATAGCACTTACTCAGACCCTTCTTAAACAATTCAAATTAAATCGGGCCATTCAGTTCTACTTTCTTACAGTACCTGTACTTTTTTTTTTTCTTTTACTGTACTTTTTTGAGTAGAGTACACTCCAGAATCATATATTTTTAAAATCGGATTATTTACCTTTTTGGTTTTTCTTCCAAATTAATTTCAAATTCTAATTGGACAGATACTATGTCTATTTTCTTTTTTTTTCTATGTTTTCTTCATTGTTTCCCCATTACTGAGACAGTACTAGGAATACAGTTAGTGTTAAAAAAATTGTTGAATGGATGAATGAATACTAGCCCCAAGTAGTTGCAGGTTGAAAACTGAGTATACAAAGATTATAAGCACTAATATAAAGTTAAAATTCCATATAGATATGACATATCCATCTTAAAGAAATGTATCTATTATGATTAAGAAAATCATAATAGCTATGAGTTATAATGTTCTAGCCAATTTACGTTCATTATACCTAAACTTCACAATAATATTGAAATTTACAGATGAGAAAATTGAAGATTAGGAAAATCGAATAACTTACTCAACATCAAGTTATTTATAATAGCAGAGCTAAGATTCAAAACCAGATGTGTTTATTTCTAAAGTTCGTCCTTTCTTTCCACTATCATTCCATGCATCGTTTTGCAACATTTGGTAATCTAAGAAATCCTAATAATTTCATTCGAAAAAAAAATTATTTTAAGGAAATTAAAGTGACATTTCCAGCTTTGAACTTGATCTAAAGTGAGACAGATATAAAAGGTAGTAACCAATTTGATTTTTTTTTCAAATTTTATACAACTAAAGAAATATTCAAAAGATCCCTTCAGACTAGGTCTTTAGATTCTTGGGGCAGAACCTCGCTAAATCTTGAGTTCAATTTTACCAAAGTGAATAGGCATGACCCCAGGATTTAATGGGAATGTGGGAGTACCAGTTTCTACTTCTCTGTTAAGGCCATGTGGTTGGGATCCAATTAATACTTTCCTCAATTGAACTCTGCCATGCATTAAGATAACAACTCAAGTCAGTTCGGGCCATTCAGTTATTTCACACAAAGTTGACAAAAACATTTGGACAATTGTTCAAACATCTGGATGATTGATTAAATCTTTGACTGAACTAATGGAACACTTGGGCATCCTAAAAACAAACAAGAGATATCTCTCCTTGACTCTCCAAGACCGAAATGGGAAAATCAGTATTTGTCCTTAAGACTTTTCTTCACTTAATATTCTAAATGTGTCTTATAAGGAGATGAACATTGTGTGTGTGTGTGTGTGTGTGTGTGTGCACGCATGTCTGTATTTTTTACATTCCTATTATCCCTAGAGAGGTTTCGTTTACTTAGTTTCTGTGACTGAATATCAAAACAAAAGTGAAGAGAACAACTTGGAAAGAATTTTATAAAACAATAGATTCACTCCATCCTTATTACAACATTATTTTTATTTAGCCAATTTTTTAAAATAGTTTTGCAATAGAAGCAATTAAGAAAGGTATAAAAACCTATAACCTACTAGATTATAAAAATACAGAAAGAAACATCTCAACAATATTTAATACATCAATGTGAAATATAGCCATGTATGAAAAATGTTAAATGCCAACCCCATTAAATAAATGTATAAAAGGAGAGAGAAACCAAATATACCTTTGAAAGAGCCTCTTATATGAAACCCCAAAACACCTCAATTACTACAATAATACACACTGACAAAAAGCTCACAATATAAGAATTATTAATTGTCAAACTTTTTTTATATTTAATTAAAATAATTTATATTTTGTTTTTCTAAATTACTAATTTCGTAAATTTGTTTCATTTACTTTTTTCCATTTTTATTCACTTTTGAAGATGCTCACTCTCAGTATAAAGAAAGCTATCATATCTTCTCCATGTGGGGCATACGTGAAAAGTATTCACTGATGTTTGTTGGAAACAAATAGAACAAAGCATAAAGTGGCAGTTAAGATCATGGATCACAGTACTGATCCATCTAAATCACAAATAATCCATTACATACAAAACTGCTTCCAATCTCTATTTGGAGAGTTTTTTGCATCAGAAAAATAACCTGTCTGTGCCTCTGTTTGCCTCACTGACAAATGAAAATAATAACAATGATGCAATAAGGTCATTCTGAAAATAAATTAGATAGTACACACAAAACAACAGTACTGACACAGAGAAGATGCTCAAAACCATTAGGAAGAAAAATAATTCACTGGTGTATTTTTAGTATCAGGTTTATAAATGGAGTTCTATGATCATTTCTTTAATGAAAGGTCCAGTGTACCTAGAGCCATCTTTTTCACAGACACAAGAACAGACGAAAATTAGACCAAAGACCACAAGGAAGAAGACGCAAGGGATAAAGTACAGGGAACATTGCATTGTTTTCTGTAGTGCTAAGGGACTATAAGGAAAAGACACTAGTCTCTCATGCGCTACCATGAACATTTTACAAACTCATTCTTAAGGCCTTGAAATCTTGTCAACCTCACAATTTATGCCATGAATCTCAAAGATCATTAAAAATCAACCTAATCTTGGGTTTCGTCTTCAATGCTCCCCTCCCGTTGCCCCCCACTCAGAATTTGACAATGCAGAACAGCCTCTGCCTCTCTTCCTTCCTTTTGCTTTAGGTAATATGACAACATATTAATTTTGTTTTCCTTTATTCCTTTCTCCTCCCACTATTCTTTCGCCTTCAATGCCCTTTTCCTCTTTTTCCATGCCTGTTTTGGACATTTTTCAAGATTTTTTACACTAGATAAATGAAATGCTATATATGAAATACCACAACCAGGCTCTAATATATAAAAAGTGATCAAAAAATGTAAGTTCTTTTCATTCTCATATGCTCTTCTTTTCCCAGTGATACCATCTGTGCTCATGGCTTTAATAATCAGTTCCACATAGATGAGGCTTACATTTCTGTCTTCTACTGACTTTTTCTCCTCAGATTTACTCCTCTTCCTACCTGGACCAGCTGTTAAACCTCAACTCTTCCTTTCCTTGCCCTTGTCCACATACCACTCCTCACAACTTCTGTGCAAGTCCTCCGACTTCTTGTGGTACTGGCTATATTTTGATCATTCATGAATTATCAGAGGTGACTTTCACTCTTTGTTTCCACCTATAAAAGTCACTAGGTCCTGGAGGATCTTAGTGTCTATCACACTCATGTTCTCTTTTAAATTCTCAACTTACTAGTTCAAAACTGTAAGCATTCAAAACTGGGCAATTGCTCATAGATGGAACAACTTCTCATTCCAAATCTATGCTTCTAAAATTTTGTTGCCATTAATACTACATTAATCTTTCTATAAATGTGGCACGTTTCTTTGATTATGCCAATTATTTTTTAAAAAACACTTTAAAAATTCTCCCAAATACAAACTCAATACCTTTTGTAGAATTTATCAGCTCATGTTTATAGACTTATTTTTGATAATTTTAATTCTTCCACTGCATTATAATAAAACTGTTCCCTGGTTCTGCGTTGTTCTTTTTTACCCTGTATTTCCCTCCATGTGACATTTTTTTCCCCAATCATCATCACTGATTGACATTGAACCTATAATTCAAGGCTTAGTGTATGTACCATTTTCTTCAGTGAGTGACCTTATTTGATTCTCAGGCTTAGACAGCAGGGAACATTTATAACACAGCTTTTTGCTATTCACAGCTTCTACCACAACGCCTTCCACCTTGTAAGGAACTACTACCAACCTGATGAATGTAGGGACACGTCTGTCCTTCTTGGCTTCATGCAATTGTTATCCTGTGTGCTCTAGAATAAAGCCCTTTGAGAGAAGGGACTTTGTCTTGTCTTTCATGTTTCATTTCTCCCAGGAATATACCAGAAACATCTAAAAGAAAGGGAAAGAATTTTATTTGATTGTTGGTTTTGAAGACAGCAGACAGTTACCTCTCACAGATAGAAATATGAAATGACAACTAGCTGTGGTCAGAATGAGCCATGCCCAGAGGTCTAATTTGAGTTATGAGAAATGCAATTTCAGCAACAGGAGCAAGAACCACTGTAACCACCACAAGATTTGAGCAAAATATGATAGGTCTTGCACTCATAATAGCCCAGCACTTGTGATAAAGAAAAATCTAAACAGAGGCCAAGAAGAGAAATGGTCAGAAGAGAGAAAAGAGTCACTTGGTGTTGCTGATGGAGGGTTTCTGAACTGTAGCTGGTGCTAAAAGGGACTTAAACACTCACCTCTGCCCTTCAAGACCAGATTTACTAATATTTTTTCCACAGCTGTAGAGATGAATGAGATGAATGTACAGGGGGGGAAAAAGATTTTCCTTTTCTGGCACACTTAATACAAATGTTACCACAATGCCTTGATAGTAATTTAGTGAAGTGTCTCCACCCACTCTTATCTTGGTGATAAGAGGCTTTTATGAGGTGATTGATATGGACTGCAGTATTTATTTTCTTAGTATTAATTTTTTTCATTCACTTCCTTTTTTATTCTCCTCGGGTAGTATTTAGTTCCTGATCAGTTCTACAGAAGTACCAACTTGAGAAATAGTTTACTGAAAATGAGCTTTAGCAAAAGCATTCCCTGGATCAAATCCCAGCTCCTTAATTAGGGTAATAATAAAGATAATGATAAACAAAATAATATATAAACAGAAATTATACCAGCTTCTATTTGTTGAACACTTACTTTGCATCAGTAACTGTGCTGAGGACTGTGTATTTTTTTCTTATTTACTTTTTATTTCAGGCCTGTGAGGCAGGTGAGGAAACTTTAGCTCCAAAAAAAGTTTTGGCCCCAAACTGTGTGAGTACAAAGCCCATATTCTTCATCCCTGGGGTTTGCCCTTCTGACTCTACATTTGTCTCTTAATTAACTTTTCTGAACCTCAGTCACATTGTAAAGCACGGTCTAACCATAAATCTTGTTGTCATTCTGAATTTTGTGCATGGGATTTAAATTTAAGATATTTTACTCCATATTTGAGAATTTCTCAACTTTTTACCTCACTGTACTGTTTAGTCCTGGGTTATATTTGATACTCATGAGCAATAACAAAAGTAAAATAAAATGCAAGTTATTGGCTCCAAAAAAAAGGTTACTTAACTGAACTTTTTAAGCACTTAAATAAACTTAAAACTTTCTAGGATCATATAAATATTCTATTAATATGTACTCATAAAGTTTACAAATTATCTTTTGGAAGGGGAAGTTTCTCATTAGCAATATTTAGTCAGAATCATAATTTGAATTCTAAGACTAATTAAGACTGTTTTGGTAGTTAATTTCATGTGTCAACTTGCTTGAGCCTCAGTGCCCAGATATTTGGTCAAACATTACTCTGGGTGTTTCTGTGAGGGTGTTTTTGTATGATATTTACATTAAAAAACGTGGGCTTTGAGTAAAGCAGGTTGCCCTTCATTATGTAGGTGGGTCTCATTCAATCAGTTGAAGGCTTGACTCAAGCAAAAGTGTGACCTCCAGCCCACGACCTCCACCCATTACATGTGCAATGTAATCAGCAAATTGCCTTTCTGATTTTACAGCAAACTGCCTTTGGACTTGAACCACAAGTCCTTCCTGAGTTTCCAGGCTGCTTTCCTCCCTCACCAGATTTTGCACTCACTAAGCCTCCAGAGTCACATGAGCCAGTTCCTTAAAAAAATCTCTCTCTCTCCCTCTCTCTCTCTCTCTCTCCTTCTCCATATATGTACAATATCTTGCTGGTTCTGTTCTGTTTCTCTGGAGAACCCTGACTAGTACAGGCTGTTAGAGCAACTTGAGGAAAAATTTCATGATTATTTTGAAATTTTGAAATGAAAAGTCTTATTGAATTAGAAATCATTTTGCATTACCATCAGAAATTTTGAGGTGATGCTGATCAATGAAAGAAAAGAAAGAGCTGTTAGGTTTAAGAAGAATTGAGTATAATAAGGACCATGTAAGTAGCTCAAGTTATCCAAATTCTGGTTAATGATGAGAAAGCCATTTTCATCAATATAAAAAGAGTGATTAACACATCTCTGTCATTAGCTACTTTTTGTGAGACCAATGTTTCTTACAGATTGATCTGTCAAGATTTCAGAGAGGTCATCATTAAAAAGTCTTGATTAGAAATTTGGTGAAGCCACTTGAGACATAAATTTTAACATAAAAGTTGTAATCTGTTTACAGATTTAAAAATTTTAGTAGAAAAAATTTAAAATATTTTATTTGAAAGATTTATACAGCTATTTAGTTTCTTCCCTAACACTTTGTATTTTATTTTTCTTATTGTAATAATGACCTAGATAAAATGTAATGATTTTTTTTAAAAGTCCAGTATCAATGTAGACTCTTCAAATCCCTCCACTTCAGGGTATCCCTGTGAGCCACTTAAATATTATGATTTTAATGTGTTGTAACATTAAAAGTGTTGGAAGCTGGGTTAAAAAAACCCTGGACTTTCTTCTAAAAGCAATAAAGAATCATTGAACTTTATAAAACCCAAAGGGCATTAGAGATTTGCCCATAATTCTGCTCACCACACTGTATCTAGGTGGCTTTGAGGTTTTATTCCAGGAAGTACTTTACATATGTTTCATGCTTCAAAAAGCTTTCAGATACAATAGCCTCATTGTAATGAACAAGAGGAAGCAAGATTAGATACGTGGAGACCTTTTGGAAGGTTGTTGTAATAACCCAGATGAGAGATGATGTAGTCTGAATCAGGGTAGTGACGGTGGTGATGGGGAAAGGTAGAAAGCTTTGGGAGATGTTTGCTAATTAGAATCAATAGGATTTCTAATTGATTTGATGTGAGGAGTTACAAACAAGGAGGGAGGAATCCAATTTCTGGCTTGAGTAACACAAATCGGCAACAGTCTATAAGAAGAGTTCCATATTACCTGACTGTGGTGTAGAATGACACTTACACTAGTCCTCACCTCCTTCATTCTCAGAGCTTGGTGGTGACCCTCAGGTCCTTTCTCAAAGAAATCAAGGAACAAACGAAGATCATTAGCTCTTTAATATTTTCTCCATTGACCTAAAAAGAATAAGAATAGTTTTTGACTTCCTCACAAATTCCCATAGATGTTCCCAGAATTCTGGATCACGTAAAGGGATTACCCTTTAAGACTATCAGACATAAATGTAGGCAAATATATTGTGTTTCCGGATCTAAGCTGTATTTTACTTAAGTGAGAGCCTACCCCTTAATTATTCCCACCTACCTCCATCACATTTTGTATTGTGTTCAGTTAAGGAACTGGAGGGATCCACTGTGTCCTTGCGGATGCCCTCTTCAGGAAAGACAAAGATATTAGGTAGTCAGTAAAGAAGTAAATCAGAGCACATTCAAAATGTAGGGACACTGGAAACCACTTGCTCCATCCCCTTTATTTTATAGGCAGGAGAATTGTGGCCCAGAGGTAAGGTACAATGGGCTGAGGCCAGAGGATGATACAGGACAGAAAGTGAAAGAAGTTTACTAGAAACATAAAAGTAACATAAAAGGGATTAATAAGTCAGATCAATTCATCCATCTTAACAACTGCAATATTTCACCAAAGTTAAGACACCATCACTTGTAAGGCATGAAAAAAACTACCAATTAAATTACAATAGGGCGCTAACACCATCATTGTAAGATATATCCCAAATTCAGATTTGTTAGTATTAAAAATAAATAGTTGTCTTCAGATTGATAGGCCCCGAAAGCCAAGATGTCAAGAAAAATTTCTAAAGTAGATAGTGGCATTTTTACCCTTCTTTTAAAAGTCAAGAGTCTTCTAAGCGCTAAGATACACAATCAGAAATTGTATACAACTTAATCCTTTAAACATTCTAATTTTTTCTTGCATTATAGAAAAATGAACTCACAAGTCTATGTTTGGGCTCATTCAGAATTTTAGTTACAAGAAAAAATTGTAATGATAATGATAATTATATAAGTTTTCACATGCAATGACTATAAATTCTGCCATATTTTGGAAGGGGTCACAAACCACAGAGGTTCTGCAGTCTGCTTTATTTCAAAGTTTACAGCATCAGTTAGGACAAGTCTAAGTAACTCTGGAGGCACTTGGATGGTACAACATGCTCACTGATTTTTATTTCATAAGCATCCCTTTACACATGAGTCATTAGATGAATTTCTCATTCTAAGTAAATGTAATGAATTATTATTGCCATAAAATTTTAAGTCAAAATTGGGAAATGAAAGCACATGCTCTATATTAGAAGAAAAAGGAAATAAGAAGGTATGGGGTGTGGTGAAATGCATACCTAAACAGGTAAATGTTATCCAGCCTTCTTAAGTCAGAAATTTTTTTTTTCATTAATTTATTTTTGGCTGTGTTGGGTCTTCGTTTCTGTGCGAGGGCTTTCTCTAGTTGCGGCGAGCAGAGGCCACTGCCACTCTTCATCACGGTGCACGGGCCTCTCACTGTTGCGGCCTCTCTTGTTGCGGAGCACAGGCTCCAGACGCGCAGGCTCAGTAGTTGTGGATCACGGGCTTAGTTGCTCTGCGGCATGTGGGATCTTCCCAGACCAGGGTTCAAACCCGTGTCCTCTGCATTGGCAGGCAGATCCTCAACCACTGCGCCACCAGGGAAGCCCAGAATTTTCTTTTCTTTTGCAGTCAGATTCTTGCATGATATGTATGGAATAACTTTTTCAGAGGTGTAATTAGAAATGAAACATTAAACACACCTTCCTGAAACATGGCATGACTTCCACCTAAGAAAAGTAGCATAACACAGTGTAGGTTTTGCTTCAAGTAGCCAGATCACGTGACTCTTCAGCTTAATATGGCTGGGCAAAGCATATCTTAGATTTGTCATAAGAGATTATCATTTGTCTGCTCACCACATTGTGTCTAGATGGCCTTTGGGTTTCAATGCTGAAAAGCATTCTTCTTATATTTCAGAATTTAAGAGCTTTTGGAAACATCAACCTCATTGCATTCTTAAGAGAAACATACTAAAACTCAGAAAATTATATAGATTTTTTTCCTTTTAAATTTTTAATTTATTTAAACTAAAAAAACACAAAACCGAAAACCAAAAAAAAAAAACAAAAAACAACCCAGTTCACTCATTTCTCCCATCCCTCACTCCCTGCTTCTTGCAACCAATGATCTATTCTCTGTATCTATGAGCTTCTTTTTTTTTTTTTTTTTTTTAGATTCCACATACAAGAGAAATCATACAGTATTTGTCTTTCTCTTTCTGACTTATTTCACTTAGCATAATGCTCTCAAAGTTCACCCATGTTGCTGCAAAAGGAAAGATTTCATTCTTTTTTATGGCTGAATAAGATTCCACTGTATATATGTACCACAATTTTTTTATCCATTTATCCATCAATGGACACAGGTAGTTTCCATATCTTGGCTATTGTAAATAATGCTACAATGAACATGGGGATGTATACATCTTTTCAAATAGTGTTTTCATTGTCTTTGGATAAATACCCAGAAGTGGAATTGCTGGATTTATACGGCAATTCTATTTTTAATTTTTTGAGGAACCTCCATATTGCTTTCCATAGTGTTTGTACCAATTTATATTTCTACCACCAGTGTACAAGGATCCCCTTTTCTCCACATCCTTGCCAACATTTGTTATTTGTGTTCTTTTTGATTATAGCCATTCTAATCAGTGTAAGGTGATATCTCATTGTGGTTTTGATTTGCATTTACCTGATGATTAGCATTGTTGAGCATCTTTTCATGTACCTGTTGACCACTGCATTTCCTCTTTGGAAAAATGTCTATTCAGTTCTTCTGCCCATTTTTTAATAGGGTTGTTTGTTTGTTTTTGATGTTGAGTTGTATGAGCTATTTATAGATGTTGGATATTAACCCCTTACCAGTCATATGAATTGCAAATATTTTCTCCCATTCAGTAGGTTGTCTTTTCATTTTGTTGATGGTTTCCTTTGCTGTGCAAAAGCTTTCATGTTTAATTAGGTTCCATTTGTTTATTTTTGCTTTTGTTTCTTTTGCTTTAGCAGACAGATTCAAAAAAATATTGCTACAATTTATGTCAAAGAGTGTTCTGCCTATATTTTCTTCTAAGAGATTTATGGTTTCTGGTCTTACATTTAGGTCTTTAACCCATTTTGAGTTTATTTTTGTATATGGGGTGAGAAAATGTTCTAATTTCATTTTTTACATGTGGCTGTCCAGTTTTCCTAGCACCACTTATTGAAGAGACTGTCTTTTCTCCATTATATATCCTTGCCTCCTTTGTCATAGATTAATTGACCATAGGTTAGTGAATTTATTTCTGTGCTATTAGGTACCATTGATCTATGTGTCTGTTTTTGTACCTGTACCATACTGTTTTGATTACTGTAGTTTTGCAGTACAGTATGAAGTCATGGAATGTTATAACTCCAGCTTTATTCTTTTTTCTCAAAAGTGCTTTGGCTCTTCAGGGTCTTTTGTGGTTCCATATAAATTTTAGAATTATTATAATAATTATAATATAACAAATATAATAAGGAGTATTTTATTGAATTCTTTGGTCAATGAACGTTGGCAAACCCTGTGAGCTTCATGGTATAACCTAGAAGAGGGCAATGAGAAAACTGA
This sequence comes from Monodon monoceros, assembly GCF_005190385.1. Taxonomy (NCBI): domain Eukaryota; kingdom Metazoa; phylum Chordata; class Mammalia; order Artiodactyla; family Monodontidae; genus Monodon; species Monodon monoceros. Next base: position 49,721,653 of record NW_021703771.1, read on the forward strand.
TGACCTGCAGAACTAGTCAGGCCCCTTTTTGATTGACTGAACTGAAAAACCATTCAGGTTTTATTATACTTCACACTCTGCCTCTTTTTTGGAGCCCTGGGGCATTTGTCATATAACAGTATTCACTATTCACATTTTAAGATTCTGAGAAAGCAACAGCACTTCAAACCAACGCTCCAACTCAACAACTATTCTCAGTCATTGATGCCAGTGAGGGTTGGTTTATGGAGATGTGAGCTTAGAGTCTTTTACATCAATGTGTGTATATGAGAATCAAGACTAGTGGTCGTGGACAACTTTGAAACATCGTATTTAGCAGTTTAATGACTTTAGAGTTTGTGTGGGTGTGTCATCTTAATTTTGGGGTATTTCAATTAACTTCAAAGAAAGGGATGAGATTTTTCAACTTATTGAAAGGAGACAGGGGCTAAAGGGTTGAGAAACACATTTCCTATTTTATATGGGCATAGGATTAAGTCCAGTTATTTTCCAGTCTACAAGGGTGAGTGGAGATGGAGCACAGATTGTTGAAGTGTACGCGGTATTGCAGTTACAGCGAGAAAGGCTGAGCCAAGGTGAGGAAGGCTGAGCCACTCTGGTCTCCTGGCCATGCTTCTTAGGTCATTTTGGTCTCTAGCAGAGTATTGTTGCACGTCACACAGCTTCTCCTTTCATGTATTGAACTAATAATTCTAAAGGAATTTAATTAAAATAAATTAAATTCCTTTAGAAGTATTTAGTTGAAATAAATTAAATTTCTAAGTGCAGAATTATAAATACCACATTCATCTTGAATACTCACCATGCAGGCCACTTCATACTCAGGGCTATAGACAGTGCTCCTGAGCTTGGTCCTCAGGGAGCTCACTAGGAAACGTAGGACATGATGGAAATAAAGACCGAGACCTAGACAGGTACAGGTACAATACCATACCCTTGGCTCATGTAAAGTATATAATGGACCTGAAGCTGGAAGAAGTATTTGTTAAAATATACACTCACTTCTGGATTTCAGTAATAAGTGAAGAAGAAAAGAGTGAAAGTATAGAGAATTGCTTCAACATATAGAAAGAGGCATCAACAGGTTTTGCAAAAGGCTTGTAAGACAGTTTTTTAAAAGTATATTTTAGCTCATAAAGTTATTTTACATATGTTTATAGAGAAATATAAAAATAATTTTAGGCCAAATATTCATGGACAAATATATTTAATAAAGTGAGTATTTTATTATAATTTGGGCTGAAGATGATGTTATTTTCATTTTTGTGAGTGACTGCAGGAATAACTTCAACTTAAGGGATGATAGTAAGGAATAATCACAAATTATTGCAGATCTAATGGCATACAACTGATAGCATTTTCCAAACTTGTGACCTAAGCTATGTATCTATGAGTGGCAGATAAGTATCTCACATTTTTACTTCAAAAGTTCTTCAGACAGAATAGTGTTTTTCAAGGGTCCTTAGCAGTAGAATCAGTAGTTAAAATCCATATCCTCTGGATCACACTATCAGGAAGAGAATAATTTATGGCTAGACATCCTGAACTGCAAGTCAGGTTCCTTCCAGACACATCTGTGAGCCAAATAAAAATGTAAAGAATTTCATTGTACTGTACATAATTTGATTGGGGAATAAATGGAAGATTTATTCCTAACGGTTTCTTTCTCTGTTCACACTTGACTATACAACATGGAATGGGAAGGAAGGTCTAGTTTTATAGTGTCCTGCTTACAATCATCAAAAGCAATGGTCTATATTTCCAAAAAAGGACAGTCATCACTCTTTCAGCTAGTAGAGAAAACATTTAACATTTTTATCTTAGAAATAAGCACTCCTACATGGCATGAACTTCAGCATACTCTGTGTATTAGCCATCCTTGCTGTTGAGTAGAGAGATTGCAAAATTTCTCCCACATACCCTTAATCTTTACCACTACTTCAAAAGCAGAAGAGACAGCCAAGATAGCTTAATCTAGCAAGTATTGAAACAAACCCACCAGAAGGGAATCATTTTAAAGTATAAAATAATTAAAAATAGTATTGAGGAAAGAAAGGAAAAATATTATATTGTCTGTTTTGGAATTTAAAACAAGATGGCAAATGACTTTTTAAAGTTGTTTATCTTGAGAATTATAGATTCGTTGGGAAGTTGGGAAGACAAAAGAAAGAAGTACCATGTCTTCTTCACTTAATTTCTCCAATAGTTACATCTTACATAACTGTAGCATTATATCAAAAACAGAAAAATTGACATTAGTACAATGTGTGTGTATAGCTCTATGACATTTTATCACATGTGTAGGTTTGGGTAATGACCAACATAATCAAAATACAGAACTATGCCATCATTACAAAGATCTCTTTCCTCTCACTACCCTTTTAAAGCACTCTCATACCACCATCTGTAATCTCTGACAACCACTAATTTGTTCTCCATCTCTATAATTTTGTCATCTCAAAAACGTTATACCAATGAAATCATACAATATGTGATTTTTAGACATTGTTTTTCACTCAGAATAATGCCCTTGAGATTCATCCAAGTTGTTGTATTATGAATAGTTCATTCCTTTTTATTGGAATAAATGTGCAGGACTGCAAGTGCTGGGTTGTATGATAAGCATATGTTTACTTTCTAAGAAAACTAAACTGTTTTGCAGAGTGGCTATACCATTTAACATTCTCACCAGTAATGTGTGTGAGATCCAGTTCCTCTGCATCCTCGCCTGCATTCTGTACTGTCACTATTTTTACTATTTTTACTTTAGCTGTTCTAATAGGTGTGTGGTTCCACCTCATCATGGTATCATTAGCATTTTGCTAATGCTAATGATATTGAACACATTTTCATATATTTCTTGCCATCTGTATATCTCCTCAAAGAGGCTAAGTCTATTTATTTTAACTATATTCATAGGATACCAAATGATATCACAGGATACCAAGTGATTTCTTTAAGTAATAGGTATATATTAAGTAATCAGATATATTAGGTTTCCTGCAGAGGGTCCTTTGTGACATAATCTCAGGAGTTGTATAGAATAAAGATTACAGTGCATATATGATCCTATAATTAATGACTATTGGTGAAGTTTAAGAAACACTTTCAAAACAGTAAAATGTACAAGTAATATGAAATTCCCCAAACAAAATGAAACAAATGAAGAAATTAAACCCTCAATGTTTTCCAAATAATTTAAAATAATAAGTAAGCATATAATTGTAAGAGAACACAAAGAAAATGTGTAAAACAATATGTCTGAAAAAAGCATTTTGTACAGAATAATATGATATAATGAATATATTCATAATAACTAGAAGATGATAAAAGATAATTATTTAATCTAATTACATTTTTATACAGGATTAATTTTTAAGTGCCTTTCTTTATCCTTGTTTTTACTTTTTATTAACAACACAAAGATAGCTTCTAAAAAGTCTTAACACACAATGATAAGTAGACATCACAGGGAAATCAAATGTTGACATAATAGTTACTGAAACTATACTTTCGGTGTAGTTGATAATTCTCCTGAACAATTAAATTAACTTGGGTGAAAGTATTCATTCAACCAATATTTATTATGTACCACTGTATATCTTTATTAAGCTAGTACTTTCAAGGTTCTTTGGATTCATGTATAAGTGAAACATATTCCCTGACTTTAAGAGACTTAAAATCAGTAGAGAGAAAAAGAGTTATAAAAAGTTAAGTACACTGATATTTCCTTGATATTTTTAAAGAAAAAAAGTAATATTTTATTGTCCAAGATGGTTAACCCTCTGAACTTATAATAAAACTATTCTGAATATTTATTTAATAGTGTTCACTTATATGGTACTTTAATTACTAATTTATTCTAATTTAGAAACTTTTAAATTCATGAAGAAACAGCAAAATGAGGGAAAGATTAAGAGATGGTAGTTGAAAGCAACATTGTGTACCTAATAGTTATGAATTATAATATGTTTTTTTGATCCATAAATTTCTCCAAAAGATTTGATTTGGTTACAGCTAATGGGAATGCTATGTATATAATGTTGTATCCTATAAACATTTACACATTTTGATTATTTTATAACTAAATGCTTCTATAGATACTAGATTTTACATGTTATATAATGGTATGTTAGAATTCAAGATAGTATTGTAATATTAGAATTCATACATTAGACTGTGGATAGTCATTTCCCCCAAATTTGATGTGTTTTTCAGACTGAAGACCCCAAGAAAGAAAAAGTACATGCATAAAATAATAGTGTTCCCTATACGCCTGGAGGGATCTTACAGGAAAAGAATGAGAAGAATTGTTACTAATTTTACTCAGGACCAAATACAAAGACATGAAAAAAAAAAAAAGATGCAATTTGGATACAAGATTTCTTGAGTGTTTCAAATTTGAAAGGGATAAATGATGCTAAAAATATCCTCCACTTTGAAAAATATCTGAAATAGAATTTTCCTTGTAGAGGTCTAATGAGCCAGGAAGACAGACTAGATTCCTTCTCAAGGTCACTCTAACCTTTAAAGAATCTATGTCTTCTCTTATGTAAGAACAGAACCTCCTCCTCTCCTACCTGGACCCTAATCAGGTGAGGTAATTGACATTCAGTGACTGCTTTCTTAATCCTAATACTATAATAAACAGTGCCATCTACTGACTAAATTATATTATTGACTACCTCCCACAAGTAGTAAAAACTTGTGGGATTATAAATCCTGAGAGATTTGTTATATTCATTTACATTAGTCACATGTTATACATACTTAACTTATAGCTATGGGGAGTGTAGATATAGTCTGTTTTGATCTTGTTTTTTTCTTAACAGATGAGAAGATTGAGATTCAAAAAGATCAATCAATTTGCCCAGAATTTTGACATAGCATTTTTCAGTGAACACCACTGTGAACTGAACCCTGGGAATGGAAGGAAATTTAACACTTTGGAGATGGAGATCAATCTGTAAAGTTGTCCATCCATTGGGAAAAAAATCTGACAGATATGATTAATGACAAAAGTATAAAATCAATATGGCAAGGCAAGTTGGGAAACTGCTGATGTAAAGGTTTGGGAGAAGGAAATGCTCACATGTAGGGTTAAGTAAAAATAATGAAAGAGGAAATACTAAGTTAAAGCTATTTTGTTCCTTTCTTCTTAACAACAGAGAGTTGGAATTATTTGATGATTATTACAGAAGCTTGATTTGCCCTCACAGAAGCATGATATATAAAATGAACTCATTTTGCTACAAGACATTTCCCATCAATACCGACCTACAGCTCAAGAACTAAAATAAGTATAGACATAACTTTTAGATTTACGGCAATTAGGCTGAACAAAACAGAACAAACGCAATGAATATTTTCCCATTTTTTCATTATTAAGAACTAAGCCATGTTTGGTTTGTATTTGCGCCCAAGACATAAGTTATTTCTCTATTAGATCACCTCTAAATATTAAATTCAAATGGACTCATAGTTTTATCCTTCATAGCATTTAAGTGCAGTGTTCATCTTCAAGCAAGGGACTTAAATATTTATGAAGTAGGTACTGGTGGAAGGATAGTCTACCTTCTCATTTAAGGTAATAAGTTAGGCAGATTACAACAGATCCAGGTATTTTGTTGTTATTGTTTTTAGACTCATACAAGTTTATATAAAATGTGAGAATATTTTTAAAAATATACACCAAATTAAGGAACTTAGTGTTAATCAACAGCAAAATTAATCATATTAGAAAATATTTCCAATCTTAATAGTCAACTTTTATCCTGATATCTTCCATCTTTTAAACTTAGAAGAAACTAAAAGCACTGAAAACCCAGGCTTGACTTTAATTTGAGACCACGTGACCATTTAGGGTTTCAGAATGTGGCCTTCTTCGCTACCCATAACTCAACATTTTTCCATGAGTCAAACTAGAGTCTCCCAAAGAACCGGAATCCACCATAACTAAGATACGGATGGTAAGAACATAACAAAAGCACCGGAGAAAAGTGCTTTCAGAAGGGGTGTGCTGCCCTAAGGATATGCATGGCACTGAAAGTGATTTGGGGACTACAGAGAGAGACTCGTGCTGAGGGCACATTGCAAGTCTCCACAAAGATGTCCTTTTGGCACAGGATGAGGATAGAACTCAGAACTGTTGACTGCAGCAACTGGAGCAAATCCTGAAACCACACAACCATTTAACAGAACACACAGATACTTGTTCTCTGTACATGTATATTGGGGTTTGGATAGGATTTCAAAATAGTTCACACTCAGCATCTTCTATTTCCAAGATCTTACTTGATGACCCCTTCTCTTTCCATTATTTAATCAGAAGACATGGAAAATGTGACTCTTTCTATTTCACTTTTCTGTTTATCTCAGAATTAAGTTTTACGCTCTATTTGCCATCTATGCTGTTGAATTTGTGTTCTCGGCCCTTTTTAACCCTACATTGGCAGAAGCTTTAGACCCATTTAGATGATATTCATTTGCAAGTGACAGATGAAATCAGAATAATACAGTATGAACCATTATGAACATGTTCCTACTTCTTGCTTTCTCTCTATTATGGTGAGCTTCTCCAATCCTCAGGCATCCAAAACTGAATGAGAGATTGAAGCATACACACATTTACAGAGAAAACAGTAACAACCAGTGCAGAATATTAACTCCGAGAAAGTAAGATGCTCCATTCATTCTCATTGTTTTACTGTTAACCACAAATGGGTCATAAGGCAATTTTAAAATTTAGAATGCACATACAATTTTCCATAAGAGCATAGTATTTGCCATTTTCCAGGACACACGACCAGGGTGATAGAAGTCCATTTTCAAAGTCTCAAATTCAGATAACAACTCCCTTATAGGCAGAAGAGTTTTTCCACCGTTAAATCTCTGAAGTTTTTTTTTTTAATAACAGCTAAATACTTAGTATATATTTGAAAATCTTGTCCTTTAGTGAAAAATCTCATTGAAGAGTTTGCCTATGTCATTCCAGAGAGAGTAGCAATAGCAACTGTCCATTCACACAGGACACAGGGCTCATGGTTTTAAAATCATTGACTGAGAGAAATTAGTCATTTTTTCCCCCTACTTTATTCTTATTACTCCTAAAAGGTGATATTTTTACTAAATCCAAAGTCAAATATATAGGGGGAATCTGTTTAATTTTACATATGTGAAAATTCTGAGAGTGAGAGATGGGATTCTTAATGTGCTTGTTTTCCTTTAGGAATAACTTCTTTGCTAGACACATACTCTCTAATCTAGCAAATTAGCAAAGTGCAATTCATGAAAGTAATTCAAAGTGAAGTTAAAATATGTGCAACAATTATTTCCAGCTTATATACCAGGTGACTAAATGTGTGACATATAATAGGATCTCACTAATTATCTAAGCAGCAGACAGCAAAGCTCTAAAAAAGTAAATTCTCTACTTGATTCATGGCCCACAACTACAATTTTTTAGAGTAAATCTTGGAAGTTGTTGAAAATTACAACCAAGAACCGGCCACTAACCATGGTAACAAACCAGGCCTGAGGAGCTTGGATTAGTTCTAATTCCCACTGATTTGGGAGAAGAAACAATCCATGTCCTGCCCACCAGCGCCCCCTCTTAATTAATTACCTGCTAAAGTAGCCTGAGGAGGAAAGAACAAGGTCAGTTGCTGCTTCAGCCACCGCAATTCTTTAGAGCCCAATCCAAGGAACTACCTGTATATCCAGGTCCACTATAGTTTTGAGAAAGATCTTGATAGAGATAGATTTTAACAATCTCTTCACTTCTGTCAAATACAGCTTGGAAATAGGTTTCAAAATACAGACTCCAGTGGTCCCATCAGGATGCTTGTGCTCCTATGTATCACCTCCACACGATCTCTCAGGTGGATATACCTCTGTTTCTGAGCATACCTGGGATGGAGTCATAGGCACACAAAGAAAGCCCATTCAGGGGAAATCTGACACCATTCAGAATAGGGCATCAGCTTAGGTTTTTCTCTCCTTAGTTCTTTAGTCTATCCATCTAAAACAGAGTCCTCATTTGAAGACCTGCCTAATTCCTGACATTTTCCCTTCCTCAGGCACTGTATCCTCTTCACATATTTCTCACTGCAATAGGAGGTCTTTTATAAATAGGATGGAAATGTAATTTAATATTTTTCCAGATGACTCTGGAGAGTGGACGGGAAAGATATTAATGATGACAACAGGATAATAAGCATAACCCAGGGCTGCACAAGCAAATCAGGATATATAGGCACTCATTATAAGCCTGTAGGGTTTTGGGAGAAGAAATGAAAACACTATGGTTGGGTCAAATGCTGCATGGTGGATACCTTCCTATTACTCAAAGCCCATTACTTCATGATTCTTTCTTGTCTTTCATTTTAAATGCTCCCTGGCAAAGGGATCATCTGCTATATCCAGCTATCAGTTTTTCAATTAATCATCTCACATTTACCACAAGTACATTGTACATACACTGTCCTACACGCATTAGGAAGATATAATAGGAATAATGAACATCGTAATACTGCTGATTTGTGAGAGTATTAAGGGTGTTCAAAACATTGACCAAGGGCTTTAGAAATAGGCTAAAGTTTGCTTGGAATTACTTATCACAATTCACTTGACAGTGTCTCTTGTATTCTTTCTGGCAAAGGGTCTTATACAGACTAGTGAATGCTTAGCATGTTGTTCATTCAGAGAATCATCATCATTATCACACAGATTATGCTGTAAGATTTTTTCCTTTAAGTTTGAGTATACTTTAAATATAAACTTTCTACTACGTGTTTTTCATTCTAAATTTTAAAAGGTAGGTTTTGAAAACATGGTTGCATTTTCCATCGTGCAATTTTTTCCTTCAGTTTCTAATGGTTAGTTGCCATATAACCTTTGTAGACATTTTGAACTTCTTTTAATAAGTACTTTTACTACTTTTAGGAAGTTATGTTTAAAAAAGGATGAAAATCAAAACCACAATGAGATACTGCTTGGCGCCCATTAAGATGACTATGATCACAAAGACAGATAACAGCAAGTATTGACAAGGATGTGGAGAAATCAGGACCCTTATACATTGGTTGTGGAAAAGTAAAATGGTACAGCTGCTTTGGAAAACACTCTAGTAGTTTCTCAGTTAAATGTACAGTTACCATATGATCTAGCAATTCCACTCCTAGGTATGCACCTAGAGAAATGAAGTCATGTGGACACACAAAAACATACACAAATGTTCACAGTAGCAGTATTCCAAAAAGTGGACACAACTCAAATGCCCATCCATCAACTAATGAATGGATAAATAAAATGTGGTATGTACATGCAGTGGAATATTTCTCTACAGTAAAAGAAATGAAGTAGTGAATATGTTACAACATAAATGAACCTGGGAAGAAGTTTTGTGCTAAATGAAAGAAACCAGACAAAAAAATAATCATATATTGTGTGATTCCATTTATATGAAATATCCAAAATAGGCACATCTATAGAAACAGTAAGTAGATTCATAGTTGCCTTGGAATGGAGGATGTGGGGCAGTTAGGGAATGACAGTTAAGGAGTACAGGTTAATTTGGGGGTAATGTAAATGTTCTAAAACTGATTGTGGTGATGGATTCATGACTCTGTGAATATATTAAACACCAGTGAATTGTATACTTCAAATGGGAGAATTGTATGGTATGTAAATTATACCTCAGTAAAGCTATTTTTAAACAGGGTAGCTAGAATATCTTGTCTTACAGAATATTAAGTCAAGGACACATTCACAATTAAGAGATGGGCACAGAAAAAGACATAAAATTAAAATAACAGTGCAGTTAAGCCAATTACTAGTTAAATCATGAAACATACAACTCAGTAAGAGGTGAATTCTAAAAGACGTCACATAGAAAGAACGGCCCAAGCTTTTGGAATTTAAAATCCAAGCTGAGATCCATCAGATGGCAGACAGCAGAAGCAAGAAGAACTACAATCCCACAGCCTGTGTAACAAAAAACACATTCACCGAAAGATAGACAAGATGAAAAGGCAGAGGGCTATGTACCAGATGAAGGAACAAGATAAAGCCCCAGAAAAAGAACTAAATGAAGTGGAGATAGGCAACCTTCCAGAAAAAGAATTCAGAATAATGATATGGAAGATGATCCAGGACCTCGGAAAAACAACAGAGGCAAAGATCGAGAAGATGCAAGAAATGTTTAACAAAGACCTAGAAGAATTAAAGAACAAACAGAGATGAACAATACAATAACTGAAATGAAAACTACACTAGAAGGAGTCAATAGGAGAATAACTGAGGCAGAAGAACAGATAAGTGACCTGGAAGACAGAATGGTGGAATTCACTGCTGCAGAGCAAAGAAAAAAGAATGAAAAGAAATGAAGACAGCCTAAGAGACCTCTTGGACAACATTAAATGCAACGACATTCACATTATAGGGGTCCCGGAAGGAAAAGAGAGAGAGAAAGGAGCCAAGAAAATATCTGAAGAGATTATAGTCGAAAACTTCCCTAACATGGGAAAGGAAATAGCCACCCAAGTCTAGGAAGCGCAGTGAGTCCAATACAGGATAAACCCGAGGAGAAACATGCCAAAACACACAGTAATCAAATTGGCAAAAATTAAGGACAAACAAAAATTATTGAAAGCAGCAAGGGAAAAATGACAAATAACATACAAGGGAACTCCCATAAGGTTAACAGCTGATTTCTCAGCAGAAACTCTACAAGCCTGAAGGGAGTGGCATGATATACTTAAAGTGATGAAAGGGAAGAACCTACAGCCAAGATTACTCTACCTGGCAAGGATCTCATTCAGATTCAATGGAGAAATCAAAAGCTTAACAGACAAGCAAAAGCTAAGAGAATTCAGCACCACCAAACCAGCTCTACAACAAATGCTAAAGGAACTTCTCTAAGTGGGAAACACAAGAGAAGAAAAGGACCTACAAAAACAAATGCAAAACAATTAAGAAAATGGCCATAGGAACATACATATCGATAATTGCCTTAAACATGAATGGATTAAACACTCGAGCCAAAAGACACAGGCTTGCTGAATGGATAAAAAAACAAGACCCATATACATGCTGTCTACAAGAGACCCACTTCAGACTTAGGGACATGTACAGACTGAAAGTGAGTAGATGGAAAAAGATATTCCATGCAAATGGAAATCAAAAGAAAGCTGGAGTAGCAATACTCATATCAGATAAAATAGACTTTAAATTAACAATGTTACAAGAGACAAGGAAGGACACTACATAATGATCAAGGGATCAATCCAAGAAAAAGATATAACAATTATAAATACATATGCACCCAACATAACAGCATGTCAATACATAAGGCAACTGCTAACAGCTGTAAAAAGGAAATTGACAGTAACACAAAAATAGTGGGTGACTTTAACACCTCACTTACACCAATGGACAGATCATCCAAAATGAAAATAAATAAGAAAACAGAAGCTTTAAATGACACAATAGACCAGATAGTTTTAATTGATATTTATAGGACATTCCATCCCAAAACAGCAGATTACACTTCCTTCTCAGTGCGCATGGAACATTCTCCAGGGTAGATCACATCTTGGGTCACAAATCAAGCCTCAGTAAATTTAAGAAAATTGAAGTCATATCAAGCATCTTTTCTGACCACAACGCTATGAGATTAGAAATGAATTACAGGGGAAAATACGTAAAAAACACAAACACATGGAGGCTAAACACTACGTTACTAAATAACCAAGAGATCACTGAAGAAATCAAAGAGGAAATCAAAGAACACCTAGAGACAAATGACAATGAAAACACTATGATCTAAAACCTATGGGATACAACAAAAGCAGTTCTAAGAGGGAAGTTTATAGCTATACAAGCCTACCTCAAAAAACAAGAAAAATCTCAAATAAATAATCTAACCTTACACCTAAAGGAACTAGAGAAAGAAGAACAAACAAAACCCAAAGTTAGCAGAAGGAAAGAAATCATAAAGATTAGAGCAGAAATAACTGAAATAGAAACAAAGAAAACAATAGCAAAGATCAATAAAACTAAAAGCTGGTTCTTTGAGAAGATAAACAAAATTGATAAACCATTAGCCAGACTCATCAAGAAAAAGAGGGAGTGGACTCAAATCAATAAAATTAGAAACGAAAAAGGAGAAGTTACAACAGACACCACAGAAATACAAAGCATCCTAAGAGACTACTATAAGCAACTCTATGCCAATAAAATGGACAACCTGGAAGAAATGGACAAATTCTTAGAAGGTATAACCTTCCAAGACTGAACCAGGAAGAAATAGAAAATAGGAACAGACCAATCACAAGTAATGAAATTGAAACTGTGATTAAAAATATTCCAACAAACAAAAATCCAGGATCAGATGGCTTCACAGTTGAATTCTATTAAACATTTAGAGCAGAACTAACAATGATCCTTCTCAAACTCTTCCAAAAAATTGTGGAGGAAGGAACACTCCCAAACTCATTCTATGAGGCCACCATCACCCTGGTACCAAAATCAGACAAAGGTACTACAAAAAAAGAAAATTACAGACCAGTATCACTGATGAATACAGATGCAAAAATCCTCAACAAAATACTAGCACACAGAATCCAGCAACACATTAAAAGGATCATACACCATGATCAAGTGGGATTTATATCAGGGATGCAAGGATTCTTCAATATACGCAAATCAGTCAATGTGATACACCATATTAACAAATTGAAGAATAAAAACCATATGATCATCTCGATAGATGCAGAAAAAGGTTTTGACAAAATTCAACACTGATTTATGATAGAAACTCTCCAGAAAGTGGGCATAGAGGGAACCTACCTCAACATAATAAAGGCCACATATGACAAACCCACAGCAAACATCATTCTCAATGGTGAAATACTGAAACTATTTCCTCTACGATCAGGAACAAGACAAGGATGTCCACTCTCACTGTTATCATTCAACATAATTTTGGAGGTCCTACCCTCAGCAATCAGAGAAGAAAAAGAAATAAAAGGAATACAAATTGGAAAAGAAGAAGTAAAACTGTCACTGTTTGTAGATGACATGATAGTATACATAGAGAATCCTAAAGATGCCACCAGAAAACTACTAGAGCTAATCAGTGAATTTGGTAAAGTTGCAGGATACAAAATTAATGCACAGAAATCTCTTGCATTCCTATACACTAATGATGAAAAATCTGAAGAAGAAATTAAGGAAACACTCCCATTTACCATAGAAACAAAAAGAATAAAATACCTAGGAATAAACCTACCTAGGGAGACAAAAGACCTGTATGCTGAAAACTGTAAGACACTGATCAAAGAAATTAAAGATGACACCAACAGATGGAGAGATATACCATGTTCTTGGATTGGAAGAATCAATATTGTGAAAATGACTATACTACCCAAAGCAATCTACAGATTCAATGCAATCCCTATCAAATTACCAATGGCATTCTTTACAGAATTAAAACAAAAAATCTTAAAATTTGTATGGAGACACAAAAGACCCCAAATAGCCAAAGCAGTCTTGAGGGAAAAAAACGGAGCTGGAGGAATCAGACTCCCTGACTTCAGACTATACTACAAAGCTACAGTAATCAAGACAATATGGTAGTGTCACAAAAACAGAATCATAGATCAATGGAACAAGACAGAAAGCCCAGAGGTAAACCCACACACCTGTGGTCAACTAATCTATGAAAAAGGAGGCAAGGATATACAATAGAGAAAAGACAGTCTCTTCAATAAGTGGTGCTGGGAAAACTGGACAGCTACATGTAAAAGAATGAAATTAAAACACTCCCTAACACCATACACAAAAATAAACTCAAAATGGATTAGAGACCTAAATGTAAGACTGGACACTATCAAACTCTTAGAGGAAAACATAGGAAGAACACTCTTTGACATAAATCACAGCAAGATCTTTTTTGATCCACCTCCTAGAGTCATGGAAATAAAAACAAAAATAAACAAATGGGACCTAATGAAACTTCAAAGCTTTTGCACAGCAAAGGAAACCATAAACAAGACGAAAAGACAGCCCTCAGAATGGGAGAAAATATTTGCAAATGAATCAACGGACAAAGGATTAATCTCCAAAATATATAAATAGTTCATGCAGCTCGATATTAAAAAAACAAAGAACCCAATCCAAAAATGGGCAGAAGACCTATATAGACATTTCTCTAAAGAAGACATACAGATGGCCAAAAGCTGATCAATATCACCAATTATTAGAGAAATGCAAATCAAAACTACAATGAGGTATCACCTCACACCAGTTAGAATGGGCATCATCAGAAAATCCACAAACAACAAATGCTGAAGAGGGTGTGGAGAAAAGGGAACCCTCTTGCACTGTTGGTGGGAATGTAAACTGATACAGGCACTATGGAGAACAGTATGGAGGTTCCTTAAAAAACTAAAAATAGAATTACCATATGATCCAGCAATCCCAGTACTGGGCATATACCCAGAGAAAACCACAATTCAAAAAGACACGTGCACCCCAGTGTTGACTGCAGCACTATTTACAATAGCCAGGTCATGGAAGCAACCTAAATGCCCATTGACAGACGAATGGATAAAGAAGCTGTGGTACGTATATACAATGGAATATTACTCAGCCATAAAAAGGAACGAAATTGGGTCATTTGTTGAGACGTGGATGGATCTAGAGACTGTCATACCGAGTGAAGTACGTCAGAAAGAGAAAAACAAATATCGTATATTAATGCATATATGTGGAACCTAGAAAAATGGTACAGATGATCCTGTTTGCAGTGCAGAAATTGAGGCACAGATGTAGAGAACAAACGTATGGACACCAAGGGGGGAAAGCCGGGGTGGGGTGGGGTGGAGGGGGTGGTGTGATGAATTGGGTGATTGAGATTGACATGTATACACTGATGTGTATAAAATTGATGACTAATAAGAACCTGCTGTATTAAAAAAAAAAAAGTGATCAAATGTATTCTATTGGAAAGAAGCAAAAATAGACCATGTTTACTGTCTAAATTATATAATAACTTAATGATATTTGGCATCTATTGCAGATGTATTTATTACTGCAGATTGTATTTGCTTTATAAAAAAAAAAACCCAAGCTGAGTAGTAATATAAAGATAAGTTGCTAGAGCTCTGATGGATCATCATAACTGGGCAAACCCTACTAGATTTATTTCTGACAGAAGTTCTGTTAAGCCAAAAGGTAGAAATAATAGTTGAAAACTAAAGGCTGCTAATGAGTATTCACTTAAGAACTTAGTTTATCCTCAATTTAAGATAGTGTTTATGAGTGCAAGATATGGAATTTAAAGCAGCTTGGGATTGAATCCTCTGTGACTTAATAGCTGTGTGACCCAGGACAATGTACTTCACCTCTCTAAGCCTCAGTTTCATCATCTCTAAAATAATATGTAGCTTGTAAATTGTTGTAAAACAAACAAATACTCTTGGCTTACAGTAAGCAAAAATTTGCTGTGTTTAGTACTCATACTTTTAAAAACATCAGATATGGGCAGTCATAGCTTGAAGCATCTTTCCTCTGGCAATAAATTTCAGGCAAACATAGGAAAGCAACCACAAATGTCTGGAAATGAGACTGAAACTCTAGCGTCCAGTTGCTGTGTGATTCCATCTGTGATAGTGAGGATGAAAATCTAAAAAACACTGTAAGTTGCAAATGATAAAATATCTCACTCAATGGAAAATTATACCAGTCACTCTGATGTTGGAGAACCATGAACTAGGGTCATGAAAATATTTCAGTTCTCTGTGTATTAAATGAACATTTGTACGTATAATATTTCACCATTTCTTGTGTGCTCTGATCTACTTTTAAATCTTGTAAGAGTATATTTTCTATTTTCTTGTGCCTTAGTTTTATCTCATCAATTACTAACTAGTTTTTTGCTTCATTCCCAGGTTTTATTGTTGGAAGAAATCTAGGAAAATTTCCATTGTATCCTCAGGAATAACTGATTATGATTTCAAGTTTCTGAGATTACTAACAGAAACAATGTATAAAAAACACACAGTGTTCCCACTGATTTATAAATTATTTTAATGAGGAATATATTCCTTTCCATTTTGCAAAATAGTAAAGCTGAATATTGGCATAGGAAAATATCTATCGCTCCAAAATGATAAAGTCAATTCTTTTTTAACATACACTCTAAATTCCATAGAGGAAGGAATATCTACTAACACATTGAGGAGCAGTTTCCATGGAACACAAACCGTCACAAGTGTTAGATCTGTATTGGACTTTCGGGGTTGAATTTCTGCCTTTCCTGCCTGCTAGCTGGGATTCTGGGGAATTATCTTGGTTGTATTATGTGTATAATAATAATAATGATAATGATAATACCAGCCTAATAGAGCTTCTGTGGACTACCCCCGCAAGGGGGTGTCTGCAAGCTGAGGTGATCCTGGAGGGGCTGAAGACCGAAGGGGGAATCTTGGTGGTGCATCTTCACCTCCACCACTCATGCTGCATTTGTCATTCTTTCTTTTATACTTTCCATCCCCTCATTCAACAAACATTAATGTGTGTTTTCCATGTGCTAACCATATTCTCAAGTTCTGGGAACTTCACAATGAGCAAAGCAAAGTCCTTGTCTTGAAGAAGCTAACATTTTAGAAAATGAAAGACAAACAATAAACAAATACTCAATATGTCAGGAAAGTATAGGTGTTATGCAGAAAACTACTTCAGGTTAAGGTGAGGAAGTGACATCTGGAGAAAGTGACATCTGAAGGAATTAAGAGAGAAGCCACATTTATATTCAGACAAAGAGCATCCGGCGGAAGGTGCCCAGAATGCGAAGTGCTTGTGCTCACTCAGCAGGAGGGGCCACGCAGGATGGTTGTAGGATAAGAAAGAGAGGTAGGCAGAAGCTGCTTTCTGAGTTGTATTCCAAAGTTCAAATTTTGGAAACTTAGATTGTTTTCAGCAGTTTCCTGAATTTCTGCCCAAAACTTACTCTTTTATCCTGACAAGGGATATTTAGTTTGGGGTTTGATGATTCCTCCTATTTATATGTTGTTCCATGGACTTGTCTGTTTACAAGCAAGGGGCAAGAAAAGTCTCTGTAACCAATGATTGTAATTTTACTTCACAGCTGAAGACTCCCAGATGTTTGCTGTGTTTTCCACTTTCCTGAGAGAGGTTTCAGATGCATCTGCTTGCCGAATTAATATTTTACATTTCATTTTCCTTTCCTTGAAGGATTTCTGTTCTCTTGAGAGGTTTTATTTTTAATTATTTTTCTTTATATTCTTAGTAATGGTTATTTTTGATGATTGTGACATCTAGCCTGGTACACAGTACCTTGTAAAATTTGTCACACTAGCAGAACTACTGCTAAACAGGAACAAAACAAAAAAAGGCCATGCTATGCACTCTAATTAGGGGGAAATGAGACATTCTAGTTTTCTTAGAGAAACCAGGTGGTTTTATCATAAATATTCTACTTTAACATATGTAAGGCATTATGCATCACAAAGGAGACAGGCAAACAAGATCAAAGCTATAATCTTCAACTTGTACCAATCAAGAGAAACAAGAACAGAAGACAGCGTGGGATCAGGTATCCTCAGAGCACAAAGAAAACTATTGGGTTGGCCAAAAATTTCGCTCAATTTTTTCTGTAACATCTTATGGAAAACCCGAACGAACTTTTGGCCAACCCAATAATTCACTGAATTGCAGAGTCAAACACCTTGTCCCCAATGCCTGTAGCAGCACAAGAATAAACCTAAGCCAACTTCAGCTGGAGCAGCTTCTCCAGTATCTGAGTTCATAACTGCATTCAATTTTCCTGATAGCCCCCAGAAAAATGGTTCTGAGAGCAACGGTGACTCCTTCTCATGTTTTGCTAGAAGCCTCAGAATTTACAGCAATGCCAGTGGAAGTTTAGACTTTTATTTTACCAGAGATAAGGAACGCAATAGAAAATGAGGGGAAATACTGCATCAGATTGAACTGAATTAAAAGCTGGAGAATATTTTCTTACGAACCAATATATTCTTCTCCCTGAAAGCAGGCAAAGGGTGAACTGGAATACTGTTCCCTTCCCACCTCTCTTTCATTAGAGAAGGACAGAAAATCTATATCTTCCCTTGAAGGCAGAGCAAGCACTGTTTGATAAACCTTGAGGGTCCTGATATGAGCTGAAGAATAATCAGTGTTCATGTATAAGCAGTAAAGTCTTCAGCCACTGCCTTGCAAGGAGCCTATTAGCTGCTGACACGAATATCCTATTTTCATTTTCCTATGAGGAAGAAGAATATAGAGATTAGAATGACCCTCCATCCATCCACAGCCAAGAACTGAAAGACTGGGGCCAAAAGAGCTTTCTAAGGCACTCAAATCAAATTAAAGCTCTGAGCATGTAACCAAGACACCACTGTAATGGGGGGTCTCAGAAATACTACATTTTTATTTCTCTTGCATTCCACATGTTCCTTTCTTTTTCTGACTTCTAAATCTTTTCTTGCCTCTAGTCTTCAGTGAGATAAGATGTTGACAGGTTAGTACAGTGATATGGCTTGGAGAGTTAAGAAGAACTTTATCAGGATGTAGGGCCCAAAAATGAAGTGAATTTGATAGTTGGAGAAGAAATGCATATGCCAGGCAGAAGAAAAAACAAGAGCATGCAGTACAAACAAAACAGAACAGTGTGTGTGTGTGGCAAGGTTATGGTGAAAGGCAAGGAGGTTGTAGATGGTCTAGGCAGGAGCAAGGAGCCTTAGTGTGGTTGATAATTTTTTGTATGTCTGTGTACTCCTTCTCTGTATATTCTTCCCTTTCAGCCCGGTTGCAGTGTAACTCCACTCCTTAGTCCCAAATGATAAGTCTAGTCATCTTCTGCTCTGAGATGAGCTGTGTTCTTGTGCTAAGTATCTTAGATGGAGGTGGAAAAGAAATAAACAGGAATCTTTTCTCAGTGCCTGGTCTATAAGACGTAAAAGTCATGTATCATCAAGAGTCATTTGCAAACAACTGAAATCGTTCTATTAAGAACAAAATTTACTAGAAAGACACTGAGGACATAACAGAAGCATAGGGACAGGTGAACAAACTTCGGGAAACATATAAACTTGAATCTTTGGATCTAGTATCAAGAACTTAGGGACAGACCATCTCTCTATTGTGCTGCAATTGGGTCACTCAGAGCCCATCACCTTCCTTCTTCATTTGTCTCCCCTCAGGACATACATTTCTACATTGAAAGTGTAATTGCCCTAGCTTTTAATAACACATTAACCACTGTAAGGTGGGATGAGGGATGGGGAATAAAGCCCAGAATGATTGCCATTCTAGATAAATCATGTGGAACGGGAGAGGGTCAGACATACAACCAAAGAAGGGATACTGAGATGATCAAAACCAGATGGGCTCATTATAATTTGGGAGTTGACAGTGCTCATGTTTTCTGTCATGATAATAAAAGAAGTGCAGCAGAAAAAGGCAGGTGGTGGGAGGGGGATAGGGAGAGAGGAAGAGAGAGAATAAATGAATAATTAGAAATGTCAGGAATTTCAAAAGATGTTGGGTTTTCAACTCAAGGCACTACTGCAAATTCCTGGCACACGACTATTTGAAACAAAGAAAATAACAAATGATATGTCTACTGTTCTTTGAAATAAACATTGAGTATGGCTTTGTGTCATGGAAAATTCTCTTGAAACTTATTCTGGTAACACTGCTTCATTATAGGTCTGTAGCTATTTTTCCCCTTTTACATGTTTTACAGTCCCAAACTTAATACATAAACTGGGTTAATGGCAAAAATAAAGACTAGGTCATTTAAAGATTTTTTTCCATTACTACAGAATTAATTGAAAGGGAACCCATCTTCAGTTTTCCTCAAAGGCTTATCCTCACAAAGGCCAACACATGGGATACATTTGCTGTTCCTCATTGAAAGCCAGTAGTAAATTCAAGTGCCATCAGTCACCCCACTGTGACCCAGAACTTTTAAAAGTTCTGTTTTTATTAGCTGTGTGCCAGTTAAAATAATGGCCTCATATAACTTTGTTTGAAGGTTTACTTTATATTATTTTAAGAAAAATTGTTTAACCTAATTTGATGTTTTTATTTAATGTTTTCCATTGTTTATGTTTTTACATGCAAAACGTATTAACACTCTGACTAGGAACAGCACAAATGTTCATCAACAAGACAGTGATTAAATAAACTATGGTTTATGCATGTATGAAATATTATGTGGAAGTTAAAAAGAATGGGGCAGGGGCTTCCCTGGTGGTGCAGTGGTTAAGAGGCCGCCTGCCGATGCAGGGGACATGGGTTCGTGCCCCGGTCCGGGAAGATCCCACATGCCGTGAAGCGCCTGGGCCCGTGAGCCATGGCCACTAAGCCTGTGCGTCCGGAGCCTGTACTCCGCAGCGGGAGAGGTCACAACAGTGAGAGGCCCGCGTACCGCCAAAAAAAAAAAAAAAAAAGAATGATGCAGTTCCATCTGTATTGTCAATGATACTGAGTGAAAAAAGCTAGTTATAGAACATACATTATATAATTTATGTAAAATTTAAACAAAAGCAAAATTATATATATATATGTATATAAATGAATTGAAGAGTCTAGAAGGGCCTGGAGAGTTAAGAAGAACTTTATCAGGATGTAGTCCCTCCTGGGGAGGAGACTAGATTGGACATAGAGAAAAAGGATACAATTGCTTTTTGGTATTACTTTTAATGGGAATGTATTTCTAGAACAATTAAAATAAATTTAAAAATCCTAAAAGAATCATTATCTAGTACCAGTAAAACCAATATGAATAGTTGCCTTCCTTACTACAAATCCTCAGTTAATTCAAGCTCACTGTCATCAAATGCACATGTTCTGTCTTCCCAACTGGATAAGTTTTCTGAGGTCAAGGGTCAAGTCTCTCATTTCAAGGTTTGGCCCTTGTAGCATTGAGTATATTGCCATGGTCCAGATGGGGTCAATGCTTGTTTGAGTTCTACTTATTTGTTTAGTTGTGCCTTGTATGCCAGAAACTTGACGTTATAGTTCTCATTGAGAGAACACAGGTATTTCTCAACAAACGTATCATAAAAATCAATAGCAAATTCCTACTGGGTGGCTACTAGGTGACAGGCACTATAATAAGTGTTTCGAATATATAAATCTTAATAGTCTTAACAAGCCAGTGAGGCATATCAAGTGTTCCTAATTTGTTCTAAACCTTGGAATTATCTGAGAATTTTTTAAACAAGAGATTCTTGTTCAGTTGACAAAAGAATGGGTCCCAAACATCGCTTTTGTTTAAAAGTTCCCCTTTGATTTCAACTTTGATTCAAGGGTTGATAATCAGTGAAGCAGGCATTACCAACACCTCCACTTGTTAAAAGAAAAACTCGACACAGAGAGGTTAATCAACTCAATAAATAAACAACGAGGCCAGTCTGCCTCTAAAACTTGAGTTCTTAAACTATGTCATGGTAAAGTATCTTTTGGCCTAAACACAGCTGTATTCAAGTGTTAATAGGTGTTTGCCTTGGGCAAATAATGTAACCCATTTAGTTCTCATGTTCACTCAGCTATAAAGTAGACATAATAGTAACTACCTCACTATGCTTTTGTCAGAATTAGAGAACATAAAATGTATGTAACAGTGCCTGCATGTGCTCAACAAAAGGTAGTTGCTGTTATTAACACTGAGGCACCAGTATTATTAACAAGCTCTTGATAGATGGATAGAGGAAATGTCCCTCTTGCCGGGATTTGCTTATTTCCTCCTTGCGATGAGATGCTGCTATTTTCCTAGCACATAAATACTTCATTAGCAGACTATAATATTATTATAATCCAGATTCTACTTACCCTAACCTGGGACCTTGATATACCTCTTTGAATTCCTAATACTTAAGTATTAAATTGAAAGTATCATATTCAGAACATATTTTTAGACAAAGTCTAAAATTTTGAATGAAACCTGCAGCTCATCCTGTGGAAAATGTCTTCTGGAAATATTATGAGTTATATGACACATGTACTACATTATCCACTGAAATGTAACTGGCATTTCCTGGCTTTTATTGGTTTTAGTCTGACCTTTCACAAAACTGGTTTCTTTCATTTTTGTTAATTTATTTGGAAGATAATGCAATCTGAGAGGAGACAAGAAATGCCATAGCTGTAATCCCAGCTCTGCAGTTGACTCTCACTGTGGTCTTTGAAAATTAATAATTCTAAGATTTATACCTAGAGTGAATCAAATTAGGTAGCAGTTCAGGTAACAATCCAAGAAATAAGGTGAAAATATGAAGATCACAAATGGATGAAATGTTTATATTTAATTTGTGCACTGTATTTCCAAAAGGGCAGTGGCATTTTAGAAGAATAGCTAGTCCAAAAGAGCTGTCCAGTCTTCCTGTCAATAAAAGAAAAGAAAAATCTTTGCTCATTAAGAAAAACAATGTCTATGTGTGAATGGGAATAGAGAGGTATACTATATACATACATATGTGTGTGTGTGTGTGTGTGTGTGTGTGTGTGTATAGTTACATTATGTAACGAGAACAGTTATAAAGCAGAGCATGGTAGATGAAGTTGTCCAACACCAGTATTAATTTAAATGAAGCACTGATTCATTGAACAGCATGAATGCTTTTAATTGTAGTCTTGTTTGGTTTCAATAAAGTTTGAGAAAAACTGGGTGGTGAAAGTGATGCTCCTGATTGGGCACCAGTGTAAAAACACAACCTCACATATTGGTAATCCAATATCACATCTCTGCAGTTGTTAGATGCACAGACATTGCTGTTCATCTGCTAAATAAAGATGAGTGACAGAGTCATCAATGTATCTCAAATTTACCAAAACTAAAGTTTATTACTCCAAGATAATATGCCTTTATCAATGACTCAAAACAGTAATCAAGGAACACATAAAAACAGATTCCTTGATATTATTCTAAATATTTAGCCTTTTATCATCAATTTACAGAAGGAAAGAGAACCTATTTTAATCGGTTTTCTTAGATGATACATTTACTTTGTGAAATAAAGTAGTGTGAAATGTAACTAACATTATTTGCATTTATTTAATAAAGGCGTTGCATTAAGAATAGTATCAAATTATTGTTTTTTGGTTTTCATTTGTTAAACTATTGTTAAACATTATTTTAAATTTTCAGTGTTAAGCCTCTCCTCCCATCCTTTCTTCTTTTCCCATACTACAACTGAAATTGCTTCAAGAACATGAACTAGTTTGCAAAATAATGTTTTGCTGACACAAATGACAATAATTCAAACATAGATTAAATTTCACTTTCTAATCTTAAGGGCTTTTTTAAAAAATAGGAATTTGGAAAGTAATAATTTGGTGTTTACTGAACCTCAGACATTCAGAAGAAATCTTTGATCTCTTGTTCACTCTTGTAAATCTCTCAACAACAAACCATACTTTAGTAACGTGAAAAATCAGGGTCACAACGCTCCCATTTACTGCTCAGAGAATCTTCTCTATGTTAGACCTTTTAAAAAGAGCATCTCATCTGAAACCCTACCGTATCTTTCTGTAGTTAATTATTGTAATGCCTTCAGGATAAGCAAGAACAAAAAATTGGAAGAAAAATTTTAAAAATAAAAAGGAAAACAATTTTTAAAGACAGCGTTCTGGTAATTTTTATTTGGTAAATTCAATTCATACTTGAAAATAATTTCCTATTCATCTTCTTTTGTGATGTATTTTATGAAACTGTATAAAAGATCAGCTTCTTTCTCTGCCATGAATCTAGCTTTTCCTTTGCAGAACTGATTAAATATATTCAAAGGCTATTGAAATATTTCCTATAATTTTGGAGAAAAGCAAAACAAAAATAAATCTGTAAACTCTGCTATACAAATAATAAACAACATGACTTATATTAATTTCTTTCTCTTGCCCTTTTGTTCTTTGGGCAACTCTGCCCATTTTTCTTCTAGACCCTGCTCATTCTCACCAGACCCTGCCGCCCCCAGAAACACTGGAAGCAGGGTTGGTAGAGGAAATGAAACACACCTGAGCAAGGACCACAGCACAAGAATCATGTTTAATGTGTGCCTACTTTCATTAGTCTCATAACTTTGAAGTCAAATAGATATAGAAAATCAAATTATGATTTAGATAGAAAACAAGAACATTTTTTGAAGTTTTTTTTCTTTCCTCTTTAGTTGCATTCATAAGTATTTAGGTAATATCACTTAACTACATACTTGCATCAGATTTGAGACTTTCTTTTATGATGTTTTGAGGAATTCATAGCCTAAAAATTTTATTAGCTAAGTGTAAATTAGCTAAATGTAAATAAGCTGAGAATTTTATTCAGACTTTCATGGTTAAAAGCAACTAAAATTTATTCAGATGATGAATGGATTTGATTCAAATCAACAGCTTGAAAAATAATCAACAACTTGCTCTGTGAAGACCACTTTTTTTGGTTTTGATAATTATATCTTAATAATATTTTATATTGTTATTCTAAAATATTCTTTTATATTTTAATTTTTTAACATCTGTATTGGAGTATTATTGCTTTACAATGTTGTGTTAGTTTCTGCTGTATAACAAAGTGAATCAGCTGTACGTATACATATATCACCATATCCCCTCCCTCTTGCATCTCCCTCCCACCCTCCCTAACCCACACCTCTAGGTGTTCACAAAGCACCAAGCTGATCTACCTGTGCTATGTGCCTGCTTCCCACTAGCTATCTATTTTACATTTGGTAGTGTATATATGTCAATGCCACTCTCTCACTTCATCTCAGCTTAGCCTTCCCCCTCCCCTTGTCCTCAAGTCCATTCTCTATGACTGTGTGTTTATTCCTCTCCTGCCCCCAGGTTCTTCAGAACCACTTTTTTTTTATATTCGATATATATGTGTTAGCATATGGTATTTTTCTCTTTCTGACTTACTTCACTCTGTATGAAAGACTCTATGTCTATCCACCTCACTACAAATAACTCAATTTCGATTTTTTTATGGCTGAGTAATAGTCCTTTGTATATATGTGCCACTTCTTCTTTATCCATTCATCTGTCGATGGACACTTAGGTTGCTTCCATGTCCTGGCTATTGTAAAAAGTGCTGCAATGAACTTTGTGGTACATGACTCTTTTTGAATTATGGTTTTCTCAGGGTATAGCCCAGTAGTGGGATTGCTGGGTTGTATGGTAGTTCTATTTTTACTTTTTTAAAGAACCTCCATACTGTTCTGCATAGTGGCTGAATAAATTTACATTCCCACCAAAAGTGCAGGAGGATTCCCTTTTCTCCACACCCTCTCCAGCATTTATTGTTTGTAGATTTTTTGATGATGGCCATTCTGAGTGGTGTGAGGTGATACCACATTGTAGTTTTGATTTGCATTTCTCTAATGATTAGTGATGTTGAGCATCCTTTCATGTGCTTATTGATGATCTGTATACCTTATATGGAGAAATGTCTATTTAGGTCGTCTGCCCATTTTTGGATTGGGTTGTTTTTTTTGATATTGAGCTGCATGAGCTACTTGTAAATTCTGGAGATTAATCCTTTGTCAGTTGCTTTGTTTGCACATATTTTCTCCCATTCTGAGGGTTGTCTTTTCATTTTGTTTATGGTTTCCTTTACTGTGTGAAAGCTTTGAAGTTTCATTATGTCCCATTTGTTTATTTTTGTTTTTATTTCCATTTCTCTAGGAGGTGAGTCAAAAAGGATATTGCTGTGGTTTATGTCATAGAGTGTTGTGCATTATGTCTTCCTCTAAGAGTTTTATAGTGTCTGGCCTTACATTTAGGTCGTTAATCCATTTTGAGTTTATTTTTGTGTATGGTGTTAGGGAGTGTTCTAATTTCATTCTTTTACATGTAGCTGTCCAGTTTTCCCAAACCACTAATTGAAGAGGCTGTCTTTTCTCCATTGTATATTCTTGCCTCCTTTATCAAAAATAAGGTAACCATATGTGCGTGAGTTTATTTCTGGGCTTTCTCTCCTGTATCATTGATCTATATTTCTGTTTTTGTGCCAGTACCATACTATCTTGATTACTGTAGCTTTGTAGTATAGTCTGAAGTCAGGGAGCCTGATTCCTCCAGCTCTGTTTTTCTTTCTCAAGATTGCTTTGGCTTTTCGGGGTCTTTTGTGTTTCCATACAAATTGTGAAATTTTTTGTTGCAGTTCTGTGAAAAATGCCATTGGTAGTTTGATAGGGATTGCATTGAATGTGAAGATTGCTTTGGGTGGTACAGTCATTTACAGAATGTTGATTATTCTAATCTATGAACATGGTATATCTCTCCATCTGTTTGTATCATCTTTAATTTCTTTCATCAGCATCTTAGAGTTTTCTGCATACAGGTCTTTCATCTCCTCAGCTAGGTTTATTCCTAGGTATTTTATTCTTTTTGTTGCAATGGTAAATGGGAGTGTTTCCTTAATTTCTCTCTCAGACTTTTCATCATTAGTGTATGGGAATGCAAGAGATTTCTGTGCATTAATTTTGTATCCTGCTACTTTACCAAATTCATTGATTAGCTCTAGTAGTTTTCCGGTAGCATCTTAGGATTCTCTATGTATAGTATCATGTCATCTGCAAACAATGACAGCTTTACTACTTCTTTTCCGATTTGGATTCCCTTTATGTCTTTTTCTTCTCTGATTGCTGTGACTAAAACTTCCAAAACTATGCTGAATAACAGTGGTGACTGTGGACAACCTTGTGCTCCTGGTCTTAGAGGAAATGGTTTCAGTTTTTCACCATTGAGAATGATGTTGGCTGTGGGTTTGTCATATATAGCCTTTATTATGTTGCAGTAAGTTCCCCTATGCTTACTTTCTGGAAGGTTCTTATAAATGAGTGTTGAATTTTGTCAGAAACATTTTCTGCATCTGTTGAAATGATCATATAGTTTTTCTCCTTCAATTTGTTAATATGGTTTATCACACTGATTGATTTGCGTATATTGAAGAATCCTTGCATTCCTGGAATAAACCCCACTTGATCATGGTGTATGATACTTCTAATGTGCTATTGGATTCTGTTTGCTAGTGTTTTGTTGAGGATTTTTCCATCTATATTCATCTGCGATATTGGCCTGTAATTTTCTTTCTTTGTGACATCTTTGCCTGGTTTTGGTATCAGGGTGATGGTGGCTTCATAGAATGAGTTTGGGAGTGTTCCTCCCTCTGCTATATCTTGGAAGAGCTTGAGGAGGATAGGTGTTAGCTCTTCTCTAAATATTTGCTAGAATTCGCCTGTGAAGCCATCTGGTGATGTGCTTTTGTTTGTTGAAAGATTTTTAATCACAGTCTTAATTTCAGTGCGTGTGATTGGTCTGTTTACATTTTGTACTTCTTCCTAGGAAGGTTGTGCTTTTCTAAGAATCTGTCCACTTCTTCCTGGTTGTCCATTTTATTGGCATATAGTTGCTTGTAGTAATCTCTCATGATCCTTTTTATTTCTCTGGTATCAGTTGTTACTTCTCCTTTTTCATTTCTAATTCTGTTGACTTGAGTCTTCTTCCTTTCTTTCTTGATGAGTCTGGCTAATGGTCTATCAATTTTATTTATCTTCTCAAAGAACAAGCTTTTAGGTTTTTTTTATTGATCTTTGCTATTGTTCCCTTCATTTCTTTTTCATTTATTTCTGATCTGATCTTTATGGTTTCTTTCCTTCTGCTAACTTTGGGGTTTTTTTGTTCTTCTTTCTCTAATTGGTTTAGGTATAAGTTTAGGTTGTTTATTTGAGGTTTTTCTTGTTTCTTGAGGTAGGATTGTATTGCTATAACCTTCCCTCTTAGAACTGCTTTTGCTGCATCCCATAGGCTTTGGGTCATCGTGTTTTCATCATTGTCATTTGTTTCTAGGTATTTTTTGATTTCCTCTTTGATTTCTTCAGTGATCTCTTGGTTATTACATAGTGTATTGTTTAACCTCCATGATTTGGTATTTTTTACAGATTTTTTCCTGTAATTGATATCTAGCCTCGTAGCGTTGTGGTCGGAAAAGATACATGATATGATTTCAATTTTCTTAAAGTTACCAAGGCTTGATTTGTGACCCAAGGTATGATCTATCCTGGAGAATGCTCCATGAGCACTTGAGAAGAAAGTGTATTCTGTTGTTTTTGGATGGAATGTCCTATAAATATCAATTAAGTCCATCTTCTTTAATGTGTTATTTAAAGCTTGTGTTTCCTTATTTATTTTCATTTTGGATGATCTATTGGTGAAAGTGGGGTGTGAAAGTCCACTATTCTGAGTGTGTTACTGTCGATTTCCCCTTTTATGGCTGTTCGCATCTTCCTTATATATTGAGGTGCTCCTATGTTGGGTGCATAAATATTTACTATTGTAATATTTTCTTCTTGGATTGATCCCTTGATCACTATGTAGTGTCCTTCTTTGTCTCTTGTAATAGTCTTTGTTTTAAAGTCTATTTTGTCTGATATGAGACTTGCTACTCCAGCTTTCTTTTGATTTCTATTTGCATGGAATATCTTTTTCCATCCCCTCACCTTCAGTCTGTATGTGCCCCTAGGTCTGAAGTGGGTCTCTTGTAGACAGCATATATATGGGTCTTGTTTTTGTATCCATTCAGCTAGTCTATGTCTTTAGGTTGGAGCATTTAATCCATTTACATTTAAGGTAATTATCGACATGTATGTTCCTATTCCCATTTTCTTAATTGCTTTGGTTTGTTATTGTAGGTCCTTTCCTTCTCTTGTGTTTCCTGCATAGAGAAGTTCCTTTAGCATTTGTTGTAAAGCTGTTTTGATGGTGCTGAATTCTCTTAGCTTTTGCTTTTCTACAAAGGTTTTAATTTCTCCATCAAATCTGAATGATATCCTTGCTGGGTAGAGTAATCTTGGTTGTAGGTTTTCCCTTAGATCACTTTAAATATGTCCTGCCACTCTCTTTTGGCTTGCAGAGCTTCTGCTGAAAGATTAGCTGTTAACCTTATGGGGATTCCCTTTTATGTTATTTGTTTCTTTTCCTTTGTGGCTTTCAGTATTTTTTCTTTGTATTTAATTTTTATGTTTGATTAATATGTGTCTTGGTGTGTTTCTCCTTGGATTTATCCTGTATGGGACTCTCTGTGCTTTCTAGACTTGACTATTTCCTTTCCCATATCAGGAAGTTTTCAACTATAATCTCTTCAAATATTTTCTCAGTCCCTTTCTTTTTCTCTTCTTCTTCTGGGACCCCTATAACTTGAATGTTGGTGCTTTTAATGTTGTCCCAGAGGTCTCTGAGACTGTCCTCAATTCTTTTCATTTTTTTTTTTCTTTATTCTGCTCTGTGGTAGTTATTTCCACTATTTTATCTTCCAGGTCACTTATCCGTTCTTCTGCCTCATTTATTCTGCTATTGATTCCTTCTAGAGAATTTTAAATTTCATTTATTGTGTGGTTCATCATTGTTTGTGTCCTGTTTGCTTCTTCTAGGTCTTTGTTAAACGTTTCTTGTATTTTCTCCATTCTATTTCGAAGATTTTGGATCATCTTTACTATCATTAATCTGAATTCTTTTTCAGGTAGACTGACTATTTCCTCTTCATTTGTTTGGTCTGGTGGGTTTTTACCTTGCTCCTTCATCTGCTGTGTGTTTCTCTGTCTTCTCATTTTGCTCAGCTTACCGTGTTTGGAGTCTCCTTTTTTGCATGCTGCATTTTCGTAGCTCCTGGTCTTTTTGGTGTCTGCCCCCAGTGGGTAAGGTTGGTTCAGTTGGTTGTGTTGGCTTCCTTTGGAGGGGACTGGTGTCCGTATTCTGCTGATGAGGCTGGACCTTGTCTTTCTTGTGGGCAGGACAGCATTCAGTGGTGTGTTTTGGGGTGTCTGTGAACTTGTTATGATTTTAGGCATCCTCTCTGCTAATGGGTGGTGTTGTGTTCCTGTCCTGCTAGTTGCTTGGCATGGCATGTCCATGGCTGGTCATTGAGTGGAGTTGGGTCTTAGCGTTGAGACCGAGATGTCTTTCCGATTGACATTATGTGTGGCCTGAAAGTCTCTGGTGGACCAATATCCCTAACTCAGCTCTCCCACCTCAGAGGCTCAGGCCTGACACGAGGCCAGAGCACCAAGTCCCTGTCAGCCACATGGCTTTCGCATGGGGTAGTGTGCTGCAGCCCACTCCAGGAGGCTCTGCTGCTATGGTTGCTCTCTGCCCCCGCCAATGCACTGGCTCAGGTTGTCACCACCAGAGGAAGCTCGAGAGCAGTGTGGAGGTGATTCCAGGTGGGTCCCCACCTTCTGAAATATTCCTAATCATAGTTACATATAAATTTATAAAGAAAGGGAAAGCAAATAATTTTTGGTAAGAACTCAATATTTAGTTTCTCTTTAAAAAGAAAGAAAAGAAGGGAAGGTGGGAGGGGAAGAGAGGAAGGAAGGAATGAAGGAAGGAAGGAAGGAAGGAAAGAAGGAAATAGGGAAGCAAGGGAAACAATGACCAACGTAATAGCAACAAGCACCCCTCATACCCAGGTTGTAAGACCACTATTTTTCAATATATTTCATGTCTATGTTATAATGAAATAACACCTATTGTGAAAAAGATATTAGACTATTGCATTAATTAAGCATTGCATTCTAGGACTGTCTCATAAGTATAGGAATAAAAACATTAAACTAATGATAAGGGTATGCATTTTAAAAGTGGTATTGCTCTATTTAGGCTTTTTAAAAACACCATGTTTCATGGTTTGGATCTTATCAATTACCTTCTTTGTAATGTATCAGTGTCAGTATGTCCATTCCAGAAAGAAAAAGATCACATGAATGATATATTTCCCAGGCCAGTGTATATTTGGCCCTAACTTTTAAAAAAACAAAACTGGGAAGGAAGTGCGTAGGTTTTGCGTAAGTATACATGGGACAAATGAAATAGATCTGTGATGAAGCAAATTGTTTGCATGTGTGGCTATATCTTTATAGCCAAAATGGCTTACTCAGTCAAACATGTGAGCTGAATCTGGCTCTTGCTCTAAAAATTATCCCAACCCATGTCATACTGCCCATAACACATCCCAGCTCCACTAGAACAATTTAACTCTGCATGCTTTTACGTGGCAGGTACTGTGCTTGGCTCGGTATCTAGAATTCTGTTCTAGATACAGAAGATGATACCAAGGAAAGATTCCCCAGAGGGGTCACAGGGTGCCAGGCATAAGTAGTTACAAAACAAAATAAGAGTAAAGCATAATTTGTGAAGTTCATGGGGAATTAAAGGTCAGAGAGATTCTGCTCAATTTAAGGGGGTGAGGGAATCATAGAAAAGAGTTTCTTAGAGAAGTCTTTCAAGAGGATTTCAAGTGGTAGAGACAGTAGAGAAGAAGACAAGAGGCAGGAAGCACAGGAAGACGAGGCAGGGGAGTGAGAATTTAATGGTAGGCTAAGGATAAAAAAACAGGATTAGAGACTTGTACCTCCATTTCTCAAGTAAGAATTGAGCCAATTAAACCATGAGCAAGATTTCTTTGCCATGGTAAGAACAACTCAGTAATTTAAATGAAAATCTCTTTCATATGACTGGATACAGCTCCTTAACTCAGTTCAGTGGGGCATTCAACATCAATATAATTTGATGACACTACTTATAACTGATTTAATTGCTTTATATATTTTTGAAACTGAATTCTTTCTTTCCTATATATGCTATAATTTAAAGTATAATCTAGCTAGGCAAGCAATATTCCAATGGGTCATTTCTGGTTTATTCATGAAATGTACATGCATGGCATATGTATTCTACTGAAAAATTTCTTTATTCAGAGAAGTAAATTTCTTGACATTTAAAGAACAAAAATGCCAATTTTCTCATCAGTATTTTCATTTCTCTATCAGCATTTCTGGTATTTTCTAGGAATCAAAACAAATCTATATAAATACTTAGCAATACTACATAAGAACAGTATTTCATATGTGTGACTCCCCTGTCCTGACATATATTGGGGCTTCATCTGAACCTATGTCTATTCCATTTATCAGAAGGATTGAATTTTATCAAACATAAAAGGAAATCATAAATTAATATGCAGCTGCCACAATAATTCACAGTTTTATAAAATTTAATCTTTACTACAGTTTTATAGAGTCATATTACCATTCTTATTATTTATGAGAAAACTGGTGACCATCAAGGTTAAATAACTTGCCCACAAGCTAGTTGCCCACAAACGTGGCCACATTCACACATTCACATGCAGGCCTTTTAAATTCCAAACCACATATTCTTTTCATTATATTACAGTGCCTTTCTGAAAGAAAAGAAAGACACGTCAAATAAGATACTAATTGTCAAATTGTAGCATTTTATTTATTTATACAGTTAAAAATTATTTTGGGGATTCATTTATTATTGTTTAGTCTATTCCTTTTAGGTTGTACATAACAGTGGGTCTTAAGGTATCAAACAGGCATTGCCTTTTTCATAAACAAAACGAAGCAGTTTATGGATATTCACTCATGTTATTTGTATCAATAAAGCACTAAATATTTTACATTAGCAGTGATATAAACTCAGAATTGTTTGGGACTGGAACATCCAACATTTTTTCCCAAATCTGAAATTCATTTTCCCAAGGAATTTTTTCCATAATTTAAAAACCATGTTTTGTTTAAAAGATAATAGGGGGATTTAATCCAAATAGTTCTGATTCATTTATACTCAGGCTCATCAAAAATTTTTTTCTTTGGTAAGGGCTAAGATGAATAAAAATATTTTTGAGGACTGAATAAAGCATTTTGATGTTTTTCACAAATACAGTGATTAACAGAGTGTAAATTCATTCAATACTTCAAGCATTTAGGATTAATTTAAAACCAAGGAACTATCAGTAACACACATGTATAGCAAAAACACAGAGATAAGGAAGAAAGGGAAAAAGGAAAGATGGAATGGAAAGAAGGAGAAAGGAAGGGAGACAGAGAGAAGAAGACAAGAGAGGAAGAAGGAAAGAAGGAGAAAGAAAGAGACGGAAGGTCTTTATTTATCCCATATTTTCATATTGCTTTATAGTTTCAAATAGTCTTTTCACACATATTACCTCACATTTCCTTTACTTTTCAGATATACTACTGCCCATTTCCTTACAACTCTCAATTTGATGTCATGCGTTCTATTTCATGACATCAAATTAAAGAGATTTACATAGTTACCTAAGGCGCCTCAGGTCACACAGGTAGTTGAAAGTGAGGATAGCCACCTTAGAATCTTTCTAAAACGATTAGGGGTATGAATTGTGGTGCAGCTGTGATTTTCATCATATCTTCTTACACAAAGTGCAAGGCTGTACCTCTCCACCACAGGTTCTCAAACTTTAGCATGTACCATACTAACCTGGAGGTCTTGTCAGAACATAGATTGCTGGGCCCCATCCCCAGAGTTTCTGATTCAGGCGGTCTGAGGTGAGGCCCAAGAGTCCGCATCTCTCTGAAGTCCCCCTGTGATGCCGATGCTGCTGGCTTGGGACCACCTTTGAGAACTGCCAATGTAGCCAGTCCTCTGGAGGGCTGGTTTCTAAAAGCACCTAGCCTCTGGGTAGGAGCTCTTTGTATCAGGCACTACTTCTCACATCATGTGTGAGCTAGGACTACAAACAGAAAATTGAATTCCAAATGAAATCTGTTTTTTTTTTCCTTCCTAATTTATAGACTTTCCCATACCAGGGAAAGTTTCCTTTAAAACTCGCCTGAGTGGCACAGGCCAGAACATGCACAATCCAACAGCCAACATGCATTCCCCATCTCCAGTTCCTTGCTCTGGCAGCCCTTCCTGCCTTCCATGGTCACCCAAGCAGTGTCATTTCAAAGACTCAAATTAATACCATCCTTAAACTCTCAAATTGCCTGCAGTTCTTCCAAACAGGATTTGCTACACATTATGGAGTTTTCTCCTAATATTTCCCTTGTCCAATGGTAAAAAACTTTTTTCAATAATTGACAAAAAGCAATTATTGTCTTTTCAGTTTGCTGAGTGGGAGAGCCCACAAGGGTGGAAGGCAGTATAAATAACAGTCAAATGCGAGTGCAGAGCCCAGGTCAATGGACAGGGTAGTGGGGAGACAGAGAGTGAAGACAGAAGGGGCAAGAGGGAGTGGGCAGCCAGAATAATGTGGCCACTGGGTTTGGGAGTTGTGGGAGAAGGATTCTGAAAAGACTGAGGGAAGATACAAAGACAGATGAGACCAGCTTGCTCTCACCACCCAGTCCACACCCACAGAACAGACCTTCCGTATTTGTGGTGCTCCCTCACGCCTCACCATAGAGGGGGTGACTGGTGTGGCCTACAATGGGTCAGACTAAGTTTTCTAAGGCAAGAGAAAACTCTCAAGAAAAGAGTTTAGTTGATATTCTTAGGACGTCTTCAGGAAAGCATCATCAATAGGAAATGAGATTATTGATAACATTTTAAAACCATTTGAATACAAAAATATTAAGACTTTGGGATTACATGGATATCTCTGAGTCTTGGTGAAGGTCTGGAGGAAAGAAGAGTCAGTTTTACCTTTTAAACATCTCCTATACTATTTTCTTAATCTGTAAACTTTCCATAACGGAGACTCGACTTCCTCCTGATCCAGGGTGAAGTGAGGAAGCTGTGACTGTCATCTACCATTCTTCACTGACATCTATTATTCACTGAGGATCTCTCAGTGAGAAATATTTGGATGAATGACAGGAAGCATCATGAACCCTGCACCTGCACAAAATATTTCACACTTTCCTATTTGGACATTTTGTTATTTTTTCTCTGAGCTGACAGCCTTTCTATTTTATACAGGAAAGATCATTAAGAATTTCAAAAGCATAAACATTTCATGTTAAAATTTTTGGTATTTCAGTCATAATATTGTTATAACAGGACTATAATCTAAAATGGGATTAGTTTCTCTTCTCAGTACCTATCAGCTGCAATTTAGAAGTGTCTTTGTTTTTCTAACCTTAAGGGCCCAATCTCGCAGGAAGGAGAATTATTCTTTATCTTGTGCAATGCCCCCAAGACTCTTAGGTCACAAATCACAGAAGGGCAATGTTTTTGCATTTTTCTGGGGAGTCAAGAGATAACCTCAAAGTACTTTTATCAAATGCATTGAAGTCATCTATGTGAATCCTTCCTAAAGTTAGTATTATAATTGCATGTAGTCAATGCTTTTTGGATTGTGAATCATTTTTATAAGTAATATAGCATTTGATCATCTCAATGATTCTGTAAAGTTTGGGTCAAAAACCTGAGGTTCAAGAACATGAAGGAACTTGCTTTAATCAACTAGGCTGGAGGTAATGGCAGGGGATTTGGAGGTACTCCAGGCTCCAAGGTTGGGCCTTTGCACTATACCTGCCTACCTTCTAATGGAAGCGTAACTCTAAGATGCTTACCTTGACAGTCACCAGGAGCAGAGGAGGGGAAGTCACCCTGAGAAGCACAGAGCTGGCCCTGTCGCACAGCACTGATTTCTAGAATCCTCCTCCTTTACCTCCTCCAATCATCATCGTCATCATTGCCCTCCTCCTCCTTTTTCTAGACCAAGTCTAAACTGAACAGCTTAGCTGCTAGTTAAGGACAATTTCCTTAGGACCCAGGGCTACAAGCACATTACTGAAGTGAAGGATCCCCCTTGCTCACTAACCCATCATGAATCATGTCAATTCCTCCTTGAGACAGGACCAGGTAGGGTAACTCTTTCTTATCTCTGCATCAGACCTGGGACATAGTGTTTGCAGCTCCCACTGAGGAGACACAGAGGGTATTTTAACAGTGACATCAAAAAAAGCCTGTTCTTGTTCCTCTAGGTGCAGATACAGGGGCCTAGATGTTGTTAATCATTTCCAGTCATAACCCTTTTGGTGCTCTAAATAAAAATGTTTAAATATTTAAGGACAAGTCCAACCCCATAAATAGATGTGTTATGGGCTGTCATGGTAACATTTCATCGCATTAATCATACGACGCCCCGGGAAGGTGAGCTCTCTCTTCCACCTGCATCCTTGATCCTCTAATATCCCAGGGTTGCAACAGCCAATGGAGTGTGTTCCAGCAATTAGGGAGGAGAGGGGTAAAGGGATCCTACATCAAGAGAGGGCGACAAACCAGAAGAGTGATTTTTTTTCATATTTTAGTTTGGATATTTGGAATAACTGTCAGCTAAAGCCATTTGTCTTTAAACAGGACACTTTGTCTCTCTCATATTTAATAAATAAAAGCCTTAGATTTATATTCTTTCTGATTTCACCATTCCCTTTAAGTTTCACTCATGTGAAATCCAGGATAGACTGAATAAAATTATAGTATAGCCCCTTCCCTACACCTCTCCCTCTCAATCTTAAGCTTGCCTAAAGATTTTACTCTTTAGGGAAGGTGGTATTCACCTAAGGCAGGGCTTTTCTGGGCAAAACCTGCCTGCATTATCACTGCATGACTCTGAGCTAGAAACCCCTGTGCTTTTTTTCAGTAACAAAGGGAGGAGAAATCACACTGTGAAACACACTACTTGAAAAGAACAGCTTAAGCTCATGGTAGGAAAGCAGCCTGCAGCTAAATAGTAAAAAAGAGCAGCAACGCAAAAATGAATTTCTATATAAAAGTGTTGAGATGTATCTGGAAAGTAAAGGAAAAGCCCTCTGAGGGTAGGACCAAATCTTACCTTCTTTTACTTTCTTTCTGTGTTTACACAACTCCTTATCTATGAAGAATGTGCAATATATTTGTTTGTTATTGGGTATTTTCCTTTTCTCCAGCTGACAATATGGCTCTTCTTACCAATCTCAGTGCAAGACAGTGACCAACCTGGGGCTGAAATAACGAGCAGACAGTGTTTCCCTGGGTACAATCCCAAGGCTTCCCTGGCTCTGTGGGGAAGCCTTAGTGGTCAATCAGTATTTGCTAAGGTGACACTAGGGTGCTGATGTCATTACAGACCAGGTATTCATGGAGGACAATTCCAACCTGAGCAGATTATTATTCACACTGAGTGTCCTTGCTGGGAAAACACCAAAATTCTAAGGCTTGGAGACAGACTTCCTTGCTCCCTGTCTCTATGTAAACTTCTTTTTCGTTGTTAGGGAAAGAAAAAGGCCCTTCTACCTTCAGGTATCTGGATTAAAATGCACGGGTCTCAGGAGAGGAGGAAAAGAAATGAAGATTTAGGAAGTCTTTATTAAGACCCAGATGACACTGAGTAGTTCGTTGGATTTCTTGTGATAATTTTCTTTCTCCTTGGAACCCTACAGGCAATTACAAAAGTCTTATGACTTTTTTATATATCTATGTCAAGTTGTGCTACTTCACCACCTGATTATTTTTTCCTTAAGAGGAGACTTCGTGCCTTATCCATGTTGTATCCCTTAAAGCACTCAACACACTGTCTAGTTCCCAGTAAGTGTTTACTAAATACGATCCACTATTTTAGCCTCGATTATGTAGGAAAAAATAGTCTGATGCAAAATATTATGTGTTAATACTTCATTGGGGAGGCTTTCCAGGGAAGCAGGAATGAATGCAGAAAACGAGGAGTGAGGCAGGGAAGGAGAGAACAAATATAAAGCATGCATGACCTAGCTGGCCACTGCTTGATGTCAAACAGCACTAATTGTTTGATCTTATACAATTGCCTTCAGAAAGATCATATGAACAGTTGCATCATAGGACCGTCCTTCCAGGGGGAAGAAAAGAAGCAAATTTTTTCAAAATCTCCTCTCTCTCACTGGCCAAAGGTCAATGGCCCCATAAGCCAGTAACTCCCCTGGACTTCGAAGATGCACGTGCCCTGACCCTGAGCATGTCTGCAGCACCTCACAGTAACAGCCACAGGTAAACCAGAAGCTGATTGGAGCCCACACAGAGTTAGTCACCATAATATTACCTGGGGAGGAAACAGTGGCCAAGAGACCCTCAGGTGGGATTAAAATGGTATCTGATGCTTTGATCAAAGTTGCTAGAGTTCTTAGACTACAGACTAGTGAAAGAGCAAGATTCTGTTAACTGTTTCTGGGGTTTACTGGGACAAAAGTCACTTGACCATACTTGAGCTATACTGTTAAGTATTGCCTTGAAACCATTTTAATGATCTCAGCATTTAGAACACCACCAATATACACTCTATATGAAATATGCTGTGAAACGTATGTGCTAAAAAAAAAATGACACAACATAGTGCTAAGGTCAAGTTTGTCAATTGAACACTACACAGTGGAACCATGCTGCTAATGCTACGAATGTTCATTCTTCTTCAAGATTTTCCAGTTGTGAAAAAACAGTGAAAAATCCATGAGAATTTGTACATAAACACACATGAGCATGGAGGGATAGCACATTTATTCCATATAGGTAAATACAATCTAATAAGTTATCAAGGAGTCTTCTACATGACCCAGATGGGTGCTGAAGATACATGAATAAGGAGCAATCCTGCTTTCTAGCTGCTCACACTTTAAGAGAACGGGTGGACAACTATATCAGGGTATTAGAGCTTCCACACCGTTAAAACAAACTCAACAGTGGGAGTGGTAAACTAAGCCTTGGAAAGTAAGGGAAAGTTTCAGAAAGGAGGTATATGGAGTTGAGGCTTTAAAGAATAAACAGACATTACTAGGATGAAGAGAAAAGGAATAACATTCTAGACAGAAGCCACAGTAGAAGGAAAAGGCTCCTGCCCAGTAAACATGATTCCAGCTGAACGAGAAACACCAACTCCTCTAGGAACTTTATTTGCATACAGTGCTAGGGACTTAGAGTATTTTTCATCCAACCCTAGAACTGGAATTTGACTTTGAGTTGGTGTATGGGGGAAAATTCAGCCTAAAGAAGCATTGGAATGAAAGCAAGAGAAGGTACTGGTGCTTTGGTCTCCAGGGTACACCCAATAATAGAAACTCTCCTTTGCCTCCTGCCTTTGGGGAATGAAACCTCTTTCTCTTAGTCTAATTTCCCAGGAGACCTCAGTTGTTCACATCACTGAGGTGATGTGGGATGGGTGGCGAGCACAATGAAGGCCTGGAGAATTTGAGAAAACTCTAGCAGAGGCTGACAGTTCTTATGGGTTCCACCCACCCCCCTCAATGAATTGAGAACCACCCTTGTGCTCAGGTCCTTCATTCTTCTTTAATGGTTCTTTAAAAATATGGTAACTTAAAAAAAGCATAAAAATTTTAAAAGACATTTTCTTTTCTGTCTTTTTGAAAACCAGTAAAGATACATTGCCCTTTTCTTGATTTTGAGCATTGATTTGTATATCCATGTATTTAAAAATTCATAGAACAGTATTAAATTCTTCTTCTCCACCAGACAAGTTTCCTAATTCTCTTTAGTAGCTTGATAAAGAGAAGGGGAAAGAAGTTGGAGAAATTTCACTTGAGGAAATTCTACAAAAAATAACATATGTTTTAAGTGCTTACTTATATTTCCCATTTAAAAATATCACTTTTTAACTTAGAAAAACTTGACACACTTGTATATGGAAACAATATATTATGCAATCCCAAATAAATTCTTTTTGGCAGAAGGAACTGGAATCCTAAAATAGGTTGCATTTTACTTTTAATTGATTTCTGAACACCCATGTAGTATTCTGGGCCTATCTACTAAAAGAGTAATAATTTATTTTTTATTAGTTTAGAAATGTCATAATATTTAAGCTGCACAGCTAAATTTCTGTGGTGAATATCAACTACACTTTGGAAAAAATTGTTTGCTTATAATACCAAATGTCAAAAATTTAGCTCAAGAAAGAAATGCAGTTTCCTTCTTAGACTATGAACCACTTTTTGATGCCTAAACACATGTTTAACATGCATCACATGATTTAATGTTAAGTCCTGTAATACCTGCAAGTCAATGTAATAACAAAAACCCAGAATGTCTTTTTTCACTGATTTACATAGACATTATGACTCCCCTTTTTCTTCAGAACTGGCTCACCCATAAATTTTGTGTTTTCCAGCCTATTACAAGAGTAGGATCTGGTGGGGGTTATCATGAAAACGACTAGATCATTTCAGCTACTACAAAATACAGCAGCAGCTTGCTTGCTTAAGGGTCCCAGCCAGATGGATCATATTAACATCAGTGTACTACGGCTTGCACTGGCTACCAGGGTGTTTCTCGATGCAGTTCAAAGGGTTGCCTTTGAGCTATGAAGCTGTATACATTTTAAGCCAGACACTATTTATCCTAAAATCACCCACAATGGGCAAGATGAAACAGGGAACTGTTGTTGGAGCTGTTAGCATCATGATTCAAAGTTAGTACCTGTCTCAGTCAAGGCCATGAAGTTGTCATTACCTGGGAAATTCAGCTGCACTTTTAGTTCACTGTTGACTGGATGGTCTAATGTAGAAGATAAAGGTATAACTCTTCCATCACATAACATTTCATGTGTTCTAAGTTAAATAAATTAAAACACTTTGGTGTATTTAATTCACATTTTAATATTCTGTACATCTTGATTGTTATAAATTTTTTTAAATTAAAAAACATTAAACATCTTCCTTAATTCAGGATAATGCTTTATATGCACAAAGATTTATTATTATTATTTTAGATCCCCAAAATCTAAAAAATTAAGGAGTCCATGGTATTGTTTTCCCCAAAAAATTGAGATTGCATGCAGATAGGCCAAAAAAAAAATTAAAATTAAAATCACCCATCATTCTGCCATCCTGATATTCTAGAAGGTTTATAATGGCCTTGAATTCAACAAAGGGCTATGCACCTACCATTAACTAAATTAAGAATGTTCATTTAGCTATTTATTTATTCATTTATTCATCATGTAAAAACATAGTGCTACATACTGTGTTAAAAAAGAAAAAAACAGGTAAGATAACTGTGATATTTGTAAAGTATTTAAAGAACAGTAGTGGCCCAGAGGACAATAATTAACTTAGTCTAGGGTGTGGAGTGTCAAATCAAATTTAAGGAAACAATGGAACTGAAGCTAGATCTTAAAGAATAAATTTAACTGTGTCAGAAGGACATGGGTGGAAGGAAGAGGAAAAACACTAACTTCAGGACTAAGGTACCTGGATTTGAATCTTGGCTCTACCTTGATACGTACTATCTGAGTGACCTTCTTTGAGTTACTCAATTATTCTGTGCCTCAGTTCTCTTCTACAAAATGTGTATAATAGTATTTACTTCAAAGAGTTGCTTGATAATCTACAGAAAGTACTTAGAATTGCATTAGCTATTATTATAGAGGAATGTAAAACATCAGGATGTATTTGAGAACCTGCAAATATCTGGGCCCTTGAGTGCAGAAAAAGAGATGGGGAGTTGCAGAAAATGAGGCTGTAGAGTGAGTGGGGATCAAACGGTGAACAAGCTTAATTGCATAACATGCTAAGGAGTTTGGACTCTATTCTGCAGGGAAAGGAGAGCCAATGAAATCCTTAAGGCAGAGGAGTGATGTAATACAATGTGCATATCAGCAAGAGAATTTTAGTGGCAATGGAGAGAAGGAATCACTAGAAGAAAAGAGATTGGAGATGGAGATAATAGTTCACAAATTGCTACCACGATCATATATTAACAGCACTAAGGAAGCATTTGACTGTGTTTTCCAAGTTTTTAATATAAAACTTAAAAAGTTTGAAATTGATATTACCAAAAAAAAGGGAGGAGAGAAACAACATAAAAACAGATACTACAATGCTGTTTATATTCTTCCTTTCCTATTAAAGTACCCCCCATATCTTTAAAGTCCTATTTGCCTCTCAGCTCCTTGAGGTCTCCTCTAATGATTCCAGGCTTAGAGCCCAGGCTGTACCTCGTTTCAATCTCCAGAGAATGGAGCAAAGCTGTAGGTCTACATATATTTAGAAACTGACAGCAAATAGCTTTTGATTAATTCATATCAGGAAAGTTGTATAAGTGCTGAAGGGAGAGTGAGAGGCCTCTGGAAAGGAAAAGTAAAATGGCACTGGCAAAGAAAGAAACATGGAATTTTCATAAAATAAGAAGACCAGCTTCACTAGAATTGGAGACTGTGGTTGGTGCTCATGGGAATAAATATAAGCATAATTTGAATATGAAAGATGAAAGTGCCAATGTAACATTTTTCTTTTCCTAGTTCAGGGGCAAGCAAAACACCTCTTGTGTTTTGATTTGTTTTAGCTCTTGATCCTGTACGTGTTCACGCATTCATCAATCTACCTCATCTAAATTAATTTTTGTAATTTTTTTGATAAAACTAAAAACTCATTTCACTACATACTTCTTCAGGACTTTTAAAACTCAGATGATATTGATAGGAAAAGTAATCCATATCTTTCTAATTCATCTCCACTGCAACTATTGGCAGAGGTTTGAGCCATTTCATATTAAAATACATGTAAACTTTTTCTTTTAAAACATGAAATCTCCTTCTCAGACCTAACAAATATGAACATGGACTCAAGTACTCCAGTTTTTTCAAACCTAAATAACATTTCTAGTCTATATTAAAAATTAACTGCAAACTTTCTCTAAAAGAAATTCTACACCAGGGAAATGTAGAAAGGAAAATCTCTGGTGAGTACCAAGTGGTGGGCATACTGGGTGGTGATTCATCTCTGAATTAGAAGTTATAATAAACCAGCTGCCCGATGTGCTCTACAGTTTTTCATGCTAAGGCTGGTAGTGGAAAATGTTAAGGAGAAATTTTCCATTCCTCTCACATTCCTCACTGCTTAGAAATATGAACCACCTGTAACAGGAGCCCCAGGGGATTAACAAAAGTCGTGCAGATTACCCATTAATGGCTCAGACCCCCTCTGGTTTGAAATTCAGCCCTTTTTTTCCTCTCTGAACATTTCATGATCTCCTCCACTAATTATTTGGAATTCGTTTGTAATAAATGCCTTATGTTCCCCTACCAAGGCATGCTTGTTCACTAACATTTCACATTTTCTGTGCGATGTGAGCACCACAACAGGATTCCAAATGAAGAAAAGATAAACTTTTGGTTGAGTTGTGTTTGTTTTAGAAAAGGAGAGGAAATATTTATTTGGGCTGGGCCGACTGGTCCGGTCATTGCATTTTCTCTTGTGATTCTTTCCTTTTCTACTTCACTAAAGAAATACATTTTTCTTTTTTAAGTCTTGGGGAGAATCTAACTTGTCATTGGACTAAGTGTACAAAGCTTTAAATAATTTTAAAGTGCCTTTCTATTGTTTATTCAGTCTAAACACACACATATTTGGATCCAGGACTTCAATAAATTTATTGAAACTTTGGGCCATAGCATCATATGAGCACTTTCAGAGACCTCCCTCACTGGAGTGTTCCTAAGAAATACCTAGTTTCTGTATCTGTATGTTTAAGTGCATCAAATTTATTTCATGTTCAGAAAATAATTTTTATAAGATACATTTAAGTTCCTACTAATAAACAGCTAAAAGATCATTTGGGTCACAGCTCTGCCAGCTTCTAGACCAGTGGTTCTCAATTGGGGGCGATTTAGCAATGTTAAGCAATGACCAACACAGTTTTGCTTTTCACAAGTGGTGTGGCACTAGTGGGTAGAGGCCAGGGAACCTGCTAAACATCCTACAGGGCACAGGAAAGCCCCCTACAACAAAAAATTATCTGGGCCCAAATGTCAATGGTGCTGAGATTAAGGAAAGCTGATCTAAACAAAGTCACTTACTCTCTAAGCTTCCATTTCATCATTTGTGGAAAGAGATTATGAAAATTCCTTGTAACCTATTCATGCTACATAAATGCATGGGTTTTCTTATGTTAGGAGTTATGGACGATTAATTACTGATACATTAGCAATTCCTCAACACCTTTAGAGAAGCACAACTTCTGAGACCTCTGAAACTCAGAAAGCCATCTCATGGATGGATACTACAATGATGTTTTCAGAAGGGGCTGTAGCAGAAGAGCTGACCCCTTATCTGGATGCAGGAGAATTTTTTTAATTAATTAACTTATTTATTTATTTTTAGCTGTATTGGGTCTTCATTTCTGTGTGAGGGCTTTCTCTAGTTGCGGCGAGCAGGGGCCACTCTTCATCACAGTGCGCGGGCCTCTCACTGTCGAGGCCTCTCTTGCTGCGGAGCACAGGCTCCAGACGCGCAGGCTCAGTAGTTGTGGTTCATGGGCCCAGTTGCTCCGCGGCATGTGGGATCTTCTCAGACCAGGGCTCAAACCCGTGT
Organism: Monodon monoceros; assembly: GCF_005190385.1. Classification (NCBI taxonomy): domain Eukaryota; kingdom Metazoa; phylum Chordata; class Mammalia; order Artiodactyla; family Monodontidae; genus Monodon; species Monodon monoceros. Next base: position 49,765,815 of record NW_021703771.1, read on the forward strand.
CCCCTGCATTGGCAGGCAGATTCTCAACCACTGCGCCACCAGGGAAGCCCCCCAGGAGAATTTTTTAAAGTGACATTGAGGAAATATGTTCAGTGGATGTTGTAGTTGGCACCCATTAAATCTTGGCTCAGATATCTAAGATGTGAGGTATTGAAGGGATTACTGTCATGTTTATTGAAATGGCCAATAATTAAAATAGTAATAGTACTGGGGAAAGTAGCAGTGAATCAGGAACTAAAAATCACTAAGGAATGCAACAAGTGACCCAGGCATTAGATGACAGAAATGTCAAGGGACGGTGGTATGATAATCATTATTCTACTTATGTACATTGTAATCATTAAAATGATGTTTTTATAACCCTTTCAGGGGCCGTGTAAGTTTTTTTTTTAATTTTTGTATTGTTTTGTTTTATCCCCAATTATTTATTATGACAAATAAAGCAAAGACTTTTACTTTATTAATGATTCACCCTTATCTAGCCTGAGGGAAGTAAGCTTGCTTTTTCAGTTCTATTCACTAGAGAAACAAAATATGGTCTTGTCTGACTCCCTGGCAAACCACTTAATTTCAAACTGATATTGCTCAGAATTGATCTTTGTAGAGTATCCCAAACTTTCCCACAGAAGTTCCTTAATTATAGATCTGCTTGGAACATATGTTGATTTTTGCCAGCTAAACACCCCCCTCCTTTCCTCTGATGACGCTTGTCCCTTTTCTGGAGGCAATGCCCTGCCCCACTCCTTGTGGCTCTGAGAATCTTCTAATCACAGTATGCAGGCTGCTGGCCAAAGGGGTGAATATTGTGACCCAGGAATTGTAATTGCCAGAAGTAATTTTCACTGTAATTGCCAAAAGTTAGGTACCTGACCAAAAAAAGTTAATCAGCATTTTTCTCTGGGATTTTTTTGGGGGGAGGTATTATGACATACAAAAAAGCTGTTTTTCAGGAAAAAAGAAAAAGAGAAACAAATACTTGGCACTACCACCCTATGATGGAAGCCCTTCTGTGATAGGAGAAAATAAGGCCAAAACCAAAGAAGAGCACATCTGAGTGAGCTTTGGTAGATTTTATGGAAAATTTCTCATGTCATATAATTTGTCAAATCTATGATCATAGTCTTGGTTATAATATTCCCCTTTTAACCTTTTCATGTTTGTAAGGACTTAAATGATGTTCATTCTCTCATTCCTAATATTCGTACTTTGGTATTCTCTCTCTCTCTCTCTCTCTCTCTCTCTCTCTTTACCAGCATAAAATTCTTAGGTACAAATAACATACAAAGTAATATGTAGAAGTTTAATAAATAATTTGCTATAAAATTATGTCTAAGATTTATGTATATTTACATATATTTAAGCCTTTTAGATGTATAATAATCATAGTTTTCTTCTTAATTCCTGGAGTTATAGAACATGATTTTGTTAAGTGTAAAAGTTTTAAAAATTATTTTAAATAGAAAAAACACTCGAGAGCTATTGTCACTGATGTTAATGCCTGTTAAGTTATTATACAACCTTAGCTTTACAGATCAATTTGTGTAATTTATTGAAGAAAGATTTTAAATGTTGGCTTATAAGAAATAAAGCAATATCCCCCTCCCTTTGTCTGCGTTTCTTCTCTTACCCATCACTGCACTTGCATTTATTTTCCCTGATTTGTGTGCCAGAAATAATACATCCTGAAATTGAAAAATACTGTCAGGATGTGTGAAAGTACATTCCTTCTCAATGTGGTTTTATTTTCATTTGTATTCCTGAATCATTGGTATAAAATGTGCTCTTCCTTTTTTCTTTTTTTTTTTAAATTATGTCCCACTCATTTTTTCTTTCCCCTTCTTTCTAATCTAAGATGCTACATACATGGCTAATAAAATGCTTGATATTTTTAGGAGAAAGACTTTTTACTTTAGTTTGTTTCTTATGAAATCAGAAAATTATTTTTATTAATTTAACTAGTATTTCCCAAGAGTCTACTATCAGCTAGATTTGGGGGAATATAGTAGTGAAAAAATACAGTAGAATTCTCTACCATCATGGAGCTTATACCTAAGAGGGAAAAACTGTTTTTATAAAAACATATCAATAAATACAATAATTTTAACTAAGTACATGAGAAGTGAATAAAATAATACAGACCAAAATAACAAAGATCAACTGGGAGGAGAAAAATAGATAGGGAGGTGAGAGAAGTCTTCTCTAAAAAAGAGATATTTGAACTGAGCACATGATATAAGATAAAACCAGCAGCAAAAGAATATGCTAGAAAAACTTTCTAGGATGAAGAAGTAAGCTTTTTGATATGTAAGGAATGTCAAAAAGACTCAGTGCGGCCACAATATGAGAAATGGAAAGCAATGTAGCAATGAGTTGAGAGTTAATCAGAAGCTAATTTTTTTAGGGACATATAGTTCATAAAAATATGTTTAAAATTTTTGTTAATGCAATGAAAGACCATTGGAAATGTTTAAGTGGAGGAATGACATAATCTGATTTACAATTAAAAGATTATTTTGGCTGTTCTGTAGAGAATTGGCTATAAGTGGGCAATAATGCAAACAGAGAGACCAGATGGAAATTATTGCAGGATCCAGGGAAGAGACGATGGTCCTCTAGGACCAGAATAGTATGCGGAGATGAAAGGAGAGATTGAATCTGGGATATATATATTGGAGGTGGGGCTGGCAGAACTTGCTGCTGATGGATTAGGTATGAGGACTAAGGCAAAAAGAACAGTTAAGTATAGACTTGGCATTGCATTAGCTGGACCTTAGGTTGGAAGCCCAGTCCTGACAACTGACAGCTGTGAAATCACTGATAAGTATTTTACCATTCTGAGACTCTGTTTTCTCATCTTTGAAATCAGGATAATAACGTCTAGAATTAATAGTATTCAAAAAGGTAAACTTTACGCCATGTCTAGTAGAGTGCCTCAAACTCAATAGGTGTTTAATAAATACAATACTTTCAAGGACTTTAATAAATAGGTATTCAAAGAACTACAATATATTATGTAGTACACTGTGACTTCTACAAGATTTTTAATAAAATCTCTCCTGATATTTGATGAAAGGTGAAAAATTCTTGAACTTGGTGATAGTACTTAGACATAGTCATATCTGATTGACTGACTGTACCAAACAAACATTGAAGACTGGCCTGCTGCCATCTGGAAGGCTATCTGTCTGTCTGCTACAGTGCCCATACCTCCATCCTTGGCCAGGCAAGTGTTCAACATTTGATTAACACTTGGATGAAGAAGGTGAAGACATGACTATCAAGGTTATAGATGACACAAGACTAGAAGAGAGAGTTAATAGGAGAGATGTTGTAATCAGGACTCAAAATATTCTCAACAGGCTGACAGCATGGGTCAGAAAAAACAAGGAGAAATTTAAGACCTAGAAACATGAAGTTCTACATTTCTGCTTAAAAAAAAAATTAACCTCACACATACAGGATTAGCAGCAATTCATGCGAAAGGATTTGGCAGTTAGAGTTGACTGCAAGGTCAGAATGAACTTGTAGCATGATTTAGCTGTTAAAATAGTAAAAGCAATTTTAAGCTTCATTAATAATAGTCCAGTGTCAAGTACAAGAGAATAGATGGTTCTATTGTATTCTGTTTTGATCAAAGCCATATGGATCATGTCCATTTTTTGAGGCCATGAATTATTCTTTTATTATTGAGTAGCTACAATGTATCATGTAAGATTGAGATAATAGGAGTACAAAATTTTATCAAGCAGAGATCCTACTTTCAAGGATGTCACAGTAGAGTAAGAGAGAACTGACATATGTGTAAATAACTGACATACAAGGGAGAAAGAGATCGATGCCTCAAGGAAGATAGCAATAAAAAAAACAATGCAGATGTTTGGGATAGATATTGGTCACTAACAATTGTAGAAATCAAAGAAGTTGGATTACATTCCGTAGGCAATGGGGCAGCCATTGGAAATGTTTGTATTGCAGAATGATATAATCAAAGCTGTGCTTCAAGAAAGAAAGAAAAAAGGAACAAGAGAAATAATTTACCCAGCAATTTACCCATCAGTCCATATGATTCTCATAGTGTTGTGGTTGGAAAATTTAGCCACTTTAGGCAGAACCTGGAAAAACTGATAGAAATTGCAAGGAGACAGATTTTGATTTAATGTAATGAATTTCTATCCATCATGATGTTCAAGACAAAAGAACTGTTGATAAGCATGTCACCAGCCTTTTCACCGGAAGAGTTCAAGTAAAGAATGGATGGCCATGTCTCAAGCCCTGCTTGAGTTAAGGCAGTGGTTGACCTTGGGATTTCCTTACAGTCCTTGAGATCTTGGAAGTCTATGCTTTCATGGAGTGTCAACATGTTGTCAACTTAACATGCTGAACAAAATTATTTCTGTATTTTGCCAGCTTCCTATATGTTCTTTCTATTGTCCAAAAATACTATTATGTACCTTTAAACCTTATTATTGATTTTTATTGCAAGATAATGTTAAGAGATTTTTCTAACTGCTTTTATGACATTGTTTTAATTCATTACATTTTTATCAAATACCATTGATTTTAATTTTAGTCCCAATAGGAGCTCTTACTAAATTTAAAATGAGCTCCAGAATATTCATTTTAAAATACAGACCTATAAGATAAAAATTGGTACCACAAGTACATGTATTTGGGATTACCAATTAATAAAACCAATGGGATTAATCTGTTTTCTATGTTCCTTCTATGTTAAGCATATACATAGAAATAGAAGAACAGAAATGGTGATTTAGCTTTCCAATTATGACTTTAATTTCAAGGACAATGATGAAATATATTAGGAGATTGTATCACAAATTATTTTTGCTTTCTTAACATTTTTACAAAACAATGTTTTTTCAAGTTTGTGTTAGCCTAGCGTTCATTCTTAATATTGTCCATAAAATACAAAAGCATAGGCAACAAAAACATGTGTCTACCACTTTTACATTGGAGAAAGTAAAAAATCAATCATCATGCTGTCACAGGCAAGGAAACATCCAGGAAACAACAGGAAAGGGGACCACAGCACAGGTTTGTAGTGGTAAATTACACCACGGCCAGTGCATGCAACTAAATCAACAGTGGTCTGATTAATGGCTTCTCCACATAACATTGCAGAATGAAAAAGAAAACTGCAGGTTTTCATTAGGGAGTGTTTTTAGTAGACCCAGAGGTACAGTGAGAGGAAGAACGTGTATGAGAAGTTTCTTTCTTTAAAAAATTTGTTAACAGAAAACTTACTCTGAGAAAATTAAACTTATACTTGTTCTTTATTTACAAAGAATTTGTTTTTAAATTGCCAGTTTAAGTAAAATCTGTGCTGTCTTCTAGAATTATAAAGTACCAGAAAATATAATTCAGCTAGAAAAAGAAAAGTATAACTGATAATACTTGTGATATTTAAAGACATCTTTTACTGACAAATAAAAATTGGGATCAGATCATGTTAAATAACAAAAAAGGTTAACACAACTCTGAAATTGTTAGCAATTCCCTGTTTGTAAAAGTGACTCCCGGTTTGATTTATTTAAAAAAATTATTTTTTAAGATTTTCGAAATTTGATTTTTAATATAATGTCCCAATTAACCCTCCTTTTCAGCAGCAAGACTGCCGACCCCTAATGGTGAAACTATGTTTCCTTATTTTTGATGACCTTGATCGTTTTGAGAAGTACTGGACCATTTTTAGAATGTCTCTCAGTTGAGATTTGTCTGATATTTTCTCCATGTTTAGACTGGGATTAGGAGGAAGGACAGAAAGGCAAAGTATGCTTTTCACCACATCATATCAAGAGTTCATACTATCAACATGACTTACCACCTTGGATGTTAACCTTGATTATATAGCTGAGGTAGAGTTTGTCAAGTTTCTCCACTATAAACTTACTCTTTTTCTCCCCTTTCAAACTGTTTTGAAAAAAAAGTCACTATGTACAGCACACACTTAAAGGAGTGAGGAGTTATGTTTTGTTAACTAAAATCTAAAAAATCATCCTAAAATTTAATCATAAATATCCTAGGAAAGCTGCAGCAACATAATGGTAGCACCTCAGCATGCCATCACCTTTGACACAGAAATAAGAACACGTCAGCCAATGCTGTCATAGTTGGGCACTCACTCTCTCAGCTTCCACCCACATGGCTTCTAAGAACAGCCATGACCCCAGGATCTGGGCCCAAATAGACATGAATGTACTGAATGAGTCTATAAAGCAGAATAGATGTCAAAATTGTATAACTCATTAGTTGCTCTTCCTTGTCTTTAGTTCCTTTGCTTAGTTTGCTGAACTTTCCCCTACTTTTCGATTAATTTCTGGTCATCCTCTCTTTCCACTATTCTTTTTGTACTCTGCCTTATTTCATAATCGTCTTATTCCCAAGTCTCCTTTTACAGGTCACTTATAATGACTTAGCAAAAAATCTAACCAGATAAACCTTAAGCAACATCATGTTGATCGTGCCCTATTTCTATGGATTGCTGATCACACCCCTATGCCTCATGTGCTGAAGTTGAAATATTAAATTTCTTTGAACAAAGAGTAAAACAGCAACTATTTCCATGGTGACACCGTTACCAATTAATTTTAGACAAGGCACACTTTATATAATAAAGCCTTGATAACATCAGTTTGCTGTGTTTTCTTCCAAAAATATGTGCTGCAGTATATTATCCCCATGCTCTAAATCAGATGCTGAAGAAAAAAGAAATGGTCCCTGACATCAAGGAACTTGCAGACCAGTAGGCAAGCAGTTAGCTACCTACATGGTACAATTGCAAGTTACCACTGACAAATAGTTTCTCTTCCTTTATTCTGAAATTCCAGTCATGACCACAACTCCTTTTGTAAATGTTATATTAAAAGTGACCTAATACTAATAATGAAAGAATTACAAATTAAATAATAATGTACCTTTTTTAAAAGCCTGATTGAAAATGATTTAAAGATTGGAAACATACAATGCTGTTAGGGTGCGGTTCTACTATGAATTGATGGCTTACATTCTTTGTTTTTAATTTGTTTGTTCATCTCTTTTATCTGTTTGTGGGAGCTCTTTATTTGGTTTACAGTTCTTTTATGTATTATAGATTTCAGATTTTTCTGATGTTTATCTTTTTTTAACGTATCTATAACATTTTTTCTATTGAAAGAATTTCAATTTTATATGGCCAAATTTATTAATATTTTCCCACAGGATTCTACCTTATTATTTTAACATTATTACTAAAATATTAAATAGCAAATATAGTTCATGTATAAAATATATATAAACTATATAAACAATATAGTTCTAATTCTGTAAAAATAAAACAAACAGAAAGATAAGGAGGAAGGAAATTATACTTCCCAAATTTTCCAAACTTTCTTTAGTTAATGCATATTATTCTTATAATCAGAATAAGCTATAAATGGAACGTATTTTTAATGTACTGATGTGTCTCAAAGAGAAAATGCATGAGCCCTCTAGCACTTACAGTCATTTCAGCATGGAAAGGCCAGTATCCTTGCAAACAGAGCTTAGGGTAGGTGAATTGTAAGCAAACGATGGGAGAGAGTCCAATTTTCCTCTTGGGATAGACATCTCTCCTCTGCCAAGACTGGTAAGGCTGCTATACAGTGGGGACATAAGAAAAAGGACACTGAACAGCTGGGAGGTAAAAAGAACCAAGAAGAAAAAATGAAACGTTGAGTAAATGCCACATCACTTCCTTTATTCATATTTGAACGAAGGCCCTCTTTTCGGTTGGTAACTGAAATATGTAAATAATTTGGGAAAGGCAATTAGGGATTTGAAGGTTATTATCTTTTTTCTTAACAGACACTAAATGCTTCTGAGTCTGTAAAATGCAGCCATTTAGACCACAGGGATCAAAGAAAATGTGAGCGTTTTAAAGCAGTGTCATTCAACAAACGACCGGCACTAGCCAAATGGGAAGAAAACTGCTGCCTGGACAGAGAAAGGAAAGACTCAAAAGAACTCTGACCAAGAACAGATTGTACCCAGGAGGCTTAGGAATATCTTCAGACCAAAAGACAGCTATGTGTCTATGAGTCTAATAGTCTAAGCTGTGACTTTTCAGCCAGCCGGGTCACTGTGGCGGTGAACAGTCTGGCATTAGGAGTACGTGGGCTCTGAAGCTAATCTCAGTTTCCCCACTTATTCATTCACTGTGTGAATTTCAGCAAGTCACTTTGCTTCTCCAGGCCACAGTGTCCTCATTTGTAAACTGCGGATAACACTAGGGCTGGCACACAGGATGGATGACCGTAAGGGGGGCCGGAGATGATGCCTATTAAGGAGCGCGCACAGCTCTTGCCTAATCGCATGCACACAGACCAACCAACACCGACACCTGGTGGGTGCTCAGTAAGTTGCTGAAGGAATGAACAGAAAGCACCCAAGGATTAGCTAACATGGAGTTACTGTTTCAGGAAGGAAAGTAGCAGGTACACAGAAGGAATACTGCTACACAGAAGGAATACTGCTCTGAGCGAGTGTGGTACAGAAGATTGTAATGGAAGAGCTAGCATTTGACATGGCCTATGATGAATGGGATAAATTTGAACAGATAAAGAGCAAGAGAAGTGATGAAAAAAACAATGAGTAGAAACATTTGGATGAGGCTACATAAATCATTTCTGACTCAAGCAAATAGAGAATGGCAGGAGATAAGGCGGAAAGTATAGGAAAAGTTGGGTAGGGCACAGGGAGATAACACAGAATAAATAATACTCTATTATTTAAAGTTAGGTGGTGAGTTCACAAAGGTTTTATCATTATGCTTCATAACTTACATATGTAGCATGTATATTTATTTGTATGTATCAAATATAAAATAAGGTGTTTCAAGTGGGCAAGGGCTGGAGAAGGAAGGACTGGCATGTCAAATTGCCAAATGAAGGGAAGGTGCCTACATTTCTGTTTAATGGAAGAAAACTCTTATCCCATGTTTCTGGTACAGCTATCTCCTCTACTTCTCTGTTAACATTTTGCAGCTGTCCTTGTGGACTTAATAATATGATATAAATTTATTCAGATAAATTATTAATAAATCTGCAAAAGAAGTGTGTTGTTATATTTTCTACACTTCTCAGAAATTTGAGACTCCTTCTTTACCAATCCCTTACCATATTTCTAGATATTACTGCTTCATCACATGACTGAGTGTAAGATATAGCTCACAACTAAAGTGACCAAAAGTGAATAAAGTGTACAATAGCCTCTACTGGTTTCCTGCTGTTTGATTGACATAATACATTTTTGCTGAGAAGCTGACTTAAAACTCAGCCTGTTTATCAGCATTTTCTTTTGACAACTTTAACATGTAACGAATTAAAACATGATGCATAATGATGCACAACCTTTAGTTTCAGAATACTTTTGCATAGAGTTACTCCATAAAAATGAGGAGTTTGCTCAAGATGGAATGAGGGCTCCACTGGCCCAAGGGGCAAAGTTGGAGGGAGGCTAAATTGTGTTGGAGGGGTGCAGGACTGAGCATGGGGAGGGATGAAGGCTGTCAACAGGGTAGAAAGGTCATGCTGAGACCAGCAGTTCTGGATAAAAGTGAAGAGAGAAACTTTAGAGTGGGCCTAGGGCCAATGTTTGGGGAGGGGAAGGAAGAGCACTGGAGAGGCAGTTACAGGAAAGGCCAGAAGAATTTTAAACAAGAAACAGATTTGCACTTAAGCAAAATGTGACCATTTGTACCCCCACTAAGTGAAGGAAATTTGGATATGGAGAACTGATACAGGCCTGCCCTTCCTAAGTGCCTGCAAATTCACTGCAAATTGATACCAGAGCCATTAGAGCCTGCTTGTTAAAATGTAACAATAATACCAGCAAAAGTACTAGCAGTGATTATTTACTGAGATGCTTCTGTGAGCCAGGACTGTGCTAATTGCATTACATAGATGAGCTCCCTTCTTCCAACAACCTGTGAGACGGGTGTGCTTATCCCCACTTTGTAGATGAGGATAACGAAACCCAGAAGAGTTAAGTAACTTGCCCAAATTCACAGGATTAGTGAGTCCTCAGGGAAGGTGGAAGTTGCCAGAGACTTCAAGAGTTTTCTGTATATGTTCAGGGCACTCCCCACCACATTCTATCACTTTTACAAAGTCGTCTTCATAATTTTGGCTTGCGTAACTCTTAAAAGAATTCCGAAAACACTTCTATTCCCTGGCACATTTATAAGTTAACATCTGTATTTTTTCAAAGCTTAAATAGTTATAAATGTGGTAATTTCTGATGCAGTTTAAATATAGACATTTTAAAATAAACTTTTTTCACTTTAATCTATCCAATGTAACATATATTGCAGTGTTTTAACACCAATCATTGCTCATTTTTAAAAGACATGAGCAAATTTTTTTAAAGTTACTATTTTGACCTCTTTTCTTTCTCTCTTTGAACTCATATTTCCATCCTACTTTCCCCCACATAATTTTATTCTCTTGTAACATTTCTTTATGCTTAAAATCACTCTAACCTACTTTGCTGTAACAAAAACATACATATATTTGAATGTTTTTCATTTAACTTTCTATTACTTCAGGTTGTGAGTTAAAACATTTTTTTTAAGATTTATTTTTTTTGAATATTATATGTGTACAATTGACCAAAACAATATAAGTATAATCTAAACATTGATAGTTATTATGATAAAAGTACAATTTTATGAGGAATACGTTGTTTAATAATAAAATGGATGGAAATTTCTTCCAACTGGTTGATGCGTTCATGAATAAACATTTCTTGTTGCTAGACTGAGTAAGGATTCAGTAAAAATAGCATAAAGAAGAGAAAGTATTTGGCCACTTTAGGGTGTGGCTTGCCAAAGGTGTATTAGTCATTGTTTTTAAGTCTTATATAACACACATCATATTAAATTGATCAAAATCTAACATGAATTGATAAATGAGGAAAAAGTGGTGAGGAGTGACAGTGGACAGAAGACTTTTGCCCATGTTAAGAAAAAGTGTTGAAGAAAATATAGAATATTATTTTATATTATAATGTTAACTTTTATAAATTATTCATTTAACTTATTTTTCTTACACTTGCAGATTTAATACTGATTAATCAGTAGATTTGAAACATGTTAGCTCCTTTTCCATGAAAAAAATATAACTGAGACACGGATGGCACCTTAATAAATAAAGAACACTTCCTAGACATTCATATTTAGGACTGTCAACTGTCTTTCTTTTTATTTGTCACCATGAAGTTGGTTTTTTTTTACTCTCTGGGACAATTTTCCATGGTGAGATTAGAGATTAGGATTTTTTTTTTTTTAAAGTGGGAAGAATGGTAGATGTGAAAGGAAAGGTAGAAAGCAGAACCCACATGACACCCCTGACTAGAAATTGAGTCCCTAAAACTCTCCAGAGCAATGAATCCCTTGGAAAGTCTTCAGATATCCCAGGAGTACTCATACCCAAGTTGGAAGGCTGCTGACATATGTTACTAAACATGTTGGGAAAGGAGAGTGGAAAGAATATCAACTTTAGAATCAATCAGATATTGGCTTAAATCCTCCTGCTGCTGCTCATAACTTGTGTGATCTTAAGTACATTACTTAAACTGTGAGTCTCAGGTTTCTAATAGTAAAAATGGAAATCATAATTCTGAACACCCAGGATTGTTGAGAGAATAAATGGGACAATGTGTGTAAATCCCATAAAGTAGTACCTGGAAAAAGCACTCAAGAAATATTAATTTACTTTTAACAAATTTTTTCACTTCTTAACAGAGATAATGGTAGTTAACTTATTCCACAAGATCTATTGAGGATTTTAAAAGGTAACTTCAGATTTGGTTTTCTTCCCCACTAGAATGTCAGAAGTTTTTATTTATCAAGAAGTTTGAATATTTAATTCAATAGATAATTATTGAGTGTTCATCATGTGCCAGACACAGTTCTAGGTGCCTGGGTCGCAAAAATCAAAAAGACACAGTTCCGGGACTCAAGTAGCTCACAGTTTGGCCACAGAGATGAACATACATACTAACTATATTATAATGAGTTAACTAGTTACTATATTTAGGATATTTTACTGAACTGTAAGAGAACAATTTCATCAAAAAGATGAGAAGAGCTACTGAATTTTAATGGTGCGTGCATAAATGGGAAGAAGGAAAGTGGAGACAGAGTATATGGACTACTTAATCAAGAAATTTAAATCAAAATGGAAGAGAATGATGAAACTGGTTGAGCAGAAGTTAGAGTGAAGGGATGTGAAAGATGCTAGTATATTTATAGACCTAGCAAGAGGGACTGGTACCCTAAGATAGAGAATCTACAATGCAGAGGCAAAAGTGAAGGTGAATAATGTGTGGTTCCCACAAGTGGTTGGAAACAATGATATTAGAGTAGAGTTGGAAGAAAGGAAAGGAAAATAGGTAAGGAAGGCAAAACAGGAAATGTAAATGTTGGTTACTGGCACTGGATTCCAGGTACCAAGTCACAGCTGATACCCATCTCTCAATGAAGAGACATCCTGCTTCTGCCATGCTTATGCCAGAGCCATCTGCAACATCACCACTTGAAGTACACTGATTTTGGAAATGAAAGTTTAACGATCAACATAAACAAATGGTAAAAACAAGTTAATCAAAATAATAAAATTGTCAAAGAACTCTTTATATTGATTTTATTTAGACTTTCCCTGCCCAGTGCAATCCACAGACTAGGATCTTATAGCTTAAAATACTTGGGATTCCTCTATCTTTAATAGAAGTACTTATAGATTGCATATCCCTCACCAACAATTCCTTCTTACGTTTTCTCTCCCAACCACAGTCAAGGATACATGATCCCCAAATCTTAACCCATGTCTTAGTGATTTTCTAGAAGCATAAAAGGGTAAACCTGTTTGGAGTATGTGTGGAGGGTGCTAAGGAAAAAGAAAAGCATAGCCTTTTTTTAAGTACATTATGTTCACTAATTCTGTCAATGCAATAGATCTTAAGAAAGTTACTGATACATTATGCATGAGAAATGGGAGGATTGAGGGTGTGTGGCAATTTTATAGTTCTCTGTAGGAAAACAAAAATGTTTAAAATTATGTGTTTGTAGGCTTAGAATTATACCAGATGTCCAGACGTTATTTTGTTCTTTCTTCATAAAAATTCTTTTAAAAATCTACCAAAAGTAATCCTTGTCTAGCTGTCTTCCCTAAATGAAACATGTATGCTTGAACCTGGAATAAAAGTTAAATCAGAATTAAATATATATCTCAGTCAAGCTGAGTAGTTTTCAAGTTTGAAAGTACTAACAACATGTGATTTAACAATAATAACCAAAATTACTTCTGTTTAGATGATGATGTCTGGATCTCAAGAAAAATAGAGATAACTTTGTCATTGAATTCTCACTTTGAATGTTATACATTAGTTAAGTATCTAAAGGTAAGCTAAGCAGGGAAAAATAAATGTTATATTTAATAATAAAACAATAGTTTGATATTAATCACTGATTACTCTGTAACGTACACTGCGCTACATATTTAATATAAACCATATTATTTAATCGTCCCAACTATCCTGATATATCCCTGTTTTCTATATGGGGAAATGGATTCTTAGAAAATAAAGTGATTGTATAAAATCAAAGACCTGGTAAGTGGCAGAGCTGAATTTTGAACCCATGTGGTCTGAATCTAAAGTGCAAGCTCCATCACTTAAGCATTATTTTGTAAAATGTCAGGAGTAAATAACTATAGCTCATGTATAGAACTCACCCACAATATGCGCCAAAAAGCAAAATAATAATAATAATGACGTGAAGGTAGCATCAACCTCTTGATGAACTCGTAGGACCTATTATATGGCTCATGTTATATAAGAATTCAGTAAAAATGTTCTCAGTGTGAGCTATGAAAACACTTTAGGTTGTACTCTGCAACCCAATAGATTAAAATCAGCCAGTTTACAAAGAGCAGTCTAAGATGTGATGTAGCCCTATTAGGTTTCAGTAAATAAAGAGGTCAGGAGGAGATAGTTTCCATATGAGCAAAGAGGATTTGTTTCCTACAGCATGATGTTAATGCTGTTCTGGGAAGCCTATAGGGTTTTTCACAAACTTTCACAAACTCTGAAGGGAAAAGTGAATTGAATGCCAAAAGACTACTCAGAAATCGCCAAGTTTACAAAGAAAGCCCTTGATTCACATATTCATTGCTACAGTACCTAATATTTGCCAAACACAGTGCTTTGCCTAGAAATTGGAACCCTGAGCAGTGTTGGTGGGATTGTAAAATGGTACAGGCATTGTGGAAAACTATCTGGTGGTTCCTCAAAAAATCAAAAATGGAATTACCATTAAATTGAGAGAAATAAAACACTCCATCAGGACACCCTCATCTTCTGCTCTAGTAGGAGTTAATTGTTACAGGTTTCTGAACAACAGTTTGTTTTTAGACTCAATACAAGTCACTTTGACTTGCTCTGCATTGTGGAAATGAGGGCCTCCAGTAGCTTAGGTGTTTACATTTTGTACTAACCTGGCTCCACCTTAGCCCCTTGTCCATAAATGAGGGGAAGACACTTAATGACCTATACTGGGTAAATTGTTGGCCCTAGCCAATGAACAGTGGCTGCAAGAGCAGAGTTAAATAAGCACATGGAAGGTTCTTTGGGAATCACATGATTAGAAAAGGATGATGCACCATTGCCAAAAGATGCAGCAGGGAGGTGCTGCACGGTCCAAACAATAGGTGTTGAAAAGATACAAAAAGTCCCTTTATGTGTGTTACCTTTGACACAAGTTTTATAATCCATCATAAGGAGATAATCAAGAATTTTGATAAGTTCATGCACAGATATTTATCATAAGAAAAAACTGGTTTGTGTACACACATACACACATACAAATTATAGCACAGCCACCTCATAGGAGTGACCTAAACTTTACATTTTTCATAACACTGCTCACCATGAATGGGAAAGAGTGTGACAAAGAGAGACCAAAGCCTGCCCATGAATATTTTCTGGCTCCTCGATCTTCACATGTGGGCTCATACAGCCAGATAAGCCAGACTGAAAAGTTGTATACCTCCAGCAAGTTAAATGTCTTTAGGAATAATTGACCATACTTTCCCCCAAAGGATATCTCAGAGAAAATGGTAGAATGATAAGAGTAACACTATATTAGGAGACGATGGCAACCAAAATTTCATCACTTTCACATTTTCCTTGAAGAATATGTTAAGAAAATCAGTTACAAAAGGGCTGTATGTCAAAAATCTTATAAATTAGGAAAAAACCTTGACAAACTAGGAAAATATTTCCAACAAATATTGCAAACCAAGTTAAAAGGTCGTCTACAAATATTTAGGTGTAATATTATGGAGCATACATAGCCATAATAAATTAATAAATAAAGAGGATGTTACAGCACATTTCCCTGTTGAGAAAGAGAGAGAGAGAGAGAGACAGAAAGAGAAAGAGAGACAGAGGGAGACAGAGAGACAGAGAGGGAGAGCTGTACCTATAGCTGGGGAAAAGGATTAAAAATTTAAAAAGAAAAAAAACCTTGTGTACAAAACTCTTAACATCTTTCTGGAGGAGGTGTAGTAATGAGATTTCTACGTAGCAAATCAATGGTACTTATATTTTGTTTTAATATATTACGATAAGCATAAACAAAAAACTATTCTTAATACCACTTTCAATGTGTCAGACATTGTTTTAAGGGCTTTACGTATATTAACTCATTTAATCTTCATGACTACCCCACAGGGTAAGTTGTGTGATTATCCCATTTACAGGGAGGTTTAGTAATTGCTCAAGATCCTCAACTGATACCTGGCAGAAGTCTAGACTGTTCTGACTCTGTGATCAAATTCATAACACAGGCTGTTACTCTGAGTGAACTTACAAATCTGTTTCATCATTCTACAGCATGGGAATACATTTTAAAACAATTTATTGAACGTTTTATACTTTGTGTTTTCTGCAAAAAACAAAGCAGTGGTATTTTACCACAGGGAAAGTTCATGCTTAAAGCCCATCTACTCTGAGGGGATTATTTCCATATTATATTTATAAAGAGTCTAAAACTCACAAACTTGTTATTTTGAAAGATTTTTCATTTTTCTAACTTTCTAAATCATGTTTCATATGAAGATAAACCATTATACTCTAGGACTGCTTGGACGAAAGCTTTGAAAGCAGTAAAAACAAAGCATTTTCCTTTACACCTGGGTTTTACATTTCTTGACCATTTTAATACGGTATGGGTTAAAATAAGTTTTTCACTCATGTATGAACATGATCACAGAAGGCTAAAATCTTGTAATCTGAATTTTTTTGTAGTGATGTTCTCACATGTCATAAAGAATTACCATTAATAAATCTTAATGATTATAACACTCATTTTCTTACTTGCTACAATGGAATAGGTACTTCAAAAGATACTTCATTTGTATGAAAATATAAAATACATAAAGATATTAACCATCCAATATCCAAGAATATCTGTGTGAAGGGAAATAAATAATCTTTTCATAAGTTTATGAAGTTGATTTTGGAGAAATCTTTGTCCCTCTATGAGACTTTTTTGTGTGAAAACTGTGCTGTCATGAATGTTGAAATAATGTCAAGGAAAGAGTTGAAAGAGATAAAAAGTCAACTGAGAAAAAGACAAAATCCTCAAAATAGATTCAGGTGAAAGAGTGGGATATTTTGATGTAGTCTGTTGAAATGTGGTTTCTTGTGGATAAGAATCATTTCTTATTCAAGTGTGTAATCTTAGCACCTAAGAGAGCACCTGTCAATGTGCTAGAGAGGTTCATTCATCAACATTTATTTTTGTGTGTGCTTACTGGAGGCTTGTATTAGCACTAAGAAAAGTTAAAGAGTATAGGATGGAAAAAGGAGGAGGTGCTGAGGTAGCTTAAAATAGAGCCACAATTTAGAGTGAAAAGAAAATCATTCAATTCCCTGCTTTGGTGGAAAGCCACTGTGGGCCTCTGACCCTGTGCTGTGTAGTCTGAATGACCACTAAATAATTGAATTCAAGTATATTCATTGACTTATTATATCTATTCGTGATATGGAAATCAGATAACCATTTACATAATAAAATATTCAAATATATTGAAATGCTGTGTGCTATACTCCTTCTTTGTCCTCTCAATATTCTACACTTGGCCTGCTTTGCGAATTTTTTCACAAAAACATAATCCGTTATTTATCTCCATATTTTTGTCACTTGGGCATTTTTTCTCATTTCTCTCCATGTGACCTGGGCTTCCTCACAGCATTCCACACAAAATTAAGAAATTTTTTTTCTTAAAATTCAGATAGAAATTTTTTATTATGTGTCATAGCTTATTTTAACTTAATACATTCTACTCAGATGTATTAACTGTTCATTCAGAACTGTTTCTTGTAGCTTATTTTAACTTAATACATTCTACTCAGATGTATTAACTGTTCATTCAGAACTGTTTCTTGTTTCCTACATCTCTTCTCTCTTGAATTTGCATTTTCTTTCTCCGAATTATAACCTTGAGTACTTCTTTTCCCCTCTTCTCTAACTACTCCCCCAACCCTAAATTCCTCTTTATTTCTTAGGATGGTTTAACTGTTTACTAGTCCTCTATTAGTTAAGAAAAGCAGATCAACAAGGGCCTCAGGATTTAGCACACATGTCCATTTGAGTTTGTTTCTAAACAAAGGTTTTTCTCTACTTAAGGAGAATTCAGTGGAGAACTCTACAGCTACAGTTTTTCCTTTGTTCCTTTTTTTAAAAAAAAAACTATTAAATAATAGAATATACTTTATGGTTTTATTTCTTTGAATAATTTAAAATACTCAGAAAAACACTAGGCACACAGGAGACAATAAATTGATAGATTTGTTGATGAACTGCACTGAATTAAATTCTAGTCAATATCTTCTTTTTCTCAAAGCATACGAATTTGAGAATTCAGCCAGTAGTATTTAAAATTCATCTGAACTTTTTCTTAAATGACAGCCCACACAGAAGATGAATATGTAAAAGATAAAGGTGGAATTATTCTGAATGAAGCAGGGGATCCACACCATTACTGTCCACTTTGTCTCCACCTCTTAACCCAAACACCCCTCCTTCACAAGGGTATTTGGGGAAGCTTCATAAATTCCCAGAGCTTTATCAGAACACTTAAACACTGGTCTAGTTCATAATATACTAGAGTTCATAATATACCTGAATAATTCCTGGTAAGTGTAAAATCTTTGTGGCTTCTTCATTAACCAATTCTTTAATGGCTTTTCTGTTTGGACTTTTATTAAGGAAAATATGAATAATTACATCTTGAGATTCTAAAATCAAAGGTTAAATGATTCCTCCAGATCTGATGAGAAATGAACTTAAAATAATGACTCAAAATGAATCAAAATGAAAGCAACAAATAAAACCAAGAAAATTCTCTTCTCATCCAGTACGTGAGAGTTTCAAGAATCAAATAAATAGCCAGCTACGTTCCCAAGGGGAAAAATCACCTTTGGTTATAGTTTGGCATAATAAAAACTTGCCAGCTAACAATCTCCGCTCACTGACTCCGTAACTAGGAATGTCTGTGTCCTAACCCTATGTGGATACTCATTTCTCCGAAAACCGAGTGATGTGTGTCTGCATCAAACACACCCACCCTTCAAGCTAAATTTCCATGAAGCAATTCTGTCTGCATCTACTCAAAATGCAACCTGACTAAAAAGTTACTCAGGCCTTGAAGATCCTTTGTTAGCTAAAAATCTGATTTCTTCCCTGACAGCTAAAAATGCCTTTCTAAGATTCTAAATATTTATTTTAAAAACTCACCTAACCCCTAAAATAGCAGATTTACCTTTTATAAATCATGAATGAAAGAATGATTTAAAAGCCAAAGTTAATTATTTTGTAAAGCAAAGTCCTGCCAAGCTTATATAAACCTTAACTTTAAAATATTGATTTTTACTTTCAATAATATATAACACACTCTAAATAACATTTATTATTTTTCTCCTGATATGTCCATAATGTGATTTAAGTAGGAGTAGGGAGCATTTTATATAACTGGCAAATCTTTTGGTCAACTAGATTTTCAAGCTAAACTTTCTCAATTGTTTGAACAGCCTTTATTATAAGGTGCATTAAATTTGTAAGTAAAGCTAAAATAGATTGAGGAAAATCTCAGATTACTTCTTATTAGACAACATATAATTTCCAGAATACCAAGAGGTACTCTGATGTTCCAGCTTTGAAATTCATATTATACTTCTTTTATTGTTTTTTATTGATTTTCATTTGGTTTAAATCTTTATGTGTTGCAGGGAAGAAAAAACTAGCATGTCGAAGTGAACATGTGACAACATGTAATGGAGCATTTTGAACATTATTTTGGCATTGCTAATAAAAGTCAAGACATACTTCAAAGTATACATCAAGAACTATTACTTATAAACCCAGAGCAAACCAAATGGAAAATAATATTCTCAGCAGTTTAATTTGGATTACATTTATCCATGTTTACTTGCTTCTGTACACTGAGACACACTAATGCTAAAAAAATTAATGTTGGCAAGAGGGACTATGCTAAAAACTTTTCCTAAGACATTAATTCCCTCTTATCTTTTGGAATGCATAATCTTTAAATTTTACTGACATTGTAAATCAGTCAAAAGTGCTTAGAATGCCAAATGAGTGTATGCTTCATAGTTAAGTGTACGATAATGGAAAAGATGAAAAACATTAATGCACCCCTTTTATTGGTGGGAACACTTATCTAATTACACAGCTCATCAGCCCCTGCCAACTAAAAGGGCAACAGGCAGATGGAGCATCTTAATTTTCAACCTAGTTCTTTATCAGGAATGTTCAAAAATATTTTACAAAATTTGGAAGAGGTAAGAGTCAAAGATCAGCTATTAAACCACGCAGAAAAATGCACTTTTTCAGCCCTGTTTTTGAAGCAATAATTTCAGTCAGTAAATATGAATACTTTTTTATGACAGATTAACACTGATCAGGGGTAAACTAATCTTCTTTGACATTTGCAATAATTTTTTTTTAATTTTAATGTAATTTATTTTTTATACAGCAGGTTCTTATTAGGTATCTATTATATACATATTAGTGTATATATGTCAATTCCAATCTCCCAGTTCATCCCACCACCATACATTTGCAATAATTTTGAGTCTTTCCTGTATGGCTTAGTTTTTAATAAACCCAACACAATCATATAACCAGTGTCACACCCAAAAGGGTACAGGTCCTCATCACAGAGAGAGAACATAACTCATAAAAGCTTTCAAAATTTAAATAAAAAGTAAAATATCTCTCCTTCATCAGTATCTGCCATTTATCAAGATCCAGGAACAATAAGGCTGTAGCCTAACAATGAATAGTCAGCTACCGGTTTTATTAAGAATAATTTTAGTGCAGTTCTGGATTAAACTATCAATTTTTCTTCATTACAGTAAATCTTAGACAGAGTCACTATGGTTTCAATTGTCTGTCTCCTGTTTTTGCTCATTTAGTTACCAGTTGGTCCTTCTCTTATTTCATGGTTTCTCACCCTCAATATTAGATTGTTTCCTCACTGTGTAAGAAATATCAGTCTAAAGATGTTCAGTATATATATTTAAATATAGATGTTCAATAGATATATTTAAATAAATAAAGATGTTCAGTACATATATTTAAAATATAATATCTCAAATATGTGTATATCAATAGGTATTTGTGTTTGTACTTTCTACTGAACAGCATTACTATGTTCATTTCACATGATGTCAAGTACCTTCTACAAGATGCCACCTTCTCTGTTTCTTTGTACTAGCAAAGTTTTATAAAACATTTTGGGTTAGCAGAACAATGGGAGAAAAAGGAAAATGAAATCATTACTGAATACTATGTACCAGACCAATTATACCATATAACTATTATACTTTATCTCATTTAATTCATAAACTAACTCTCTAAGGTAGATAGTTTTATCCTTACATTAAAATAAAAGACATCAAGCAAGACTTCAAGAAGTAAAGACATGTGCCCACGTTGTATACTAGTTATTGATGGAGCTAAAGTATGAATAACCTCTGGGTCTCAGCCTATTTATTTTATAATTTCTAGACTCCATAAACCCTAAAGAGTTTCCTGTCATTACTAGTGAGACCTTCACTCTGTAGTTATTCTCTGCTTTATACTATCAAATTTCTTCCTACTTCCCTTTCCTACCTCACTTTATAGAAGCAGTTGAGTTGTTCACTTGTGACTCCATTGGAAGTTTCCTGTTTGACTATTTTATTACTGTTTTATCAATGATCTTATACAGAAAGGATTCAGTATTGTCTATGCCAAGACAAGAGAGCTTAAAACTGGTGTTTCTCAAGTCATATTTCTGTAGTAATGTTTAATATTGTCTTTAGGAACTGAAAGGAATAGAAGGCATGCTTGTTTATCTTACAAGTCAGCAGCCTTGTGTGCAAATTAACACACAACAGTAATATCGATCAATGGTCAGAACGCTTAAAGATTAAATAAAATTTGAAGATGGAAGTAAAGTCAATAAACTAGAGAGAGAAACAGAATGAAATTCAATGAAGGATGTCTGCTTTCACCACTCTTGTTCAACACAGTGCTGGAAGTTCTAGCCAGTCATTAATTCAAGAAAAGGAAATCTAAGTCAGGTAACTTGGAAAGGAAGAAATAAAACAGTCACCATAGGCTTGTGATATCATTGTCTATGTAAAAAATCCCAAGGAACACACAATACATCTCTTAAAACTAATAAATGAGTTCCGCAAGATTTCAGGATACAAGATAAGCATACAAAACTTAACTGGATTTCTATATAGTAGCAATGAACATGTGGGCACTAAAATTTTAAACACAATACCATTTACAATCATTCAAAAAATTGAATACTTTGGTGTAAATCTAACAAAAATACAGTACTTCAGGTAGCATGCTCTCTGAAAACCATAAAAACAAACAAACAAAAAACCCAAAACAGTGATGAACAAAACCAAAGAAGAGCTAAACAAATAGAAAGACAACATGTTCATGGTTTGGGAGACTCAAAATAGTTAAAGTATTAATTCTCTTCAAATTGATATACAGGTTTAGTGTTCTATGTATCAAAATCCCAGCAAGGGTTTTTTTTTTAGATAAAGAGAAGATTATTATAAAATTTATATGGAAAGGCAAAGAAACTAGAACAGGTAAAAACTATTTTGAAAGAGAAGAATAAAGTGGGAGGAATCAGTCTACCCAATTTCAAGACTGGTTATATAGGTATGATAAAAACTATATAGTATTGCCAGAGGGGTAGACACATAGATCAGTAGAACAGAATAGAGAACTCAGAAATAGTCTGATACGTATATGCTAAACTGCTTTTTGTCAAAGATGCAAAGGCAATCCGATGAAGGAAGGATAACCTTTTCAATAAATGATGCTGGAACAAGCAGACTGCCACTGGCAAAAAAAAAAAAAAAAAAAAAAAAATGAACCTCGACTTAACTGTCACAACTTATATAATAAAAAATTGACTCAAAATTAACCATGGACACAAATGCTAAACTAGAAGTCTTTTAGAAAAAAATAAGAGAAAATATTTGGAATTGAGGACTAGGCTAAGAATTCTTACTTAGACTTGACACCAAAAGGACAATTCATAAAAATGAAAACTGATAAATTGGTCTTCATTAAATTAAAAAATATTTGCTCTGTGAAAGACCCTGTTAAGGTTAGGAAAGCTAAGCTACAGAATGGGAGAAAATATTTGCAAACTACATGTCTAATAGGACTATTATCTAGAATATATGAAGAACCCTCAAAACCCAGTAGCTAAGAAATAAATAATCCAAATAGAAAATGGACAAGAAATATGAACAGACATTTTATCAAAGAATAAGTTTGGCAAATAAGTACAATAAAAGACATTCAATATCATTACCCACTAGGGTAATGCAAATTAAAATTTCAATGAGATATTGCTATATACCTAGAAAAATGGCTAAAATTTTAAAATAGTGACACCACCAAATGCTGACAAATATGTGGAGAAACTGAATCACTTGCACATTGCTGTTGGAAATGTAAAATGGTACAGCCACTCTAGAAAACAGGCAATTTCTTTAAAAAGATTTTAACTAAACATACAATTACCAATCAATCTAGCTATTGCATTCCTGGTCATTTATCCCAGAAACCTGCATATGAATGTTCCTGGCAGCTTCATTTGTAATAACCAACAACTAGAAACAGTCCATATACCCTTCAACAGGTGAATGGTTAAAAAGTTATTGTACACAGAACACAGAATACTACTCAGCTATAAAAAGAACAAACTTTGGATATAATGAGTGGGAAAATCCAATTTCAAAAGGTTAAACACTGTATGATTTCATTTATATGACGTTATTGAGATGACAAAATTGTAGATTTAGAGACAAGATTAATGGCTGCAGGGATTAAGTACGAAGAAAGGGGAGAGAAGTGGGTATGACTGTAAGAGGGCACATGACGGACGCTTTTGGCGACAGAATGTTTTGCATCTTGATTTGAAATCTTGTGAGAAACTGAAGACATTACAGTAGGCTCCTGTGATGCTTTTTCCCACTCATAAGGTCACAGGAAACATGTTTCCCAATTATTAGATGCCTTAGCTAATTCATAAAAGGAACAAAAACAGAGCATTTTATTGATAACCTTTTAAGGATTTGAATATGAGTAATGAAATCTTTTTCTGTGTTCTTTATAAAGAAGTGCTTCTGATAGATACATGGGGATTGATCTAAAATTTCTACTATGTAATTGGAATATGGGGTAGATTTACAAGAGGAATGGATTATTTCTAATACCGTAAATAAAACTAATCTTTATGATGAGGTTAGAAGACTTGGTTAAGATTTCAGCATTCAAGTTTTATTGACTACATCAAAACATAAAAAGTAGTTAAATCACTATTTCATCATGATGGATTGAAGGTTAGTCCTTCATCGATTAATTCTATTGTAAATTGTCGCAGAACCTGAGTAAAATTAGGCCTCATTCTTTGTTATAAAATTTTCTAGGTATATTTTTAAACTTTCACAAATTGCTCACTTTACCAAAGGGTTAAGAAAGTGACCTCATTTATTTGAGTTAAATTTGATGTCTTTCAGCTTAACTTCTGTTTCCATGTATGATGATTTATAGGACAGTACTAAATATGAACATTAGTACTCCCTTCCAAAAAGGCAAAAAAAGTTTTGGCACTGTGATTTTGAAGAAACCCAAGCTTAATCAGATCTCTTCATTGATTCATGTTTAGAAACATTATGTGTAAAGTCAAGATATATTTTAAATAGATTATATGCAATTAATTTAAAGGTATTTATCAGGATGTAAAATAAAAATCTCAAGAACTGGGTAACTTGAATCTACTAAGTAATTACTCAGAAATCAAAGGCATATCAAATTTTTCTATTTTTTATTTTATTTTGAATATTAGAACAAAAATTTGGCATGATTGGGAAAAAAAGGCATGTCACCTCATTTCTTGCAAAAGCCATCATAACTGTTTTATTAGGAAGGAGGATTGAATAAAAATTTCAGGTTCTAGTAAACTTCCTACTATCATTTTTAAAAGACTATATTTCTCTTGGACTGATTATTTTGATGAAATATTTATGTACTTTCCCCAAGTTCACTTTTTAAATTTCTTTAAAATCTTTGTGGAAATTCACCATCCCAAGAAACATTTACCTAAAAGGTAGTCCTGGTGTTTGAAAATAATAAAATTATAGTGTAAATTCAAAATGCAAGTCTAGATATTTTCTTCAAATAAATTCAAAGGACAAGTAATTTTGCAGTAGATACATTTGAGCAAAATATCATTATCACTTCAACTATTGGTACTCAAGGTAGTCACCCTTTTAATGAACTCGGCTTTCTCCTTTACTTCAATATGTTGGTGGTCTTAAGCAACCAAATGGATCTGGCCTTGTTACCTAAAGCAAGATGGACTGTACTGGGAATTATTAGGGCCCTTCAAAGCCTACCCAACATGCTGGGCCAAACAAGAGCAAAGGAAGAGGGTAGACACAGCTGTGGATGCTAAGTATAGGATCCAAAGTCCAGTCTGGTAACCTTGGTGACCAGGAATCAAGTAGCAGTTTGCAGTCTGGGCAAGTGAGCAAGATAGAGGTGGTAGTTGTTCCAATAGGTAAGAAAAATACAGTGATGGAGAACTTAATTGTGGTAGAGGGGATACATCTCCTAAGTCTAAGCAGGCTGTAAAATGCTGACTTCAGGGAAGTCTATCAAAAAGTAACAAGACTTTAGTCACTTAGCTGAGGTTCTGGATCTGACCAGTAAATCATCCAACATTTATTTTAATAGGGAACACTGGATGCCAGCAAGACCAGTTTAGGAAACTACTGCAATCACCCAGCTAAAAGATGATGCTGGCTTGAATCAGCAAGGTGACAATGGGCATGTGAGTAATGGTCAAATTCTGTATATATTTTCACAGTAAGCCCCATAGGATTTGCTGATAAAGTAGTTGTGGGATATGGGAGACAGAAAGGCATTATAGCTATTCTCTGGGGGTCTAAACAGCATGGAAAATAAAATTATCATTAACATCTGTAAGCATATATCTTGACTTTTGAAACTTAAAGTAGGTACTTTTGAAAGTTAAAGAGGATGCTATTAATAATTATGCTGAGAAATAGGTAAAACAGGTATATAGATATCCTACCATTTAATGAGTTGGAAAGATTATAGGAGGAGTTTGATTGGAGATGGCGCAGTTGGAATAAGGAACTAAGTTTTGGATATACTGAGGTTAATAGGCCTATGAAATATTAAGGGGCGATTGCATATAGGTCATGGGACATGTTTCTGAGTTCAGAAAGAGTTCTGCACTGGAGATAAAAATTTTAGTGTCATCAGTATATTTAATGTCTTGAGACTGGATGAGAGCAAAAGGGATTTAGTACAGCTACCTAAGCGAAGAGGCCAAAAGACTGAGCCTTGCTTGAGTCACTCTAAAACAAAAGCCAGCCCCCCCAACCCTCCCAAAAAAAGTGGGAAGAAATTTGACCTATTTAGGGATATATTTCTGCCTCACGTACATATAACCCATAAGAATATACCTCTAACTAGTCTTCAAAAGTTAATACCTGAATTTTTCTAATACTAAAGTATTGGTTGCCTTTTCAAACATATAAGGAAATAATGAACCTTAAATCACTTCTTGAAATCTAATCAAGTTCTATTTATTCACATAGCTACAGACATTCCTACCTTCTGTTAAACAGTATTATTACAATACTCTCATAAACCTTCTACTAGTGCCCCACAAATGGATTTTTAAATAGAATACATCACAGTCTGTATCCTGATTCAACTCACGCTAAATGTTATAATCACTAATAGAAGACTGCCAAACCTAAGGTCCCATGGGAGGTGTTAAGAAACAGAATGAGCCTTTGTAAAATTATTTGTACAAAAGTCACCAGAACAATGTTGAGATGGATCACTAGCCAGAGTATGGACGATATCATCATCCATCAAGCAACTTCTTAGTAAAGCAAAAATAGAAAGAAGTCTTTTGGCACAAAATTAAAGACTATATATTGAACTGAAAAAGATCAACAAAAGAATAATAAAGGCTTTAAATTTTAAATGCCCATCCTTAAAAATTCCCTCAAAAATTTTTCTTTGTTTAACTTACTTTTATGACCGAGAGTGTTACTTCCATTAAAAATCTATCAGATTTTTATTCCTTTGTCCTGTGATAAAAAGAACATTTCACAACAGACGAGGGAAAAGCTAAACTGAAAGCATTTAAAATTTAATTTTGAAGGAGTTGGGAGAGACTCATTTTTCTCAAGGTCCCTAGCGTCCAAATGTTTTTATAAAATGTATACAATTAAATTTTAAAAAACTACCTTTAAACTTGAGACATTTTTATAGCAAATATGAGAAAAAGAGAGGAGTTTCAATCTAAGACCAAATTGCTTTCAAAACATTTTGTTTTAAATACCTGAAAGACAGCGTGTCCAAAATAAAGAACAAAGTTGCCATCTTCAAACTCAAAGTAACAGCTATTCCCAGTATTTCCACCTTTATCAGTAAACTCTGCTCCAGTTTTCTAGTTTAAAATATTAAACTATCTTTCATTTCTTTTTATTTTTCATCATTCTTTATCTAACAGAATACTGTTTTTTGAAAATATTTCTTCAAGTGCAACTCTGTGTAAGCAACTTTATTTAAAATATTGTATTCTTTTCTCATTGATCCCAGAGAGCCATGTCTTTAAGACTGTTAGGGGAAAGCCCATCAAGGGTTTTTTAAGAGGTATAAACTCCTAGTTATAAAATAAATAAGCTACAAGGATATATTATAAAGCACATGGAATATAGTCAATGTTTTATAATAACTATAAATGGAGTATAACCTTTAAAACTCACCATGTTGTATATCTGAAACATATAATATTGTAAATCAACTGTACCTCAATTAAAAAAAAAAATCAAGGCCAAAAAATCAAAACAAAACAAAAATGTTCTTTCTCAGTGACCCAGTAATTCTACTTCCAGTAATATATTCTAAAGAATGATTTTAATAGTGTCAAAACTTAACATAAAAGAATGTTTATAATACTGAAAACATGGAGTCAACATAAATGTACAATTATGAAATAAAGAAATTATTAAATATTATGTAGCCATTAATATTTTGAACACTACTTAATTATAATGGAAAAATGTTCATGATATGTGAATTGATATAAATTATATGAAAAAATATAAATTAAAAATTGCCATTAGCAATGAGCAAAGTGTACAAAAGCCTCACCCATATGGAGCTTATATTCCATTTGGAGAGACAATAAACAAATCAGCAAATTATAGTAGATTGGAAAGAATAGCTTCTGAAAAGAAAAATAAAGAAGGACAAGGGATATCGAGTGTTGGAAAGAGGGAGCAATTTTAACAGGGTGTTCTGGAAAGGGTTCATGGACAGGTTAGTATGTAAGCCAATATCTGAAAAAGGTGAGAGAGAAGCCACGAGGACACCAGGCAGAGGAGATTCTAGGTAAAAGAAACAGCTAATAAAAGGATCCAGAGTTCTGAGAAACAGACAGGAGGCTAGTGTGGCTGGACCAGAGGGAGTGAGGAGAGATTAGCCTGAGATGAGCTTAGAAAATAATGGTGGCCAGAATGAGTAGAACTTTGTAGGAACTTTAAAGAACTTTGGTTTATATTCTGAGTGTGATGAGGAGGCACCAAAAGATTCTGCGCAAACAATGGCAAGATCTGATTAACTTGTGACTACTATGTTGAGGGCAGTCTATAGCGCTCAAGGATGGAAGCCAAGAGACCAGTAATCTAAGAGAGATGTGATGATGGGGTTCAGAACAGGGTGAGATTAATAGAGGTGGTGAGAAGTGGCACAGTTCTATCCTGAGAGAAGAGCCTGAGAGTAAAGCCAACTGGATTTAACAACTGACGATGTGGATGTGACAAAAAGTGTGGAGCCATTAACTGAGATGGGAATGATTGTGGGTGAAGCAGATCTGGGGGTAAGATCCGGTTCAGTTGTGGACATATTAAGTTTGAGATGTCTGTTAGATATTCAAGGGAAGGTATTGAAGGAGCCTGAAGTTTAGGGAAACAGATAATTAAAAGCATGAGGAAAGATGGAGAAGAGAGTTGAGAGATAAGTCTTGAGGAGTCTCCAATATGAAGAGGTCTCTGGGAAGCAGAGGAAATACTTCTAGAATTTTTATTTTGTTCTTTTTTCAAGCCTATTTTTCTTCATAGTTTGCTACTGTTCTCTTTATGTTTTGTTCCTTATTCCTTAATCATTGTAAACATACATTTTTATATTATTTTTCACTGTTTTCCTAAGAGTAGAAGTTCTTGATACTCTTTAACTCTACCATGGGAGAGCTCTTCCAAAATGGGTGGTGTATTTGCTTCTTCCAAGTGGCCCAAACAAATATTAATTTTTTTAGTTTCACTTTTGGGGATCCCAAACCTCAAATTCATGGAGAAGATAACTCAGGGATTTTATTTTCCTCAGGGGAGGCCCCTAACCCTGAGCCCAGACAGAAACAAATGTTCCCTGTGCAGTTGTTTTATTTTTAAATTTTCTGTTAACATGAAAACTTTTGAGAAACTAAGTTTTCTTTCCCCCAGCTTTATCGAGGTATAATGGACAAAAATTGTTTATATTTAAGGTATACAACATAAGGTTTTATATACACATATATTGTGAAATGATTACCACAATCAAATCAATTAACATGTCCACATACCTATCACCTCACATAGTTACTATTCTGTGTGTGTGTGGTAAGAGCACTTGAGATCTACTCTTTAAGCAAATTTCAAGTATATAATACCTTGTTATTAACTATAGTCACTATGCTGTACATAAGTTCTCTAGAAGTTATACATCTTATTCTAAATGTTTGTTCCCTTTGACCAGCATCTCCCCCACTCCACACCAGCCCTTGGTAACTAGAATTCTACTGTCTGGTTCTATGAGTTCAACTTCTTTAGATTCCACATGTAAGTGATATTATATGGTGCTTGTCTTTCTCTATTTGGCTTATTTCACTTAGCATAATGTCCTCCAGTTTCATCCATATTGTCTCAAATGAAAGGATTTCCTTCTTTTTAAAGGCTGAATAACATTTCATTACATATATATGTGTATTATATATATATCTCACATCACATTTTCTGTATTCATACATCTGTCATTAGACACTTAGGTTGTTTTTGTTATCTTGGTTAACGTGAATGAACATGGGAGTTCAAGATAGTGATTTTATTTCCTTTGAATATATAGCCAGAAGTAGGATTGCTAGATCACACAGTAGTTTTATTTTTAATCTCTTGAGGCACTTCCATACTCTTTTCTATAATGCCTATACAAATTTACGATCCCACGAACAGTATATAAAGTTCCCATTTCTCCACATCCTTGACAACATTTGTTATTTTTGACTTTTTCATAATAGCCATCCTAACAAGCTTGAGGTGATATCTCATTGTGGTTTTAATTTGCATTTCCCTGAAGATTAATAATGTTGAGCATGTTTTCATATATCTGTTGGCCATTTGTATGTCTTGTTAGAAAATTGTCTGTTTAAGTCTTTTACCTACTCTATAATCAGTTTATTTGGTTTTTTGCTATTGAGCCCCTTATATAGTTTGGATATTAACCCTTTATTGGATATATGGTTTGCAAATATTTCTCCCATTCTGTAGTTTGCCTTTTCATTTTGTTAACTGTTTCATTTGCTGTGCAGAAATATGTAAATAATCTAGGCTTTAATAGATGATTTCTATTCAAATCTCCCTTCTCTTAAAGATTCAAGGCCCTCTTCAGTCCTCACATGGACACTAAACCCAAACCCACATTAATAGCATCTCCCCCTACTTCAGGGCAGCAGCAGGTGAATATCTCTGAGTGGTGGAGAACAGGGGGTTATAAGTGATACTTCATTTCTTCCTTTTTGTATCTCTATATATTGTTTTCTACAATAAAAATAAATTTTTATTATTGTAAGAAAAATAAAGCAAATATGAGTTTGTAAGTGTTCCCTGCTAATTAGATACCGACAATATACATGTTTTACTCTATATGACACAGAACTATCCATATGTGTGAAAAAATAAAGGATGTATTTTCTGTTTAGATCAGAGTTGGAATGTGCATATGGCTTGTCCTCAGTGGTACAGGGAAGTCATTGGGGCCTTTAAAGGAATCTAAAGCATATTTCAAATTTACCTTTCTACTCAGTTGTCTGAACAATAAATTATGTGCCGATTTTATTTCAGCATGGTGCCAAATATCTTAATAACAATGGAATATTTCTTAGTCATCTGAATTTTTGGTGTACATGACACAAATTTGCAGATTTTTAAAAAGAGCTGTGTTGACTGTAATTTTTAATCTGCTTGTTGAATGCAGTCATAATATGAACCACCTACAAAGAACATTTCCTTTCTTCCATTTCATTTTCTAAGGTGTCTCAGAAAATTTATTAGATAAAGAGATGGAAATAAAGAAGGCTATTATAGGAATGTTTTCACTTAAGGAGTTTTTCCTGGTTGATATATATTTCTGTGTAAAATTGCAGGGGGGGGAGGTCTTTCCTCTCTGTCAAATCTTTGATCCTAACAAAAAGAAATATTCCAGATGAAGGCAATGAAATGCTTTTATGAAGTTCTCTCTTTTTGAGGACAGTTAAGTGTTGAAAAGTTGTCCCTTCATTTTACCTGTCCTTGAATCTCCATATGGTTTGCTTCACATTTACCAAAATGAAAATTCAGATAAATAGGACCAATGTAACAAGTTGTGTAATTTGAATATATAATAAAATGAATTTTCAAATTGCTACATTCAGAAATGCAGCTACAGCGAAATGAGAACTTCTTTCCAGAGGGGAGAAGGAGAAGAAAGGAGAAGAAGAGAAGCTTGCAGAGGCTGTATTTACACAGGCAAAATAAAGTAGAAAGTTAAGATACTCTCTGGGGAGAAAGGTCTCTCTGAAATGGTATCTCAGCCATGCAACTTCTTCCTTCCCCCTCCATCCACTTCCCTGCCCTTTTTCCTTTCTAATCATCTCTTTCATTTCAGGGACACGTCAAAGATAATTTTCATACAGAGATGTCAAAATCCATTTTTACAGTTTCCAAAGAGGCTTCAACAGAATCATGTGAATTTTATTAATTCTCCACTACATTTTTTCTATCTAGGCTTAGAGAAAGGGTGGGAAAGTTTGTCCTTCAGCTTCTGTCAGCAAATGACAAGTTCTATTCTTTTCAGAAAAGACTAGTCTGCTGGGAGTTCATTCTACTATATGTGTAGAAAAGTCTAGAAAGATAGGTTTAGATGGTCTCAATTCTCCCAAGATTTTTTAAAAAGTACTTTAACTTCCTGAAGCACTGCAGACAGGGAAGGAGGTGGTATGATTCAAAAATACTCTTGCCAGAGATATTCTCGAAGGACCAGGGATGCTTACAACTACAGATAGTGTAAGAGATCAGCCCATCACATACTTGTCTTCTTCTTTTGGGTCCCCTCTACCAGCAGCATTAGTACAGAGAAGGCTTTCAGAATTTCTTTAAAAAGTAACACACATGAAAGTTTCCAACTGAACCTGATCTGTTACTCATCTGCTCCTGGGTTTGCTTTCCTTTGGAATCATAATTTAAAAAAACAACAGAATTTCTTAGTAATACTAATGTAACCCTGTAATTAAGAAGTGCATAAAAGGAGTTAAATTTCCATTTTCCCTATTTATGCTGTGCTTTCCAGGAAAGAGACATGGTATTTGGAGGTGGGGGCAAAGAGAGGATGGACAGTGTTTCATTCGTGCATCAGTAACTGATTTTGAAAGTTCTTCAGTAAAAAATTGCTTTCGGCTTCCACAATAAATAAAATTACACTTTGGTATTTAAATACACTCCCTATTAAGATACAAAGAAGGTAAAAATTTCTTGCCAGTTTCTGGCTGACAATCTCTATTGTTCTTATGTAAATTCCACAGATATGCTTTAAGAAAGGGGCTTGGTAGTGGGGACTGTTAAGACATTTCTTTAAATAAAGCACTTTAGAGACTTACATTTCTAAAGATTTAATTAAAACATAGAGGGAAAATCAACTGCTAGAACTGACAAATTATAGGAGGTGAATTAGTGGGAAGATATCACGTATTTATACACAACTTCTTCCTAACAGGCCTAAGATTCATTAAAAATATTTAATTATGATTCCATGTAAAGTAAGAGGTATGCATTACATTTTACAGATTAGAGTCCAAAATTCTAAAGCAAAGAAAGATTGAATAACTTGATAAAGGTCACTGGAAAATTCTTCACACCAGGGAAATTGACACATGAGTTCTCTGGCAGTCCACACAGTTTGGTATTCATTAGATTATATATGATTAATTTTGATATGGACAAATCTTGAACTCATACTATATGGAAACAATTAATAGACTTGACCGTAAATGTTCACAGAGTAAGAAAAATAGCCTTCTGTTAGACAAATATGGTAGTGGCTATGTGGGCGTGCTACTGATTTCACCAACACACTCTTCCCCGAAATATTGCATCACTATTCTGGAACACATGCTGCTGCCCTCTTTAATTATGTGTTTAGATGGCAAGCTACTTCCTGGAATTAGAGAAGTAGCAGTTCAGCATCTAGCCTCTGAATTGAACCAGATGACCTTATGTTATAAAGGAATGGCAAAATAGGAGCTGACCACAGGCCTGTCTGCTGGATCCAAAGCTATATTTGTGGGCAGCAGTGCTGGATACTGTTGGGAAGTTTGTCCTTCTTATAATCATCTTTTCAAAAGTCAAAAAGTAGGAGAAAAGGAGAGAGGAAATTAGAGGCATGGAGTTGATGATGTTGATTATTGAGACTGACCATTTTACCTTTGGAAATTCTTCAAACTAAAATCTGGGCCTGGTGATAAACAAAGATAAGCGAGAAAAGATGAGTCCCCAGAGGATTCATAAAATGCAGATTAGTCAGACACTTCTATTGATGTCAGTCTAATCAAGCATGTAATTTAGCAATTATGTAAATTTTAAACTGTACTAGTTAAATACATTCAAATAGCATGCACCTGTGTCCCATGTTGGAGTCTTAATATTAACTTAAATTGTAACCATATTGTTTTTTATTTTGTGCCAACATAACTGAATCTCAAAGCAATGCAGTAGGAAATTATTAATACAATCAAAAGTCATTAATATGGCATAGAGTTAGCTTTCTTGTCAAGTTTGATATAGAGTTTCTGTATTTTTCCAAAACCAGTTTCAGCCCAACTTCCCTTAACGGTTTTGAAAATACAAACAGAGCAAGTTGAAATGGTATATTGCCTCCAACTCTATTCCCACAGGTGGATTTAAGTTAGTGCTACACAGTCCAAATTGTTAAAGAATTGGCAGCTCTAATACTGCAGTCTGAAGTTCATTCCAGCAATTCTAAGAGGAAGCAACACAGCACAATTTTTTTTTGGAATGTGTATCACTTTACTAATGTTTCAAATGTTTATGTGTAGAAGGATCTTATATAATCCTTTCATCTAATAGATAAGGAAGCTGAGTGCCAGACAGGTTGTTTGATTTGTCCAAGGACACACAATTAATAGTCAGAGTAACAGAGCCAAGAACTCCAGTTTCTTGGCTGATAGTGAGGTTTGGAAATGGGAGGCTTCATATAGTTGCCATTTCACTTTTTGATATGCTTAACTGTGGTCGTGATTTTTTCCCCCAGTTTAACTATTATAAAGTTCATCTCACAGTTCTCAGTGGCAAGTAGAGAAGGGGCGTGCACTTTGGATATATTGGGATAGAAAGATTGACAGGCTTGAAACAGAGAAGAGGACTAGACAGGCAGTCTCAGAAAACTTGGGATCTTGTCTTTGTTTCAGCTCTTTCTAATAGCGATGGACTGCAGTTTTCTTCAACTCCTTGAATTCATTTTTTCCTTTAGAAAATAAGAACCATATCCTTTTCCCTGTCCACCCCAAAGAGTGGTCTGAAGTCTGAAATTCAACCATTTAGATAATAATTTTTATAAAGTGTAAAGCACCTCAAGTGTAGGCCATCATTATCACAAAGTGCCACTCAACTTTCTGAAGATCTCCAAATTGGATTCTTCACTGGTGAGAAATAATATCTCCAGTACAGAGGGACACTTACTATCAAGCCATTGTTTAGAAGAAGCAATCATGATCAAAAACTCTCCTGCCTAAGAGTTTCAAGAATCAGAGTGGCTAACACACCAAGAGCAGGACTTTCAGGCAAGCAGATCTTTGCACAAACAGAGAAAATTTTACCCTTTTCATCCTGGAGTGAAGTGTTGAGACAACTGCTATTATTCACTTGACTGTCACTTTCCAAAGTAGTTAAGGCAATTATATCTGATGACATTTATTACCTGAGAGAAAAATATGTGGTGGTACATATTATAAAAAATATTGTTTGAGTCTCAAGCATTATTACATAGGAAAATTTTTTCTAATGTAATATTTTAAAATAGTATTTATTTTATGTTCTTAGGCTCTACTGTGCTGTATAAATAAAAAAACATTTATGTTTAAAACCTTTTGGAGGGAATAATAGCTTTCAGTTTTTATTCCACCTGGAATTCCGTACCTTTCCCTGATATAACTTTTTATATTATGAAGGCATTTTGAAGGTCTGGAATCAGATTTAGAATCAGTTTATCTCTACCAGATGAGTCCTTTTTAGAAGGACTGACTAAATTAATTTTAACAAACAAAAAAGAAAGAAAGGAAGGAAAGATAGAAAGAAAGAAAGAAAGAGAGGGAAGGAAGAAAGAGAATGAAATATGTAATAACTGTTCTTTTGTTTATGTTTGCTTTAAATTATTTAAAATATAATTTTAATGTTTTATAGTTTTTTTACATAAAACTTATGCTGGTTTATCAGTATTGTTTTAGGATCCAAACATTTACAGAGGCAACAGTATTTATATATAATGAAAATCACATTTATTATCTTCCACTCCAAAGCATCTGCACCCTCTGAGGGCATTAATATCTTCTTCATTACCTACTGTTGATTCTACTCCTATGTTTATTCTATTTCTAAGTTATTCTCCACCATCTCTCTCAATAGTTTGTATCTAGTAGAATGCAACTTATTTATAAACTTTTATAAGCTTACACTTCAAAAAACCTTTGCCTAATTTACCTAATTACTCCCATTTCATTGTTTTAGAACAGAGGCCAATAAAGTATGGCCTGTAGGCCTAGTCTAGCCCTCTACCTTTTATTTATAAGTAAAATTTTATTGGAACACAGCTATGCTCGTTTCTTTGCATATTGCCCATGGCTACTTTTGCCCTACAATGGCAGAACTGAGTAGCTGTGACAGAGACTGCGTGGTACACAAATCCTAAAATATTTATTATCTGGCCCTTCACAGAAAAAGTTTGGTGACCCCTGTTTCAAAGGATTGTTTTCCACTCAATCTTACTAATTGTGGGGCCTGAGTATTTCCTTCTCCAGCCCTTTCTTCTTGCATATCCCTGGAAATAGTGTGCTTCTCAGAAATTCAATAATAAGAGCCTAAGTATATTCACAGCCATGTTGCTCTTTCCTTCTCAGTGGGAGCTACATGGCACCCAGGGGCTAGAAAGTGGCTACTCATCCCAATGCCATTGCACATCATTAATATTTATTCAGCAACTTATGATGTACAAAACTGCCATCCAGATGGCACTATTTTTCTCTCTAGAAAGCTCACCTTCCATACTACCTCATCTTGAGTCATCTTCAGGATAACTGCTAAAGTCTGCCTTGTCCATTAGTTAATAAGATCACCTTATTTTTATAGTTCTATTCTAAAACTTTTTTCCTAAAGTTGTTCAGAATCTTTGAATTCCCTTTCTCTTTCTATCCCTACACCCCCCTTCTATCCACATACTCTTTCGTATCCTTATACCCCGTATCATATTAGCCCAGTCTTTCACTGTTCCTTTCTCTGCTCTAAGTATTCTCTTAAACCACATGCTCTGTCTAGAATGCACTTAACCATGAGCCAGTTTCTACCATATGGACAAGGTCAACATCCTAGAAAAGGCTAGAGCAATAAGACAAAGGACACTTGGATTCTTGGGAGACCTACTGGGGCAGAGCCACCTAGAGACCTTGAACCAGCCACATACCTTTGAACTGTTGTGTCAGAAAGAAATAAACCTCCTTCTTGTTCGAGCCACTGTGTTTTAGGTATATTTATTACATTATCAGTCTGTACTCCAAGTAATGCATAACTAATTTAATTTCTATACTCCCAGGTTCCCATTAACCCTTTTTTTTTTTTTTTTGTGGTACGCGGGCTTCTCACTGTTGTGGCCTCTCCCGTTGCGGAGCACAGGCTCCGGACACACAGGCTCAGCGGCCATGGCTCACAGGCCCAGCCGCTCCGCGGCATGTGGGATCTTCCCGGACCGGGGCACGAACCCGTGTCCCCTGCATCGGCAGGCAGACTCTCAACCACTGCGCCACCAGGGAAGCCCCAACCCTTTTTTTTTTCAGTAGTTTTACTGGCAACAGCAAGTGAAGCACAGAACTCTGGATAAGCTAATAACTCTTCTCTTTTCCTATTTATCTCTTTATTCTCCATGTAACTTTAGAAAATAAAATTAAAACATTTCTTCCATTTTGTGTTAATTTGTTTTGAATAGCAATACATATTATATTTTTGCTAAAAATCCAGAGTTCTTTCTGTCTTGTGAAACAAATTTTTGATGTACTCTCTGAGACAAGGGAAAGCTCTGTACCTTGATGATTTCGATTCACTAACTAAAATCTCTCAGAGTGATCAGAGGACTATCTGTGTCCTGATGGTTGTTTATCTTCAGACAAAAAGGGGCTGTTAAAATAACTTTGGTTACATTTAAATTTAGCCATGTTGCTTGTCTCCATGAATGTTGATAACCAAATACTCTCCAGGTTCCATAAAATTTTTTTCACTTATTTTAAACATACTTGCTTTCATAGATGAGCCAACATTGACCCCCTATGCCTAATTATAAAAGTGAAAGACAGAATAAGAATGTTTGCTTTACTTACACAGTGGGGAAAATTTGAGTAGGGTCAATTAAATGGTTATAAACATTTAAATTCTGACCAGGGAATTTAACCTTCTGATACAAAAAAATTAAAATGTATAGGGAAAAAAATCTTCACAATAGGAAGTATATATGTCAAATATGCAATTTTTTTGAGAAAACAGGCCCTGTAGAAATATAAATAGCCAAGATAGCAGGTCTTTTTGATCAAAGAAAGCCTCTCTCACAAATGATGACCTTTGGAGAAATTAAATAGTGACCTACAAGGGAGTGCAGGATCAGGTGGAGTGACAAACAATTTGAAAATATATAAATTAGATTTGTTTTAATTCATCATTAAACCAATGTCATTTCAAAAAACTAATACTCTTGATAAAAACACAAAACTGTTTAACATGCTTGGGTTTGATTTATGTTCACATTAATTTTACTTACAACCTTTAAATTTTCCAACAGGATGACAACTATAACGTAAATCTCATATACATCAGGGATTTTTTTTTTGGCTGACAAGTGAAAACAATACACCTTTTCAATGGCAAATAAGAATATGATCAATCACAAGGAAGGAAACACAATTTGTTATATCCAAAGTGCTGAATATTAAATGCCTTTTTGTTGAAGAACATTCAGAATAAGCTATGCCATAAACTTCAGGATCTGGTCAGCCCTGATACACCCCCCCCCACTGTTTCTAAGGCAGGTAATGTCTGTAGTAATCTCATTCAGAAAGGGAAAGAAGAGGAAAGAAATATGCCTTAAAGCATAATGGAGAAAAAAAAAACGAGAAACAGACTTAAGTTACCAGAAGTCTTGATGGGGCAGTAAAAATTGTCACTTTTCCTCTGATGGGCTCAAAAGTATCATGTTTTTCAGACTTCAAACAGCTTTTACGTGACTTCTTCTTAGTTTATTTCCCAACAATGGACGACATTTTTAGCTTGTTAAATATCATAGTAAAGATGTGCAGGAAACACACTTAAATCTTAAGTTTCTTGGACAAGGAGATTTAACTAGTTTGTTTTTATTGAAGTGGTGAGTTCATAGGTACCAGCCAAATGCTGAAGTTAGACATTCACGAATATTGGAGTGTTTTAGTAGTTTTAGTAGGTTGAATTTTCAGTCACATCATCATATTTAGGTTTCAAAATAAATTTTAGTCTACTGGGAGATATAAGGTTATCAAATTTTATGTTCTTGTCTTTGAGAATTTTGCTCTTCTTTTGGCTGTTGAGGTGAATTTCTTTGTAAGTGTCTTGGACTTTGATCAGAGGAAAGAGGAAAAAATTAAGTATTTATTACAGTGTGGGGCTGTGTTTTTTTGCCATATGGAAAAGTAGGAGAGAAAATAAATGCAATATATTACTAAAGGCTTTTCAGGTATCTTAGGATAAAACCTTCTTTTTATTTGCATGCTTTGAGCATTTCTCCCCCATGAGCCCCTAGGCACTTTAAAAGTCAAAGCAAACTTAACGGCACTTTTTTCTCCAACAATGTTATGTGTGTTTAGGTCCCTGAAGAAAAATGTGTTCTAAGTTTGTTTTAAAAATCCTTCCGTTGTGTTCATTGTATGTTTCAAGATGTTCAGTGTAGACTATGGATAAGGGAAGAGAATAGAAGGAGGGAAATAATAAAAGGGAAACTAATAAAAAATTTTTGAAAATGACATCTAGCTCCAAAAATACAACTCTAAAAAACCATTAGTCATTTTATTAAACATATTTATTAAGCTAATCAGCTGGGATGATTAGAGTAGTAAGCTGGAAAGTGAGCTGGTGGAGTTACTAAAGGAAGTTTCTTCTACCTGGGGTTGCGATGTCATGGATACAGGGCTCGGCTACAACGGCTTTGGGCTTTTGCAGAGGAAGTGGTTTTTCAGATGACAACTACTTAGTTACCCCTCTCTGCTTTAAAAAACAGCCAGAAAATTAACCTTCAAAACTAATTTGCTGAGTTAAGAGGCCAAACATAGTGCATTTGCTCTATCAGGACACCTAACAGCATCTGAGGGAACAAGACTAGGCTTCATGGATAGCCAGGTTTGAGTCTTGGTTCTACCATTTATTGAGTGGTAGTAGGGGAGGTGACTATAGGAGGGAGGAACCTTACGCAGTGAATTATTCTTTCAACACAGTTTTGCTGCATAGTTATCAGGCATTCACCTATTCGATGGGAATCACAATTCCCACATCATAGCATTATTGTGAGAACCAAATGAATTAGCGAACCTAAAGTACTTAATACAGTGCCAGGCATACACTAATAGCTTAATATACAGCAGGTACTATTATTACAATCAGTGAAAATAGCTAGTAAAAAGCTTACCTTTGAGGATCTATTGTCCAAAGCACACATGCAAAACAACCATAAAGAAGAAGCTAGGTTACAGAGTGATTAAAGAATTAAGACTCTTGGGCTTACCTGGTGGTGCAGTGGTTGAGAGTCTGACTGCCGATGCAGGGGACATGGGTTCGTGCCCCGGTCCGGGAAGATCCCACATGTCGCGGAGCGGCTGGGCCCGTGAGCCACAGCCGCTGGGCCTGCGCGTCCGGAGCCTGTGCTCCGCAGCGGGAGAGGCCGCAGCAGTGAGAGGCCCGCGTACTGCAAAGAAAAAAAAAAAAAAAAAAAGAATTAAGGCTCCTAAGAAAAAGTTCTTAAATTTTCTCTAGATATTTGAATCATCTTATATCTTGCTCCTATTATATATCTAAGTTTATATCCAATAAATTAAAAACTACTGTTTATTAAAGGATAAATTTTTAGCAGAAAAAGCATTTTGGAATGTGTATATATATATATATATACACACCTGTTCTTATTAATCTAAGCCAGAGATTCTCAAAGTGTGGTCCATAAAAACCTGGGGATCACTCAAGACACTTTGAGAAAAATATATTGATAATAATGATAAGTTATTCTTTGCTTTTTTCATGATGTTTACATTTACACGGTGGTGCAAAAGCAATAGTGGGTAAAACTGCTGGTGCTTTAGCACAAGTCAAGGCAATGGCACCGAACAATAGTAGTAGTCGTTATATTCTGCATCATCACTTGCAGTAAACGAAAAAAAATGCCAGTTTTACTTGAGAATATCATTGATAAACCAGTAAAAATATTAGCTTTATTAAATCTAAAACCTGGTGTATACAGGTTTTTATTATTTTGTGTGACAAAATGAGATCACACAGAAAGCACTTCTGTTGCATACCAAAATCCAAAATGTAATGATAGTCTTGAGGAAAAGCACCTACGTGATTGTTTGTGCTGTGAGATGACCTAGCCACATTTTTCATGGAATTGTTTTTATTTGAAATAATGACTGATAGACAAGGAATGGTTAGTCAGACTTGTGAAGACATTTTGTCAAAAATAAATGAAGTGAGCTTGTCACTTCAAGGAAAACAATCGACACTGTTACCAGTAATAAAGAATTTAAGCTTTCATAGGAAACATAATTTTGGGAAACTGGTATCTGCCACTGCAAATACCAAATGTTTAAAAACTTATCAATGGAGATCAGTGATGATATTAACAAATGAGATTTTTTTCATATTGTACAATGAAATGTGTCAATCTTTGGAAGATTTGTGTAACTCTGTGAATTGATAATCTTCTGATGAACAAGGCATGCTGTTACTACAGAAAACAAACAAAAAGATTGATAAGAGATTCAAAGTTCCATTCAAAGTTCAAGGTAGATGAGTAGATTTTAAAATAAGAGTATGAAAAATTCACAGGCATGGTTTCAGATTCCACACTGAAAGTAACCTTTGAAAAACAATGGTCAAGTTTTGGTGTAATATTAAAGGAGAATATCCCCCATTATCTGAAGAACTTATTAAAATAAAACCCCCTTTTCCAACTACATACTTGTGTGAGGCTGAATTTTCTTCATAAACTCCAATCAAAACAATATATTTCAAAGGACAGAGTACAAAAGCAGAAATGAGAATTCAGCTATCTTCTATAAAACCAGATGATAAAGAGATATGTAGAAATTTAAAGTAATGTCACTTCTCACTATTGTTTTTATTTTTGAAAATATAGTTACTTTTCATAAATGTTACTTTGTTAACATGTAATGGGTTTATTATTGACATTTTACAAAATTAATTATTTATAACCATTCTGTTTCAATTATTATATGGTATATAATCACAGGTAGTCAATAGATATAACCCATAAAAGAAAAGTTCTTTGGGGTCTCCATAATTTTTTTTAAGAGTGCAAATATGTTCTGAGACCAAAAAATTTGAGAACCTCTAAAAATCAATGACCTGAGCTTCTACCTCTTTAAGAAGTTAGAAAAAAAAAAGATCAAAGTAAACTTAAAATAACTTGACAAAAATTATTTAATAGAGATAAGGGAAAACAAACACAGAGAAATTTAATAAAGCCAGTAAAGACAGCTCTTTGAAAAGGTCAACAAAATTGATAAACCCCTAGCTAGATTGATAAACCAAAAAAAGGGGAAAAAGAATATACATTACCAAAATCAATAATGAAAGGGATTCATCACAACAGATTCAACAGGTCAGACAATAACAAAAAATATTACGGACAATTTTATGCCAACAAATTTGACAACTTCAACGAAATTGACAAATTGCTTGAAAATACCTTGCCAAAACTGTTAAGAGATAGAACAGACAATTTGAATAGCCATCTTTCAAATAAAGTAAAACTGTTATCAAAAACCTCCCCCAAAGAAAAATCCTGGCTATTAGTTTTACTGGTAAAATCTATCAAATATTTAAGGAAGAAATATCACTAATCTGGTACAAATTCCTTCGGAAAATATAGAGAAAACACTTGACAGTATTTGCTGGTGGATTGGAGATGAGGAGTGAAAAAACAAAGGGAACAGGCTGACGTATAATTTTGTTTTGTGCTACCTGGGTAAATTATGGCATTTACTAGAATAGGGAAGAAACAGATATGTGGGAAAGGAGAAAACATACATTAATAGCACTGTTTAGAACACTGAAAGTTTACTTGCCAAGTGTGTATGACAAGTCTACAATTGGATATATGAGTCCAGAGATCTGTGGTGTAGTCCAGGGCAAGAGCTATAAGTGTGGGATTTATCAGCATGTAAAGCCATAACCGAGATTACCTGGAGACTGAATGTAATACATGGAAAAGAGAAGGAGCCACAGGACTGAATACTAAAGTATACCAGCATTGAAAGGTAGAAGAAGA
The DNA here is from genome assembly GCF_005190385.1 of Monodon monoceros. Classification (NCBI taxonomy): domain Eukaryota; kingdom Metazoa; phylum Chordata; class Mammalia; order Artiodactyla; family Monodontidae; genus Monodon; species Monodon monoceros. The sequence goes on from NW_021703771.1 coordinate 49,808,656, forward strand.
AGTTAAGCTGGCAAAGGAAACTGAGAGGGCATGGGCACTGAGGTCATAGGAAAACAAGGAGATATATGGAGATGAAGACAGGGGTCTTTTCTATCAAATGCAACTGAGAGGGTAAGTACCATTGAATGTGTCTACACAAAAGTCACTGTTGACCTTGACAAGGGCATTTTTAGGGCAGGGCTGGAGAGGGGAGTCTTATTGGAGTGGGTCAAGGAGAAGAAGTTGAGATAGAGAAGAAATAGAGAGAGAGAGAAACTCTTTCAATAGGTTTTACTGTAAAGGGAAGGAAAAAATGTGTTAGTGGATTGTAGATACGAGGATCAGTACATTTTTTTAAGGTTATAATTCCAATGGGAAGCATCCATTAGAGAGGAATACATTAGTGATGTAAAAGAAACAGGGCTGATCTATGCCCTTGAAGAGAAGCAGAATGAGCAAACAGGTTGGGAGGAAAAGCAGAGAGTATAGGCAAAAACACAGGTGGATTCCTGATTTGCTGGTGAGAAGAAAAAGGTAATCCCATCAGAGGGCTTTGGTTTTCTTTGTGAAGCATGAGGAAAGTCAGCAGATGAACGCAAGAGAAGAGGATGGGACAGAACATGAAATATTGGTGTTGGGTATAGGAAAAGTGATCACTCTGGGGAAATTTCATAGGATTGTAGGGGAGTATTGAGTGCCCATTTGAGAAATATTGTGAATTTAAAAGAAAACCATTTACCTGAGTTGTGAATTTCTTCCCCAGCAATATTCAATTACTTTAACTAGCAGTAATTGGATAGTTAATCAGGGTTCTGGAATTGTCAAAACAAAGAAATATGACAGAGTGAGAGAGAAGCAGGGAGGTAGAGTGTTTTCACAACCATCCTCTCTCCCTAAGATCATCAGAGTAAAACAATTACCAAGGACGTTTTGCTTCAAATCCACTGCTAAATATAGTATGAAAGGAACTCATTTTTTTTCCAGAGTTTATGGCTATGTGTCCATGACCTCACAGTTTTCAGTGGAAAAAGGGAAATGTAGTGGTCCACTGCCCTGAAAATTCCTCTTGGCTTTTAGATTCCACCTTCTTGTATTTTCAGCAGTCATCTGACCATAAACACTGCTATCTCAGGTATTTCTTCTTCTAGTAGCATACTGAGAACTTGTCTGCCACCCTGCTCAAATAAAAACTTGGTTGCTATGTATTTGTTGAACCTCACACAATTCTTGAACAAGAGAGAGTTGGCTCTCTTTTTCCTAGTGACAGGAATCAGTGTGACAAAATTTCAGACACCGAAGATTTCATAGGGGCTAGAGCATGTTGACCAACCAAGTCACTAACATTGTCCTCATCCAATCGAACTTATCCTCTAAAAGACTCACTGTGAGGTCACTGCAATTCTGATCTGTAAACCAGCAGAGATTAATTCTGTGCAGGCTGATGATCTATCTTTAGAGCTCACTGGAGTTCTTGGCTCTTCTAAAGCTCATCATGTGAAATGTTTCAGTCATCTTTGACAATGTTATCACCCGACATGCACATGAGCTTTGCCTAACACCAATAGCCAGTCCTAAAATATAGTACTGGGCTCTCAGATCAGTTGCTCTAGACCAAAAATCTATTTTGAAAACAACAGCAACAATGACAGCAACAGGGATTTGCATATTTAATTAGTTTTCTTCCATGGCTTCATTTGGTGATTGGCAATTATCAGTAACAATATTTATAATAGCTAATATTTACTGAGTACCATTCTAAATGTTTTATGTAGATTAACTCATTTAATCTTTGCAGCAACCTAACAAGATAGGTACTATTATCATTCCCATTTTAAAGCTAAGGAAACTGAGTCACAGATGGAGTAAGTAACCTGCTCAAGGTGAAGGTACTACATATCCAAGCTGCAATATCCAAGCTGCAATTTGAACCTTGCATCCTGGCTTCAGGAGGTAGTCATAATCACATAATATTGCCCCCATAATTTACTGGGCTCAAGTAAGAGAAATAGTTTATTTATTAGATTGTATAACCTTGTTCCTACTAAAATTTTATTTTAGAATACCATATATTTAAAATATAAGTCTGATCATTTAACTTGAGAAAGTTGTATTTGCATGAAAAAGAATCAGACTAGCTGACCTAACAGAATTCTCTAAATTCTCCTTTCTATATTATCGTCAGAAAAATATAAGTTTTTGAACAGTATAAAATTGTTCTTATTTTACTTTTTTGGACTAACAAAACTGGCAATTTTGTGTGGCTCAGCTTAATGCAAAGGGGAAGCTACAAATCCATATTCAGTCTAGCTCTCTGCTCTATTTCAGTATCATGATGATTTTCACTGCCATTCTCGATCTCTTTCTTGGCCTCCCTTGTGTCAGGTACAACCACCATCTCTTGGTGAGAGAGCAAGTCAGGGCCAGGGGCAGAACTGTAACTGAGGGACAGAATCACTTCTTACAAGACAGCACTTGGCTGCTGATGTCTGAAGACTCCTGACCTTGGCCTCATTTGCCCTGCGAGCTCTTCAGTCCAAGTGCTCAATAATGTGAGATGTGACTTGCCTCTGAAAGTAGATTAAATCCTAGCCCTTGTTTTTCAAAAAAACTCCTCTTGAAACCTAACAGCAAAAGAGTCAGTCTTTCTGATTGAAAAGTTCACTAGTTATAATAATTCTAGAAGACTGTCAGACACTCGGGAATCATAACACCTACAACTAAATTCCTCATTTCTCCCACAGGATTTTTCAATGCTAAGAACAGCATCAATGTCAGTATTCCTGGCAAAAAAAAAACATTGCTAATTGACAATCAGAAGAATCAGGCTAACGTGTTTACTGAGTGTGAACAAGAAAGGTTGTCACATACAGAAATTCCAAAATAGTTTTCTTTCTTTAGAAAACATGTATGTATATCTTCCCAGGACAAGCAGCAGTTCTCTCACGTGTTTTAGTCTGTGTCATTGGTCACAGCTGAGTCAGAATAGAGGTGACTTCTGGGCTATTGCAAGTGCCAATTTCTGTATTTGGCAAGGGTGGCAGTCTGGATGTCCTCATCACATGAAAAGGTTGACAGCATGGTCATTTTAAAATTTGCCCAGAAAGGCTATAGAAGGTATGAAAGGTGGCACCCAGAAGATAAATAGCAGGGTCAGGGAATAGGAACGTGGTTGTTATCACTGGCACAGACCATTCTTCCTGTCAGCAAGATATCACCAACACGGCTTTCACTGTGAAGTGATATGTTTGGGAGATACAAATAAGAGAATATAATTCCTATCCACTTCAGAAAGAGATAATCATGAACACCTAAAAATGACATACCAATATGAAGCAGACTGTAGAATAGCTAATGATACTTGGTTTTATAATCCCATACTCCCAAATTTCTAATAGCATTTACCAAAATTAGTGTCATTAGACAAGAAGATGTATAATCTTACAAGCGTCCTGGAAACCATCTCCATCAGCCATCATATATTAATGTATCATGCTGGAAAAATTATCTACAAATAGACTGATGAAAAGAAAGAAAGAAACAAGCTACTAATAGCTGGAAAAAAATACAAGCACTTTCTTCATCATACTGAAAATAGTCCTGCTCTTGGCAGGAGCATGGATACCATATAATCCAATTGTCTTCTCTTTAGAAATAAGGAAACTGAGCCCAGAAAAGCCAAGCAATATGTATCTTAAAAGAGCATTTCATTAAAACTCAATACACCTTCAATTTTCTTTTAAGAAATTTTTAATGATTTTCCTTCTGTCAATATTACAGAATGTCTGAGCTGCCAAAGGCTGGCTGAAAAATTAAAGACCTCCAGCCCTGTTTAATACTTGAAAGCCAGTGAGGTGTATACTCAGTGTGATTCTTGGAAAAAGAGAGACATACACATGTTCTTTACATCTCATCTTCTTCAGACAACCCAATGAGCAAAGCTCTCAACAAAAATATGACATTGAGACAGTTTATTATGGAAAAATAGGTGATTTTGAGGTCAGAAGAGTTGGGTTCCAAACAGTTAAGGTGTTTGATATGGGGTACATTTCTGCCTTAGCTTTGTTTTGCAAAATTATAAAATGTACTTAATATTTCCTGACCTGTTGCAAAGTCCTTCAAAGCTAGATTTAAGCTTTGAACCAAATTATTCCCAATTCATGATTGTGCATGCATTTTAATCATATGTATGTGATGTACTGACCAAAAATAACATTTTAAAATTCTATTTCAAATAGTAAAAATTGAATTGTACAAAAATTAAATGTAAACTAAATGTAAATAATAATTTACAGGGTTATTTAGAAATTAGATGAGACACGGTATATTAAAACACAAGATATTATGCAAAATATATGGTAAATATTTACTGATAGTATCCTTTATTCACTAATTAACATAGTCAACAAATACTGAATACCTGTTCTGTATAAACCTACTACTATTATAGTTTTTTGGGTAATACAGCAAAGAATTTTACACATTTCCTAACGTGAGGGTCTGTTAGTATAAATGTCTTCAATAAGATGGAAAAGAGGTGTGATTACAGATGAATGACCAAGCTTCCCTTTGAATTTTAGGACCTCATACACAAGTGTTACCTCTTCACAGGTTTTTCCAGGACATTTAATGGCATTAAATCCTATTCTCACAACACCAATCCTGTTCAGCAAAAGCATTCTTTACTTGTTTGATTAAAAAAATAATCTTCATTCTAGAGGGGAAAGGATTTCTTAAAACTCTTGGATAACTTTATTACAAAACTCATCATCAAATCCATTTAATGCTATGGCACTTTGTTTTTTATGCCTTTGGCAGAGAATTTGCTACTTTACTCTAGGAACCACGAAAAACACTGTAATTTTTAACTGTGAATGCAGAATATTTTGATTAAACAGAATAAATATTTTAGGAAAGATTATCTCCTCCTTCAGTTAAATTGCCTTGATTTTTCATTGCTTTCTGATTTTGACCTTTATAACATCATACACTAGATTAGAAGCCTGGCTCTGTCACTTACTAAATTTGTGACTTTGGTTATTTAACATCCCTGACCATGGGTATCATCTGTACAATGGGGATGAGATCAAAGTTTCCTTAGGAAAATTAAATGATGTCATGTATGTTGATGGCTCAGCACAGTGCCAGGCATCTCATACACACTCAATGACCATTTTTATTGTTTAATTAATAACACATTTTGGCAGCATACTTGATGAGATCATTGCCTTTATCCTCTTCAAAACGCTTTCTCTCAGCAATTTTGGGATATAATAAAATGAGGAGTGCACTGTCAGAGTAGCATCCTGCTCATTTTAAAATTCATAAAATGAGCCTGGCTGTAATTCTACTGTAAGAATTCCACACAATCCTTTCTTATTAATTTTATAAAGCATTCTTAATAACCTGTTTTGGCTTTTTAAACGTGAGACACCCCGCCTATTCAATATTCTGCTACAACCTAGCCACTTCCTCACGGACCTGAGCTTGTCCAAGCTGAAGTATTATACCTGTGCTTTCAAGACGGTCCTAGTTGGAGAATTTTTTCAAAAGATAGCAAGGTCCCTTCAAATTTTACGATCTTTAGCAAAGTCACTGTTTTAGATGTTGTTAAGACACTCATCAAGATGTCACTGAGAATGTAGATTTCATATGTATTAAAACTCGTAGAACAAAGAGCAAGGAGACCTCAGTGAACAAGACAGACATCATTCTTGCTCCTTGAACTTACCTTCTAGTGGGAAACAAAAAGTAAACACCAGCTTGAAATGAAAGAATTGTGGTACCCGTAATGAGTAGAATGAGATGATATAATAAACACTGAGCTGAAATAGAGAGTGATGTTGCAGGGTGGTGTGGATGGATGATAATGGCAGGAACCGCCTTTAGGTAGGGGAGTTGCTGAGAATGAAGCCTGAAACCCTATAAGCAAACGTTGAAAGGAAGCTAGACATACAGGATTTTGAGTAAAAGTTTTAGAATTTATTCTAAGTACAACCAGAAATCACTGAAATAATTTATATTAGGAGTGATATTATTTAATGTTTTAAGATCACTTAATATCTTCTCTATGTAGACTAACCAAAAGGCATTTTGTTAAAACAAAAATGCCTTCTTTGATACATTTGATTTTTTTTTCATTTTGATCATGATGTCATTGCTCAATTAGTTCAATAAATCTGTCATGTGACATGTCACAGTGCTAGAAACTCTCAGAGTAAAGATAGTGAAAAATGGTCCTCATGTTTTTCTATTGGTTAATTCTAATAGCTGAACCCCTAAATACAGTGCTTTGTTATTGTGCCTATGAATCATTTATATTTCAAAACTGTGTGCTAGAATTATATTTCCTCTTCACAGGTCCAGTGTCCTATACCCTGTGTCACTCAAAGAGAAATGTTGCTAGCATCAAAATCAACTCTATTTTCTAATACTTTATACCACAGTCTACTTTGCTTCATATTTTAATCATGACAGATTCATATAATTTTTCCCCCCCTGGAGTTTCAGCTCTCTTCCCTTTTGGCAAAAGAATAATCTGTATTCACAGTATTCTAGAGTTTTCCATTGTCTTAATCTGGTCATTTACTGCATGGAATCTTTCTTTTTTTTCCTGGACACATACTCTTCCTCAGCACACCAGTCCCCTCCTCCAACCTGAACCAGTTATGTTCTAGATTGTCTGCACAGCTTACATGCAAACACTTCCCTTCCCTGATTCCTGAGTTGGATGCTTTCTTGGATCTCAGATCTTCCACTTTCATGGTTTTCTCCCACACGCTACTAAAGTAACACCTTAAACAATTTCTCAAGGAAAAAAAATGCATAGATGGTAAGACTTCTCAATCTTTGCATGTTTGGAAATATTTCTAGTTGGACTTTTTAGCTGACAATTTTAGCTGAGTATAAAATCATAAATTCAAAACCTTTTTCCCTCAGAACTTCAGAAGCATCTACTGTTTTCTCACCACCCCTCTACCCCCACCCCACTGATTGAAAGCAGGGTTCCTCCTCCTTCTTTGCCTCTATATTCTCCTCCCATTCTTTATATTCATATATTCTCCTACTATTCTTTATATTCTTATATTCTCCTCATCATCTTTCTGGTAAATTTCGGAATCTTGTCTTTCTACTTTGTAAGTGGAAAGTTCATAATGATGTAATTTTCACGTATCCTGGTCAGGCTAAGGTAAGCATTTCTAGTCAGAAGAAATCTCCTTTTTCAGTTTTGGGAAATTTTGCTTTTATTGTTTATGTGATTATTTGCTCCCTTTCACATATTCTGTTCTCTCTTTTGAGACTCCTATACAGTGAGATGTTCAGAAATTGGGCCTTTTGGAGGAATCCTCTATTTCTCTTATCACTTTTTCATATTTTCTATCTTATTTTTCTTCCTACATATTAGAAGCCTTGATTGATTTCACCTTCTAGCTCTTTCATTAAAAGATATTTTGGCAATTCTCTTTTTTAAATATCCAAAACCTCCTGTTTTCTCTGATCATTCATTTTTTAAATTATTTTCTTCTGTTTATGGGAATATAATAACTTTTGAATTTCCCTAAATATAGAAATTATCATTTTTAATATTCTTTTTGTCCCAAATTATCTCTGCTTGCCCTGGTTTTGTTGTTTAGTTAATTATGATCTTTCTCTTCTATGCCGCTGGTAATACTCACAGTATATGAGTATATATACTCACAGTATATCACAGGTCTAATGACATCTAGAGGTCCCTTTACTTTTAATAAAAAATGAATAGGCTGATGATTCAAGGTGGTTGGGTGGTTTCCTCTGCTGTTGCATTTATGCATTTGAAAGGGAAGGAAGACAGAGATCTGAGTCATTGGGTAGAGCTTGTCAAAGGGCAAGTTTCAAGTTGGAGAGTACAGATAAGAAGTCTACCTGGAGGCTTAGGTCCCCAGATGTCAACATAAATAGGGTTTTCTCTAGACACTAAAATCCACCTCAGGCAACCTTAGCTCTTCCTCAGAAAAATTTTTCAATTGTTCTAGAGAAAGCCCTTTGCTCAATTTTTTTGCATGTGGGTAAATCCCAGCTGCCTGTTTAGCACATAGGCATGTGCAGGTGGGAGGGGTAAGACCAGAAGAAGCAATTTTATAAGAGATATCTTCAATGCTCCTGATTTCAACTCTACTCCTTACCCCCAAAATTTTCACTGAGAGATTGGCTCCTCCCTCCCCTGCAGCCCTTACATAGAGTGATCTGGACCATAATTTCTTTTGCTCTGTTTAGTCATACATTCACTTCCATCTGCTTTCTGCTGTCCAGAAATATGTTCTATTGTTGCTTTGCTGAAGAGCATATGTGATGGCAAATATTGTTGCAGCCACTTTTGGAAAATACAATCTTCCATACTAGTAAATGCTAGAGAAATAGCTACCAGTCAATTTCAGCACAGCACAGAAATGGAACAGGTGTTGGGTAAGGGAAGGGGTACACACAAAAACAACTCATTTTATCTTTATATTCCAACTCAAGAATTTATTTAAAATACACTTATTCAGAAGACATTATTCAGAACATAAGCTTTCCTACTGTTTAACTTCTGTCCATGTATTTGCTGTCCTTTATTATTTGCTCTTTATATTCATTAAGACCTTTAGTATCTTAGAATTCAACTTAAGGAATTCAATTCAACTTAAGGAAAATCTACTGATACTCTCTGCTCCAGGTATGCTCACAATTTTTATATTGTCTTCTCCCCAACTTAAAAATGAGTATTCTCTGATTTAGAAATACAACCTATCTTGTAACTTTTTATCCATATATAATATTGTACCTTGTATGACTTCATTGTAAAGTCTATGGGTAAGGGACAAGTCTTTCCCATTTTTGTGTGCCACCTAATGCCCAACACTTAATAAGCATTAGTTGGATTAGTAATGAGTTCACCTCAGAAGTTCAGGCACTAAATTTTATATCTTTTAGTAAGAGAAGAAGTCCTCAGGCATATTTACTTTTGTCTTATCCAGATTCTTAAACATATTGTTATATGATTTCTCAACCTACAAAACAGCAGTGCAGTGAAATAAAAGCACTCTCTCCTGGACTATGAAGGAAAAAATGACTTAAGTTAATAGGCATAAGAACAAAAAATCATCAAAAACAGCCTGAACTTTTAAAAGCACATTAGTATTAGTCTACTTAGAATATTCAGCGTAGGACAAACAAGCATTAGTAATTTCTAACTGTTTCCCTGTATTCAAGCCCAATATGAGAATCACTATTCATAACCATGACAGTATGGCATTAGGGCTAAGCACAGGAACTTGGCAGTCCAAAAACTTAGATTCAAACTCTGACTCCTTCTTTTAATGACTACATGGTTTTGGGGATATTGTTTTTCCCATCTGAGCTTTGATTTCCTCATATTTAAGAAGAGAATAATAATTCCTATGGCTCTTAGAACATAGAAAAAACTCAATTAATGCTCGTTATTACTATGCTCTTAGTCTTCATTAAAATTACTTTAGATACCTTTATTTTTTGAAAAGTATATGCAACATTTTAGAAAGATTTCCACCTAAAATGAATCAGAGGAAAAAGAACAGGAAGTGGGAGAGGAAACTGATATTTATGTAACACCTATGATTTTTAAGCAGCTGTTGTGTTCCAGTCACTACAATAGAAATTAGATATAAATTTCCTCATTAAAAACAACACTATCATAGGTATTTTTATCTTCCTTTTATATATGAGGAAACTAAGGCTCAGAGATAATCCCATCTATTTTTTCAATGATTCAGGTAACATTTATTGAGATTCTACTACATATCTACAAAATACTACCATAAGAAGCAGAGCCTATGGACCTGGATCCTCTTCTATCCACCATAATTTATTTCAAAACCTCATTTAAGTGAAATTAGTTATTTTCTATGCTAGGTAAGTGATTCTTTTTTATATAAATAATTATCAAATATAAATTGTAATGTGATAAATTGATGTACTCATAGTTACTAAAACATGGTCAATAAATGTTCAAAGGATATCTACATATGAAAAAAACATGAGAAAGGGAAAAGATAAAAAGTATAAAATAAACCTAAACCCTTCAAATACAAGTATTTTAATAAGCAGATCAAATCACAGAAACACTCTCTAAAGGTGTCCAAATTATTCTGTTAAGCAATGATGTTACGACATTAAATATTTCCTGAAATAGTACACATTTTAGGAACCTCAAAACCTCTGTCATTATCCAAGAATTTTCTTTGTCATATCTTCCTTATAGGATTTAACTGCAAAAATATATCGATAGCACTGTTTTTTCCCCAGGAAAAGAGTGGTTCACCTCCTTCCCCTGTCCTTCCTAGAAGTTCCAGGTATTTTGCTATTTGTTACCATCTTTAAATTTGGCAACTTTGAAATCATGTAGGCAAAGGACTAGATCTCAGTGACACTTTAATGGGACATTTAATAAATATCATGATTTATTGGCTTACTTGCATGGACTCTCAAAGCTGTGGTTACTTTTCAGCTCTTGAAGGTTGCTTTGATTGGGCTGAATGTTTCATATGTGATTCAAGTGGTTTCTTCCTCTAATTCTCACTGAGGGAGCAGTTTCCTGGCTTCAGCACTCTCCTGGCAGAAAATGATGGATTCAAAAAACAGATATTGGGTCCAAGCATTTTAAACTTTTATCCATATTCATTACTTCATCAACCCCATATCCAAACCATCACTGACAATGTGGCAGAAACCACACCACCTTAGGAGTTAAGAATCCCAGGGTTTGATACTGGCCCTGACATTCATTAGTTTTATGACCTTGGCTAAGGCATTTAACCACTTGGTCTCTCAGTTTCTTCATCTGTCATTTAGGTTGTAATGTATCTCCCTTGTAAAGATAAGGCAAATAAAATTGTCATGCTTATGCAAAAAGTTTGCAATTTTTGAAGTACATGATTATGCTGGTATAAATCAAAGACTAACCCTAAAAAATGGTATCCAGTTGTACCCAACCCTGTCTTGTCTAAACAGGTCTCTCATTCTCTCACCAAATCCTCCTCATTGTACCTCAACAAGCACAAGCTTATAGTCACAATTCTCTTCACTGGAGTTTACAGCCCAAACTCACGTTCAATACTCTCTCTCAGCATTACCCAGTTATCGTTTTGTTAAAAATAGTATTTGTGGGCTTCCCTCGTGGTGCAGTGGTTGAGAGTCCGCCTGCCGATGCAGGGGACACGGGTTCGTGCCCGGGTCTGGGAAGATCCCACCGCGGCTGCGCCCGTGAGCCATGGCTGCTGAGCCTGCGCGTCTGCAGCCTGTGCTCCGCAACGGGAGAGGCCACAACAGTGACAGGCCCGCGTACCGCAAAAAAAAAAAAAAAAAAAAAAAAGGATTTGTTTAGTTTAGAGTTTATAAAGCTCTATATTATTAACTTGATTCATACAACAACCCAGTAAGCTACCTATGGAAAAGGTTATCTTTTTATTGTGGCTGTTGCATTGTAGTTGATATCTCACTTCCTTTTGCAAACATTTGAAGTAATAGAAGTTCTAAGCCACATTTTGCAGATAAGAAAACTAAGACTCAGAGAGGTGAATTAGAAAAAGAAGAAATAGAAAATTAGTTGTAAATCCATTGATAAATCCAGATCTCTTGACTACATATTCCAAGTTTTTCCTACTAGGTGATTATCTCTTCTCTTTGCAATGGTTCTTATTGATATTAACCTTATCTGTATCTACTTGTTCTACATTTAGCCAGCAGTTTAGTTGCTAAACTACATCTTTTAAAAATTATAAACATTTATTTTCCTAGTCCCAAAGAAATACAAAATGATATGATATAATAGTAAGATGAGAGGGAGCAAAGAGACAACATTTTAAATTAAGTTCACAAATGCAACCAATTTAAGCATTCCCCACAAAATTATAAATGATAAGATATTGAACTGGGAATTAAGCTGCTTCTAACACATCTTGAGACATTATTTTGTTGGAAGTACTGAAGTTCATAGAATATCAATTATGACATTGTTCAACTCTAGCTCAAAACATAACTCAAAACCAAATATAAATGTTGTCTATATTACTGTGTCATTGTTCCTCTGTATTTTTTTACTATTATTATTCCTGTTCACATGTAATCTGATCTCAAGGATTCAAATGTTCATAATATTTCAAAAACACAATCTTTGAAAATAAATAGGCCAGATTTCTATAAAAAAATGTGTATTGAGCTATGCAGTAATGATTAAATGCCAGAAAAGTAGCATGTATATTTCAAGACAGTACAAAAAAACCAGTTAAACATGAGGGAAAATAAATCCCTATCCCAATTTTCCCCTCACTTGTACCTGGGTGAATATAATTCAGGTTCAAACATCAAATCAGCTAAGGAGTAAATAAAATTACATCCAAAAAAACCCAATTTTAATATTTAATAAAATGTAAAAAAGATTGAACACCTTGGCACTTCCCTTAAATGTAAACCCTTACAAGCATGAAAATAATAAAAATAAATCATAAAATTCAAGTAAATTACAAAAGGCATTTAATGTTATTACTAATAATAGATGCAATAATTTACATTGTGCAAAACATTATACTTTTCACAATTTTCTCACTTCAATTCATTGTTTACTGCCTACAATTTCTGGTCCTCAAATCTTGTTGACGTTGATAATCCGCAATAGATATCAAAAACCTTAACTGTAACACTAATTGCTACAAAGAAGACCAGAGCAAAGAATCCAGATTTTTTTGAAAAAACTTCCAAAAGGAAATAATGGAATATGACATTTGGACAAGATGAAAAGACACATCTTCCTTTGCTGTTTCATGTAGAAAATGAAAAGAGTTTGTCTCATTATTTTCTGTTTTCATCTCATTTTTTTTGACATACTTCTGGCATATTATATCCTGTTCTCTCCTCACAATTTCCACAATGAAATAAAAAAATTGAAGAGCCCAGCATTTCCGGATGTAATAAATTACCACCGTGAGAAAGTTAGGTGATTGTTCACCTATTGTCCTTGAATTTGATATTTTTTCCTTTTTCTATCTGCATGTCCTTCAAAACCCACTACATTTCCCTACACCTGCTAAGGTCTCTTAGTAGGACAAATAGTAGGTTAGTCAAACAAAGACCAAAACTCTAAATCCACTGACAACTGAAATGCAGGTGGAGGGTTTTTTTCCCACATTTTAAAAAGGACAAAATATTACTGCCAAATAGACATTTTGCTAATAAAGAAACTGGCTCAGAAAAGAAGCAAATTATAAAGATATTATATCATTGGGTAGAAAATTATACGGAAAGTCAGATCTCACTAAGTGTGGTATTTTGTGGTTCTGCTGTAATGGAATAAGACAAAATGACCTTCAATTGAGTTTCCATTTAATTTCTTATTACTAAGGCATTGGATCTGTATATAGGAAAATTTAGAGCTAGAAAATAAAGAACTTGATCAGTATCCAGATACAGATACTGATTTGGATTATCCACATTAATCCAAATGTGGATAAGTAGGGAAAGCAGAAAAACTGTTTAATTACATGACCATTAAACACTTGGGAGGGTCAAAATTATACCATGAAAAAGAATCAATTCTAATTCTTCACAATTTAAAATTTTATATCAGTCATTCCACTTTAAATATTGAAGCACACCTCCTTGTAATGTATGATTTATACTAAAATTGTGTTTTTCCTTTACAGAGAAAAGAAAGCGATCTTTTATTTAATAAGAACTTGAATCAGGAAAGGCCAACTCATTGTGTTAGTTCTTATTCTTTGGACAAGAATATTGCTGTATAGAGTCAAGTAATGATTTGGTCCTTGGAAGAGACTTTTTTGATATTACCAAGTTCCCTATTCAAAATGGAAACTTTGAAGTCAAGTCTAAACCCGGAGACCCATTTTGGTGGAGAAGAGTTTGACAAATCAAAGGTCAATCATTTGGTTGCCAAGTTCAAGCTCAAGAACCCAAAGAATAGCTTTAGAAGACTCAAGAACCCAAAGAATAGCTTTAGAAGACTAGCCTTACCTCTTGGTACACCTTGGATGTCATACTTACTTAATGTTCTCTGATATTGGGGCTGATGGTGACATAATAACTACTAGACTAGGCATAAAATATCAATCCCCTCCACCCCCCAACACACACAAATATATACTACTTACTCAGTTAACTAGCCTAATGCCCTTGTTCAGATTTATGAATGCAAGAAGGCATTAAACACAGATAAGAACGTGTTGACAAACTTGAAATCACAGACACACAAATTAAGTTTTTACATTAACGCTAATAGCATTTTTTAAATGTATGCTGCTTAGATAAGTACAGGCAAAATGACAATATTAAAATAATTTGTAACAAATAAGATATTAAACACATGGTTTAAGAGTCTGAGAAATACAAAGTAGGGAGTTCAAGGTCTCTTCTTAGAAACTGACATAAATCTTTCCACAAAAAAATTCATGTTAGAGACGAGAAAGTACTAAGTTACGATCAATAATAAAGACAAAAAAAGCATTATTATCCAATTGGCTGGCTAGGAATCAGACTGCTGGTCAGGAAGATGAAAGTGCTAACAGAAAGAAATAGAAGATGTCTGTAATCCCATCATGACTATGCCAGAAGAAAGCAGAGGCAAGCTAGATGATGACCTGTAGCTTGTCACGGGTGAATTCCACCTGGAAGTGTCAGTTCCAGACCCAAGAACAAATAGGATGGCTAAGCAGACCAGAAATATATACTCTATTAAGCCTGTCACAAAATTTGAAGGACCTACATTTGTAGCAAAGTCGGTATAGTGGTAGTTTAAGAATCTCATTTGAGATGCCATTTCTAAGTATTCTGAATTCTTGAATATAAGTTTTATCAGCACCCTAGATTAGCAGAAAATACAATTCATTCCTTTAAAATAAAGACTTATTTGAAACTGGCACCATTAAACACTTCATGACAGACATTGCTTATTTTTAAAAGGCTTTTGTTTAGGTTCAGTCTTCTAATGACAGAGGTAATGAATTTTTTTTATCCCATAGACTACCCTGTTGCCCAGTATCCTGAAAGAAACACAAAGCATGCTTTGGCTAAGTTTGGGGCTCTCTAACATTGTGAAAATTGGGGTGTTTCCTAGGGAGAAGGATAAGCAGCATTACATAAGTAGATGTACCAAATTTTCTTCTTAGCAACAAATTTGTGCAAGCAAAAAAATGTATTCAGCTTCAGTTACTCTGATGAATGCTATAGAGACCCTTGGAAGCCTAGAAAAATCTTTTAGCCACTTAGGGATGCTAATTTACAAGGGACAGAAAAGCAATATGCTAATTTTTGTAAACAGCTATTCTTTGAACAAACATTCTGAAATACTACGAAGGGACAAGAAGAGAGAGTACATCTCCATTATTCTCAGAGACACAAAATAGCCTGATCCTAATATTCTAATTAAATGGGGTTTTATAGAATTTTTCCTTCATGAACAGGATTGAGATTTTTCAAAATGCTTGTTTGGACATAAAGTCCTTGTGCCTCTTCAGTGTGAAAGAGATTTAAATGTTTCTGTCTCCAAGGTAGTGTTTTCTCCCTTCTAAAACTATTTTTGTTGACCTACTTTAATTGGGCTCTTTAGGGAAAAAAAATTAGAAATCCCTTTTTTTTAACAAACTCTTACCAGTTCAGAAATTTTACTGACAGCATTTCTGACATATGCCCCTTCTACCTCTGTCTGACATTACCAATAAGAGGGAACTCATTACCTAAAAACTGGGTCATTCAATTTTTTAGCAGTTCTAATTGCTCTAAAGTTATTCCTTACATTGACTTTTAAATCTCCCTTTCTTAATATTTCCACCCATTAGTCTTAGTTTTCTACTTAAATATAACAAAATTAATTCTTTCTCCTATGCAGCAATCCTCTCAATATTTAAAGACAATTATTATAATATCCTTTTCCAGGAAAAATTGATCCAGTTTTTCCAGTTTTTTCTCTTTTCAACTTATATCATGTTTATTGCATATAACATTTTTAAATTGAAGTATAGTTGATTTACAATGTTGTGTTAGATTCAGGTATACAGCAAAGTGATTTATATATATATATATGTATATATAAACTTTTTTTTTTTCCATTGCGTTGGGTTTTCATTGCTGCACGTGGGCTTTCTCTAGTTGCTGCGAGCCAGGGCTACTCTTAATCGCGGTGCGCAGGCTTCTCATTGCAGTGGCTTCTCTTGTTGCAGAGCACAGGCTCTAGGCGCGTGGGTTTCAACAGTTGCAACACATGGGCTCAATAGTTGTGGCGCGCAGGCTGTAGGGTGCACGGGCCTCAGTAGCTGTGGTGCACGGGCTTAGTTGCTTCACGGCATGTGGGATCTTCCCGGACCAGGGATGGAACCCGTGTCCCCTGCATTGGCAGGCAGATTCTTAACCACTGCAACACCAGGGAAGTACATATATATAACTTTTTAATATTCTTTTCCATTATGGTTTATTACAGGATATTGAATATAGTTCTTTGTGCTATACAGTAGGACCTTTGTTGTTTATCTCTTTTATATATAGTAGTGTATATCTGTTAATCCCAATCTCCTAATTTATCTCTCCCTGCACTTACCCTTTGGTAAATGTAAGTTTGTTTTCTATGTCTGTCAGTCTATTTCTGTTTTGTAAATAAGTTCATTTGTATCACTGTTTTAGATTCCACTTATAAGTGGTATAATTTATTTATCTTTCTCTGAGTTACTTCATTTAATATGATAATCTCTAGGTCCACCCATGTTGCTACAAATGGCATTCATTCTTTTTTATGACTAATATTCTATGGTGTATACATACCACATCTTCTTTATCCATTCATCTGTCAATGGACACTTAGGTTGCTTCCATGTCTTGGCTATTGTAAACAGTGATGCTGTGAAAGTTGCGGTACATGTATCTTTTCAAATTAGAGTTTTTGTGTTTTCCAGATATATGCCCAGAAGTGGCATTGTTGGATAATATGGTAGCTCTATTTTTAGTTTTTAAAGGAACCTCCATACTGTTCTCCATAGTGGCTGCACCAATTTACATCTCACCAAAAATGTAGGAGGGTTCCCTTTATCTTTCCATCTGTTTGTGTCGTCCTCAATTTCTTTCGTCAGCATCTTAGAGTTTTCAGAGTACAGGCCTTTTACCTCCTTAGGTAGGTTTACTCCTAGGTATTTTATTCTTTTTGATGTGATGTTAAATGTGATTGTTTTCTTAATTTCTCTTTCTGATATTTCATTGTTAGTGTATAGAAATGCAACCAATTTCTATATATTAATTTTGTGTCCTGCAACTTTACTGAATTCATTGATGAGCTCTAGTAGTTTTCTGGTGTGCATATAACATTTTAAAATTTGTGATTATTTACACACTTCTTTAATCCCTCAGGAATATATATATATTTCTGAAATGTTGTTTAAGTCCTTTTTGTATGATTACCAGAATTTCTTTGCACATACTGATCATAAGCTTATTATGGTATGTCATGGCTAGGCCTGTACTGAAACCTTGAGTAGCAGGCTCAGTGGTGCAACACTGAGTGTGAACAACAAAACAGTGTAGGTTGTAAACCTGTATTGCAGCAAGAAAGATTAACCCAGATGCAAACATTAGGATGAAATAACTTGAAGTGAACTGAAAGAGTACCCTCTCAGATAAAAAAATGATAAAGAAGAATAAAAGACAGAAATCACCCATGGTTATGGATCCTCTATCCACACTGACTGCTAGGACCACTGAACTGACAGCATGCTCTCTTAGGTATAAGTGAGTTTGTGAGGGGTATACTTTCTCATGCTGTCTTGTTCTTGCTATCTGGTTTATATTTCATGTAGTTTATTTCTTGAGTCTGTAGAAAAATAAGGCAAAAGCAACCTCGACTGAGACTGACATCCTTGGATCAGACTCTGTTGTTTGGCCCTGCTCTCTGGCCCATTAATATTGGGGGGCAAGCTCTAGTTCCATTTGAAAATTAATTAATGTAATTCACCATACCCACAGATTACTGCAAGATTATAGGATACAAGATCTACATACAAAAATCAATTGCATTTCTATATACTAGCAATGAAAAATTAGAAATTAAACATTTTAAAAACTGGTGTCATTTATAATAGCACCACACACATGAATAATTGGGTGTAAATAAAATATATGAAATATTCATATGCTGAAAACTGCAGAACACTGATTAAAGAAAGCAAAGAAGACTTAAATAAATGGAGAGATATCATTTTCTTTCTATCTGAAGAACCTTTTAAAATATGTTTTTAGTGTGGTTCTTCTGGTGTTGGATTCTTCCAGCTCTTATATGTATAAAAAATATTTTACCTTCTTTTTCGAAAGATATTTTTATTTGGTATAGTCTTCTAGTTTTAGAGTTTTTTCCTAGTACTTTAAAGATGTTCTACTGTCTTTTTACATACTTTTTGAAGAAAAATTTGCTATCACTCTTGACTTTGTTCTAAGACATTTGTACATGTCTTTTTTCACTGAATCCTTTAAAGATTTTTCTAGCAGATTATTATTATTTTAATTGTTGTATGCCTTGTTATATTTTTTTCATGTTTCTGTGCTTGAGATTTGTTGAACTTCTTGTATCTGTGGGTTTATAGTTTTTCTTAAAATTTGGAAAATTTTCAGCCATTATTTCCTCAATTTTTTCTTCCTGTCTCCTACTCTCTCTCTCTTCTCCTTTGGGGAGTCCAATTACACATATAGTTGTTCTCTTGAAACTGTTTCATAAATCACTGATGTTCTGTGCATTATTTTGCTTTTTATCTCTGGAAAGTTCATATTGCTGTGTATTCAAATTTAATATTTTCTTGATCTTTTCTTCTTCAAAATCCAATCAACTATTAATCCCATCCAGTGTATCTTACATCTCAGACATTGTAGTTTTTGTTTGGGGGAGTTTGTTTGTATTTTTTAAAGCTTTTATGTCTCTGCAAAACATTTTGAACATATAAAATATATACAGTTATAACTTTTGATGTCCTTGTCTGCTAATTCTAGCATCTGTTTAAATTCTAGGTATATTTTAATTGATTGTTTTTCTACTTATTATTGGTCATATTGTCCATCTTTTCTGAAAGTCAAATAATTTTTATTAGATGCCAGACACTATGAATTTTACCTTATTGGGCACTAGATATTTCCGTATTACTATAAATATTCTTGAAGTTTGTCCTGGAATGCAGCTAAGTTTTTTAGAAACAGATCCTATTATGTCTTGTTTTTAAGCTTTGTTAGGCAGAACCAGAGCAACCTTTAGGCTAATTATTTCCCACTAATGAACCAAGACTCTCTTGGGTACCCTACCTAAAGCCCCATGTATCATAAGCTTTTCCAGTCTGACTGGTAGGAACAGGCACTATTCCAGTTCTTGTATGAATCTTAGACATTGTTCTATCTAATCCTTTTGGATTGTCCTAGATAATTTCCTTACATGAATGAGCTGATAATCAGCTGAATACTAGAGGGTGACTCTGCCTATCTTAGAAGTTCTCTTTCTGTGTAGCTCTCTCCTCTCCAACACTTTGTCCTGTGAACTCTAACTGCCTTCATCTCCCCAGATGGTCAGCTCCATCTCATCTACTTAAGGAGTCTGCTGGGCTCTACCTGGATTCTTCCTCCTTACACAAGGGCTTGGACTCACTGTCAAGAAATTCACTTGGAGAACTGTAGGCCTCACCTCATTTGTTTCCAGTGTCTCAAGAATCACTGTCCTAGATTGCCAACAAACACATGAAAAAATGCTCAACATCACTAATCATTAGAGAAAGGCAAATCAAAACTACAATGAGATATCACCTCACACCAGTCAGAATGGCTATCATCGAAAAATATACAAACAACAAATGCTGGAGAGGGTGTGGAGAAAAGGGAACCCTCTTGCACTGTTGGTGAGAATGTAAATTGATACAGCCACTATGGAGAACAGTATGGAGGTTCCTTAAAAAACTAAAATTAGAGCTACCATACACCCAGCAATCCCACTACTGTACATATACCCTGAGAAAACCATAATTCAAAAAGAGTCATGTACCACAATGTTCATTGCAGCACTACTTACAATAGCCAGGACATGGAAGCAACCTAAGTGCCCACTGACAGATGAATAGATAAAGAAGATGTGCCACATATATACAATGGAATATCACTCAGCCATAAAAAGAAATGAAATTGAGTTATTTGTAGTGAGGTGGATGGACCTAGAGACTGTCATACAGAGTGAAGTAAGTCAGAAAGAGAAAAATAAATACCGTATGCTAACACATATATATGGAATCTAAAAAAAAAAAAAGGTTCTGAAGGACCTAGGGGCAGGACAGGAATAAAGACGCAGACTTAGAGAATGGACTTGAGGACACGAGGATTGGGAAACATAAGCTGGGATGAAGTGAGAGAGTGACATGGACTAATTTACACTACCAAATGTAAAATAGATAGCTAGTGGGAAGCAGCTGCATAGCACAGGGAGAACAGCTCCATGCTTTGTGACCACCTAGAGGGGTGGGATAGGAGGGTGTGAGGGAGATGCAAGAGGGAGGAGATATGGGGATATATGTATATGTATAGCTGATTCACTTTGTTATAAAGCAGAAACTAACACACCATTGTAAAGCAATTATACTCCAATAACGATGTTAAAAATAAAAAAGAATCACTGTCCTTTATTGACTGATATACAATGCCTTTAAAACTATTACCTCATGCATTTTGTTCGTGATCTGGTTGAGTCAGGTGTGAAGGTAAATCTAGTTACTGTAACTCCATCCTTTCCAGAAGCAAAGTCTCAAAGGAACTATTGAAATGGCTTCATAACTGGTTTCCCTACTTCTAAGTTTGTTCTTCTAATTTTATGGTGAGTTTCCTACTTTAAATCTTTTGCTAACTCCAAATTGTCAAATCAACAGTGCCCAAGCTCTGTCTTTAGACAATGGTCAACTCTGTGGTGAAGTTCTCACCAGAAAAAAAGAGAAAAATAAGAATAGTGTATCAAGTTTTAAAAACCATTTATTGTGAAATATAACATCAGAAATCTTCAGGATGTATAAAAACAATTATACAGTTCAGTAAATTATCACTAAGTAACAATCCATTTAACATCACCAAATTAAGAAATAGAAAATTTCCAGCTCTCCAGAAACCCTACACAGGTCCCTTCCAAGCCACATATATATATAGGTACTGTGTTTTATCTTGCTTATTTTTTTCAATAACTGCTTATAGTTAGCCGAAGTTAACTATACATTGAGATATGGTGGACTGCAGTTGGAACCTCACTGAAATGAGGCAATCAGTGCGACTTTCCTACGGAAGTTCTGTTTAAATTGAGTCATAAAGAATAAGTAGGAGGTATCCATTTAAGGAGGAAAGGAAGAGAGGTAACTTGAGAAAAAAATGTGTTCTTTCCAGGCAGAAGTTACTTTTGGCTAATCTAAACTACCAAACACACACACACACACCTGTGAATGAGAAGGGGATAAGACTACCGAAGATAGGTATTAAAATCATCATAAAATTGTATAAAATGTCATTGGTATTAAACTTGAAAATTTCAATAAGATTAATATTTTTCTAGGAAAAACTGAATTATTATTGAAAAAGAAGAAATCAAATACCTAGTTATACTGTTAATCATTAAAGGATTTTTAAAGTAATAAAATAATTATTTAACTATCCTGGTTTTAGCAATTTCATGGGTGTTTTCTTTCATATTAACAAGGAACAGATAATATTTCTTCTATAGAATATGTTGAGGCACAGAAAAAATGTAGAAGACTGCAGTTCATTTTATGAAGCTTTTAAAGATAACCCCAAAGTCTATTGATTAGTCTCATCTATAAATAATAAAAATACTAGGAAAAAATTATCTAACATCAAATAAAAGGGAGCATGATCAAGAAGAGTTTAGTCTAGAAATAAAAGTATAGTAGCAAATATATTAATAAATTAAGTATATCAACAGATAAAATATAAAATTGATCATTTTATGTAATACTAAATATTGATTTATGAAACAAATTTTTTTGAGTACCCATTCTGTTCCAGGTGCTGTTTAAGTTCTGGAAATATAGGATAAGCAATACAATATCCCTACCACCATGGAATTTATATTATAGTGACAGAAAAATATATTAAATATTTTAATAAAAGAATAAATAATATAATTTCAGGTAATACTAAGGTGTTAGTTAGATCACCTTATGAAGGAAGGAAATGTGTCATTTAGAAAGAAACAGCTATTTTAGAAGGCAAGTGGGAAAAAACTGCTCAGATAAGTTTGGATGATGCAGAGAAGAGTTTGCTAAGACAATATTTGAAAGAAGAACTTTGAAAGCAGAGAACAAATATAAAGTCTCCAAGGTGAGAATAAGGATGGTATGTCTTGGGGGCAGTAGGAAAGCCAGTGTTGGTAGATAAGAGTTGGGTAGGAAGAAAATGGTAAGAGATACAGCCGAAGAAGACATAGGCCAGATCTCAAAGAAATTTTCTTGCTATAATTTTATTTTAAGTGTTAACGGATGCCAATTGGAGAGTTTTAAGCAGAAGTGATGTAACCTGATTTCCATTTTTAAAAAGGCACTCTAGGGGCTTCCCTGGTGGCGCAGTGGTTGGGGGTCCGCCTGCCGGTGCAGGGGACGCGGGTTCGTGCCCCGGTCCGGGAGGATCCCACATGCCACGGAGCGGCTGGGCCCGTGAACCATGGCCGCTGAGCCTACGCGTCTGGGCCCGTGAGCCATGGCCGCTGGG
Organism: Monodon monoceros; assembly: GCF_005190385.1. Lineage (NCBI taxonomy): Eukaryota > Metazoa > Chordata > Mammalia > Artiodactyla > Monodontidae > Monodon > Monodon monoceros. Next base: position 49,831,396 of record NW_021703771.1, read on the forward strand.
CCTGCGCGTCCGGGGCCTGTGCTCCCGCAACGGGAGAGGCCGCGGCACTGAGAGGCCCGCGTACCGCAAAAAAAAAAAAAAAAAAAAAAAAAAAAAAAAAAAGGCACTCTACTATGTGGGGAACTTATTATAAGTGACAAGAATAGAACAGTTAGGAGAACATCATCAGACTAGTCTAGCCCAGGGAGAAAAGTGTTAAGGAATGGTTTGGTTGGAGATATATTTTGAAAATATGGGGACAGATTTGCTGAATGAAGTAGGTGTGGTAACTCATAACAATGAGGCATTTCAGGGAAGAGAAGATGTGAAGAAAGGGGCAGGAGAGATTAAGATTTGAACTATGCTGCTTTGGACACATAGGCTAGACACTCGTAATAGGATTAGTTGTTGCTACATCCTCAGAAGTGGCAACATAGATCTGAGGCAGTAGACACTGTTGTTGCCTAATTCCAGCCAGCGGAAAGGGAAGGAGTGGAATGCAAACCACTTCCTTGTAATAACATGATCCAGAAGTTGAAGACATCACTTCTGCTCCCATCACACTAGACAAAGCTTACTTACACCTCACATGGCCTCTAGGAGGACAGCCATATGCTCAGCTGCACCTTAGGGGAGTCTATTATTAAAAGGAAGAAGAGGAGAAGGCATAACAGTGAAAAATGAACTGTCTCTAACGGGCTGGCACGACACTCAAGCAGGATGCCAAATAGGCATTTGAGACCTAAGTCTAAAAATGGGGTTTCTGTAACTTAATAAATAATATTTATGTAAAAATGAGAGCTAGCATACCGATAACATAGTAGAGAATTTCTTTTAAAATCACAACTAACACATGGTTATTGACTATTATTTAACATGTTTCTGGGCTGCTAAATAGTAAGTCAACTGATAGCACTAACAAGAATTAATAAGACTCTGTAATGTGACCAATTTCAGAAATATGCAAAATAGATGAATTTCATATATATACATATATGTGAGTAATTACATTTATAATAGCAATAAAATATGTGGGTCATTGTACAAACTTTAGAAAATACAGTAAATTAAGAAATAGAAACTAAAGATCACCTAACATCACTCTGCAGAGATGTCCACTATTAACATCTTGCTGTGTTTCCTTGTAAATATCTACAGATTGGTTTTTTTCTTATAAATCATGCTTATATTGCATATATTTTTAACATGTTTACTCTACCTAACTTGAGATTACCTTTTCCTATGCTTTTACATTGTTGGGTTTTTTAAACATAATTTTTATTATGGCATAAAAGTTTACATATGGTAAAGAGCTGAACGAAATTTGGGAGTTTCACCACTAAAAATGCTGACATTTCTTTGTTCAAGAGGAAGAAATGATTCTCCAAGCAGCAAGGATATTTCCTACATTCCAAAAGCTATTGAATATATGACACTAATAGACATTCTAATTCCTACCTCTTTAAAATCTCTGGTGTTAAAAAAAGACAATTGACAATATAATGATAGTAATATTAAGAAGTATCTGGTTTCTTATTTTTCTGAGTTACCAACAGATCCCAAGCTGCCCTGATATATTGCCTTGAGACATCACCATTACGAGAAAGAATACTCCACATGTTTATGAGCCTTAATTTGCAGATTTTTTTTACCTGTAGTCACAAGAAATTACTTCCCTAAAGCACTTGTCAGGGATAGACTGAAGGATATATACCTTTCAGAAGTGATGAGAGATGCTTCTAGCAGTACTTTCCAAATCACCACCTAAGGATTCCATATGATTCCAAGAAGGCTTCGAGGGCTCTTGTGATGTCAGTATTGTCTCTGTGCAGCCTCCTCTCCCCCAACCACAGCAGGGTTCATAGATATTGAAGAATAAAGAAAAGGAACTAAAGGAAGTGACAATCTGGAAGGAAAAAGGAAATTTAAATCAGTTTTGAATGTACAAAGCCTAGAAGGCCAAAACCTGGAAAAGAGTAGAAACTCATCTGGTGTTCAACTCTGAGCTTCTATATTCTCATCTGCAAAAGAATGAACCAGTAATAATTGAGCTCTACCTCTATGTCAAGCCCTTTAAATGCATGATTTAATTTAAACCTCACGATTGTCTATGGTAGGGATTGTCATCCTAATTCTGTAAAGGAGGGGTCTGAAATTCAAAGCAGTTAGAAATCAGGTCTCAGGTGATGCAACTAGTAAATGACCCCGGCAGGATTCCCCACCCATCTCTCTATGACACCCAAACACAAGCTCCTCTCATTTGTCACAATAAATGTACTTTCCCCACTGATTGTTGTGAATACTAAAAGTTTAGGATGAAAGAAGATTATAGTCATCTGTTAAAGGAAAATCCATATTGAGTTAAATTTGGCAAAGACCTAGAAATGGGTATTATTTAAATGTGTACTATAAATGGCACAGTTAAAGAGTATATGTAGTGAGAAAGAGGGAAAGCTGATGATATAACTGAAAATTTTTTCACTCCATTATATTATATATAGGAAATCTATATATTTTTAAAATTTGTCACATTAATAAATTCTTTTATTAGTTTTAATAATTAGAAGCCAGTTCATAAAGGGCCTTGGGTACCAGAGTTAGGAATTTTGTTTTTATATATCTATCTTGGGGTCCCACAAAAGAATTCTGAGCACAGTGGTAACAGCACAAGATTTGCATATTGAAAAGACTACTCTTCAAAGATTTATTTTGTGAGTAGAATGGTCTATCAGTAAAGAAAGTCTATGTTATATTGCAGTCAAAAATCTAAAATTCTCAGTGGCTTAAAACAACTAAAATTTATTTCTTGGTTTGTCTCAGGTTTAGGGTGGAGACAAGGGTGCTATTCCATTTCATCCTCATTCAACGACGCTGGCTGGCAGAGCCTTCACATGTGAGCATCACCGGCAATAATAGCAAAAGAGGGTAGGGGACATGTGACTTGAGCCCTTGTCCTGATAGGTTCCCAACAAGAAGTGACACATGTCACATCTCACATTCCACACAGGGACAAAACAGTGCGGTTTTACCTTGTGCTGGAAGGAAGAGAATTGAAAATACTGCCGAAGAGCACAAATATTTATCACTAGTAACTTTTTAAAAAAATGACACTAGACATAAGATCAGTCTACCAACTGATGAAATTCAACATGAAAGAGACAATGAGGACCTGAGTCAGGAAAGTGGCTGAGGGTAGAGAAAGAATAATGCGGGTCAAAGCAGTCACTACAGGACATGGACATATCTTGGATACAGATGGGGAAAAACAAAACACAAAATGCAAAGATCACCTATGCACCTAAAGTCTTGATAAAGTTTTGAGGTTTTTTCCAAAGTAGAAAGTGCTTTTAACTAACTTTTCAATGGGTTTAACCTGTTTTTTAAACGGTACTCAGGAAGAGCTTCAAGATAGCGGAAGAGTAAGAGGTGCAGATCACCTTCCAACCCACAAATACATCAGAAATACATCTACATGTGCAACAACTCCTACAGAACACCTACTGAACGCTGGCAGAAGACCTCAGACCTCCCAAAAGGCTAGAAACTCCCCACGTACCTGGGTAGGGCAAAAGAAAAAACAGAGACAAATAATAGGGACGGGACCTGCACCAGTGGGAGGGAGCTGTGAAGGAGGATAGGTTTCCACACACTAGGAAGCCCCTTTGCGGGCGGAGACTGCGGGTGGCAGAGGGGGAAGCTTCGGAGCCACGGAGGAGAGCACAGCAACAGGGGTGCGGAGGGCAAAGCGGAGAGATTCCCGCACAGAGGATCGGTGCCGACCAGCACTCACCAGCTTGAGAGGCTTGTCTGCTCACCCGCCAGGGCGGGCAGGGGCTGAGGCTCTGGCTTCGGAGGTTGGATCCCAGGGAGACGACTGGGGTTGGTGGTGTGAACACAGCCTGAAGGGAGCTAGTGCGCCACGGCTAGCCGGGAGGGAGTCCGGGAAAAAGTCTGGAGCTGCCAAAGAGGCAAGAGACTTTTTCTTGCCTCTTTGTTTTGCGGTGCGCAAGGAGAGGGGATTAACAGCGCCGCCTCAACGAGCTCCTCAGATGGGCTAGAGCCCCTGCTATCAGAGAGGATCCCAGAGACGGGCATGAGACGCAAAGGCTACTGCTGCCGCCACCAAGAAGCCTGTGTGCAAGCACAGGGCACTATCCACACATTCCCTCCTGGGAGCCTGTGCAGCCCGCCACTGCCAGGGTCCCATGATCCAGGGACAACTTCCCCGGGAGAACGCATGGCGGGCCTCAGCCTGGTGCAACGTCACGCCGGACTCTGACGCCGCAGGCTCACCCACATCCGTATCGCTCCCTTCCCACAGCCTAAGTGCGCCAGAGCCCCCGAATCAGCTGCTCCTTTAACCCCGCTCTGTCTGAGCGAAGAACAGACGCCCTCAGGCGACCTACATGCAGAGGCGGGGCCCAATCCAAAGCTGAACTCCCAGGAGCTGTGCGAACAAAGAAGAGAAAGGGAAATCTCTCCCAGCAGCCTCAGGAGCAGCGGATTAAATCTTCAGAAACAATGTGATGTACCCTGCATCTGTGGAATACCTGAATACACAAAAAATCATCCCAAACTGTGGCGGTGGTCTTTGGGAGAAACGATATATATTTTTTTTCCCCTTTTTCACTTTTTGTTTGTGTGTATGTGTATGATTCTGTGTGATTTTGTCTGTATACCTTTGCTTTTACCATTTGTACTAGGGTTCTGTCTGTCCTTTTTTTTTTTTTTTTTTAGTATAGTTTTTAGCACTTGTTATCATTGGTGGATTTGTTTTTTGGTTTGGTTGCTCTTACTTTCTTTTTTATTACTTTAAAAATTTTTTTATTTTTAATAATCATTTTTTATTTTAATAACTTTATTTTATTTTTTCTTTCTTTCTTTTTTTCTGCCTTTTGTTCTGAGCCGTGTGGATGAGAGCATCTTGGTGCTCTGGCCAGGCGTCAGTGCTCTGCCACTGAGGTGGAAGAGCCGAGTTCAGGACACTGGTCCACCAGAGACCTCCCAGCTCCATGTAATATCTAACAGCAAAAATCTCCCAGAGAACTCCATCTCAACTCCAAGACCCAGCTCCACTCAACAACCAGCAAGCTACACTGCTGCACACCCTATGCCGAACAACTAGCAAGACACCCATTAAGAGAGAGGCTGCCTAAAATCATAAAAAGGTCACAGACAACCCAAAGCACACCACCAGACATGGATATGCCCACCAGAAACACAAGATTCAGCCTCATCCACCAGAACACAGGCACTAGTCCCCTCCACCAGGAAGCCTCCACAACCCACTGAAGCAAACTTACCCACTGGGGGCAGACACCAAAAACAATGGGAACTATGAACCTGCAGCCTGTGAAAAGGAGACGCCCAAACACAGTAAGTTAAGCAAAATGAGAAGACAGAGAAACACACAGCAGATGAAGGAGCAAGGTAAAAACCCACCAGACCAAACAAATGAAGAGGAAATAGTCAGTCTACCTGAAAAAGAATGCAGAATAATGACAGTAAAGATGATCCAAAATCTTGGAAGTAGAATGGAGAAAGTACAAGAAACGTTTAACAAGAACCTAGAAGAACTAAAGAGCAAACAAACAATGATGAACAACACAATAAATGAAATTAAAAATTCTCTAGAAGGAATCAACAGCAGAATAACTGAGGCAGAAGAATGGATAAGTGACCTGGAAGATAAAATAGTGGAAATAACTACTGCAGAGCAGAATAAAGAAAAAAAGAATGAAAAGAATTGAGGACAGTCTCAGGGACCTCTGGCACAACATTAAATGCTCCAACATTCGAATTATAGGGGTCCCAGAAGAAGAAAAGAAAAAGGGACTGAGAAAATATTTAAAGAAATTATAGTTGAAAACTTCCCTAATATGGGAAAGGAAATAGTTAAGTCCAGGACGTACAGAGAGTCCCATACAGGATAAATCCAAGGAGAAACACATGAAGACACATATTAATCAAACTATCAAAAATTAAATACAAAGAAAAAATATTAAAAGCAGCAAGGGAAAAACAACAAATAAAACACAAGGGAATCCCCATAAGGTTAAAAGCTGATCTTTCAGCAGAAACTTTGCAAGCCAGAAGGGAGTGGCAGGACATATTTAAAGTGATGAAAGGGAAAAACCTACAACCAAGATTACTCTACCATCAAGGATCTCATTCAGGTTTGATGGAGAAATTAAAACCTTTACAGACAAGCAAAAGCTAAGAGAATTCAGCACCACCAAAACAGCTTTACAACAAATGCTAAAAGAACTTCTCTAGGCAGGAAACACAAGAGAAGGAAAAGACCTACAATAACAAACCCAAAACAATTAAGAAACTGGAAATAGGAACATACATATCGATAATTACCTTAAATGTAAATGGAATAAATGCTCCAACCAAAAGACATAGACTGGCTGAATGGATAAAAAAAACAAGACCCGTATATATGCTGTCTACAAGAAACCCACTTCAGACCTAGGGACACATACAGACTGAAAGTGAGGGGATGGAAAAAGATATTCCATGCAAATGGAAATCAAAAGAAAGCTGGAGTAGCAATTCTCATATCAGACAAAATAGACTTTGAAATAAAGACTATTACAAGAGACAAAGAAGGACACTACATAATGATCAAGGGATGAATCCAAGAAGGTTTAACAATTGTAAATATTTATGCACCCAACATAGGAGCACCTCAATATATAAGGCAGATGCTAACAGCCATAAAAGGAGAAATCGACAGTAACACAGTCATAGTAGGGGTCTTTAACACCCCACTTTCATCAATGGACAGATCATCCAAAATGCAAATAAATAAGGAAACAAGCTTTAAATGACACATTAAACAAGATGGACTAAATTGATATTTATAGAACATTCCATCCAAAAACAACAGAATACACTTTCTTCTCAAGTGCTCATGGAACCTTCTCCAGGATACATCATATCTTGGGTCACAAATCAAGCCTTGGTAACTTTAAGAAAACTGAAATCGTATCAAGAATCTTTTCTGACCACAAAGCTATGAGACTAGATATCAATTACAGGAAAAAGTCGTAAAAAAATACGAACACATGGAGACTAAACAATACACTACGTAATAACCAAGAGCTCACTGAAGAAATCAGAGGAAATCAAAAAATAGCTAGGAACAAATGACAATGAAAACACGATGACCCAAAACCTATGGGATGCAGCAAAAGCAGTTCTAAGAGGGAAGGTTATAGCAATACAATCCTACCTCGAGAAACAAGAAACATCTCAAATAAACAACCTAACATTACACCTAAAGCAATTAAAGAAAGAAGAACAAACAAACCCCAAAGTTAGCAGAAGGAAAGAAATCATAAAGATCAGATCAGAAATAAATGAAAAAGAAATGAAGGAAATGATAGTAAAGATCAATAAAACTAAAAGTTGGTTCTCTGAGAAGATATAATTGATAAACCATTAGCCAGACTCATCAAGAAAATAAGGGAGAAGACTCACATCAACAGAATTAGAAATGAAAAAAGAGAAGTAACAACTGACACCACAGAAATATAAAGCATCATGAGAGATTACTACAAGCAACTATATGTCAATAAAATGGACAACCTGGAAGAAATGGAGAAATTCTAAGAAAAGCACAACCTTCCAAGACTGAACAAGGAAGAAACAGAAAATATAAACAGACCAATCACAAGCACTCAAATTAAGACTGTGATTAAAAATCTTCCACAAACAAAAGCCCAGCACCAGATGGCTTCACAGGCAAATTCTAGCAAACATTTAGAGAAGAGCTAACACCTATCCTTCTCAAACTCTTCCAAAATATAGCAGAGGGATGAACACTCCCAAACTCATTCTACAAGGCCACCATCACCCTGATAGCAAAACCAGACAGAGAGGCCACAAAGAAAGAAAACGACAGGCCAATATCACTGATGAGCATAGATGCAAAAATCCTCAACAAAATTCTAGCAAACAGAATCCAAAAGCACATTAAAAGGATCATACACCATGATCAAGTGGGGTTTATCCCAGGGATGCAAGGATTCTTCAATATACGCAAATCAATCAGTGTGATAAACCATATTAACAAATTGAAGGAGAAAAACCATATGATCATCTCAATAGATGCAGAAAAAGCTTCTGACAAAATTCAACACCCATTTATGATAAAAACCCTGCAGAAAGTGGGCATAGAGGGACCTTACCTCAACATAATAAAGGCCATATATGACAAACCCACAGCCAACATCGTCCTCAAAAGCTGAAACCATTTCCACTAAGATCAGGAACAAGACAAGGTTGCCCACTCTCACCACTATTATTCAACACTGTTTTGGAAGTTTTAGCCACAGCAATCAGAGAAGAAAAAGAAATAAAAGGAATCCAAATCGGAAAAGATGAAGTAAAGCTGTCACTGTTTGTAGATGACATGATACTGTACATTGAGAATCCTAAAGATGCTACCAGAAAACTACTAGAGCTAATCAATGAATTTGGTAAAGTAGCAGGATACAAAATTAATGCACAGAAATCTCTAGCATTCCTATACACTAATGATGAAAAACCTGAGAGTGAAATCAAGAAAACACTCCCACTTACCACTGCAACAAAAAGAATAAAATATCTAGGAATAAACCTACCTAAGGAGACAAAAGACCTCTGTGCAGAAAATTATAAGACACTGATGAAAGAAATTAAAGATGATACAAACAGATGGAGAGATATACCATGTTCTTGGATTGGAAGAATCAACATTGTGAAAATGACTCTACTACCCAAAGCAATCTACAGATTCAATGCAATCCCTATCAAACTACCACTGGTATTTTTCACAGAACTAGAACAAAAAATTTCACAATTTGTATGGAAACACAAAAGAGCCCGAATAGCCAAAACAATCTTGAGAAAGAAAAACGGAGCTGGAAGAATCAGGCTCCCTGACTTCAGACTATACTACAAAGCTACAGTAATCAAGATAGTATGGTACTGGCACAAAAACAGAAATATAGATCAATGGAACAGGACAGAAAGCCCAGAGATAAACCCACACACATATGATCACCTTATTGTTTATAAAGGAGGCAAGACTATCCAATGGAGAAAAGACAGCCTCTTCAATAAGTGGTGCTGGGAAAACTCGACAGGTACATGTAAAAGAATGAAATTAGAACACTCCCTAACACCATTCACAAAAATAAACTCAAAATGGATTAAAGACATAAATGTAAGGCCAGACACTACAAAACTCTTAGAGGAAAACTTAGGCAGATCAGTCTATGACATAAATCACAGTAAGATCCTTTTTGACTCACCTCCTAGAGAAATGGAAATAAAAACAAAAATAAACAAATGAGACCTAATGAAACTTAAAAGCTTTCACACAGCAAAGGAAACCATAAGCAAGACAAAAAGACAACCCTCAGAATGGGAGAAAATATTTGCAAACGAATCAACTGACAAAGAATTAATCTCCAAAATTTACAAGCAGCCCATGCAGCTCAACATCAGAAAAACAAACAACCCAATCCAAAAATGGGCAGAAGACCTAAATAGACAAATTTTCAAAGAAGGTATACAGATTGCCAACAAACACATGAAAGAATGCTCAACATCATTAATCATTAGAGAAATGCAAATCAAAACTACAATGAGATATCATCTCACACCAGTCAGAATGGCCATCATCAAAAAATCTACAAACAATAAATGCTGGAGAGGGTGTAGAGAAAAGGGAACCCTCTTGCACTGTTTGTGGGAATGTAAGTTGATACAGTCACTATGGAGAACAATATGGAGCTTCTTTAAAAAAGTAAAAATAGAACTACCATACAACACAGCAATCCCACTACTGGGCATATACCCTGAGAAAACCATAATTCAAAAATAGTCATGTACCACAATGTTCACTGCAGCTGTATTTATAGTATCCAGGACATGGAAGCAACCTAAGTGTCCACTGACAGATGAATGTGTAAAGAAGATGTGGCACATATATACAATGGAATATTACTCAGCCATAAAAAGAAACGAAATGAGGTATTTGTAGTGAGGTGGATGGACCTACAGTCTGTCATACAGAGTGAAGTAAGAAAGAGAAAAATACCGTATGCTAACACATATATATGGAATCTAAAAAAAAAAAAAATGGTCTTGAAGAACCTAGGGGCAAGACGGGAGTAAAGACACAGACCTACTAGAGAACAGACTTGAGGACACGGGGAGAGGGAAAGGTAAGCTGGGACCAATTGAGAGAGTGGCATGGACATATATACACTACCAAAGGTAAAACCGATAGCTAGTGGAAAGCAGCTGCATAGCACAGGTAGATCAGCTCGGTGCTTTGTGACCACCTAGAGGGGTGGGATATGGAGAGTGGGAGGGAGGGAAATGCAAGAGGGAAGTGATATGGGGATATATGTATATGTATAGCTAATTAAAGCAGAAACTAACACACCACTGTAAAGCAATTATAGTCCAATAAATATGTTAAAAAAATAAAATAAGATAAAAATAAATTTTAAAAAAAGATATTCAGATTAGAGCAAGGGAAATAAATAATTTATTTAGAAAGCTGTTCACCAATTTTTATTCCTCAGTACAAAAAAAACCTGTCAGTTACTATAAAAGGAGTCTGTTTAAAAAGGTGTTAAGAAAAATGTATTCAGGAAACTAATGAAAAAATTATGTTAACAATCTAAACTCGAAATCGCATTTCAAACATAAAAACAATAATCACAAATCTTCCAACAAATCTTCATTATCAACATGATCTGAGAGGAGCACTAGAATTTGGGAAAAAAATGATGGAACTAGAATAAATTTACAGTATAGAACTGACTTACTTCTGGGACTATATTTCCTAACTAAAAGCCACAGAATTAGTCCCTAGAGTAATATATTATTTAAGCTGGAAGGAACAAAGTGTTTGTGGTAAACATGTTCAGGAATTTAGAAGTGAATACTAATTTAGCAATAAGATATACTTCAATTATTTATGCCAAATAAATGCAGCTTTCCCTGGCAAGGGTGTAGGAAGGTCTGTGGTATTGCTGTTAAAATTCTAGGATGGGAAACACTGAGTCAGCATTTCCTTACCCTGGTCACAGTGTTACTTTACCACGATGGAGAGGTTGTGAAACAAAGCACATTCTTTCCCATTCTGATATGATACGGTATGGATATCCTGGCATTTGTTTGTTTCTCTGCTGAGAATTGTATCACAAGCCTCAGCAGAACAAGGCAGAATGTTAAGAAAATAAATATTCAACTTGATCTAAATTTATGTAGTTACAGTTCTGGGTGTGCACTGCTCTCCACATTTTAAGTTGAATTATTAGTCACAGGAGAAGAAAGTATACCTAATTCCCTTCAAATGTTTCAGTCAATTTTCATAAGTTATAAACCTGGAAGTCCCATTAGAAGTTGATCTCCCTAAATGTAACTCTGGAACATCCTTAAATAATGCCAGACAAATGAGAATCCATAAGGAAATATTAGGGCAGAATATTGTACAATTTTTTTATTATCATCAACTCCCTCTTTGTCTTCAAATCATGGTAAACAAAACTATAGAGGACATTATTTTTAAATTCAGAAAAATTACTGATTTTAGATTTAATGAAGTATAAAAGCCCACATTTCAAAACTAATTTTTTTCAAACTCTTAGTTGCTTTCTTCATTTTACAACAATATAAAAAACTTAAGTAGATGATCAGATCCCCAAGAGTTACAAGACTTGTGTATTTCTAGTTCTGCCATTGGTCTTACATAAGACACAAAATTTTTGTGTGCTTCAACAACCTTGTCTACTAAACAGATAAAATAAATTTACTTCTCCAAACAAATCTGAAAATTTTTCCATTGGAAAGATATATTCAACTTGTCCTTCTGAGTGTGCAAAACCAAAAATCCCCATTTCCATCCAACTACTGTAGTTTTCTTTATACTGAACTTAGGGTAAGATCAGACAGACTTCTCCGAATGCATCTAAAATAATAGGCAAAACATTGTTTTCAGATTTAAAAGCTCTTCACATCCTATTTGCAACTTCTAATAATCTTTCAAAGTAGACAGAAAGGACATTACTTTCCTACTTTACAGACCAGAGAACTGAGGTTTAAGAGGTAAAGCAGTATTTCCCAAGGCCACGTTGCTATTCTGAGGGCTGGCCAAGAGCTCTTTCTGCTGCACTATATTGTATATTTACCAAAGAAATCTTATGGTCACCAACCTTAGTAAGTATTAATGTTTTAGTGAGTCAAAATACTCAAATCCAAGGAGGAACAAACATAGCAGTAAACATATTGAATGAAAAGTCAAGCAAAATGAAGTCTACCTACTATATGTAGAAATTGAGAAAGGCTCTCGATGAGCTAGAGCCTTCCAGAAATATCTCATGACAGAGCATAATATTTAAAACTCATTATTTGGGCAGGTGAGTGAATTTAGGAGGCTTTCTGATTAGGAGGGGAAGTATTTGCTAAAACACAGAGACAGGAACAGGTGTGTGTACCTGAGACACTGAAGACAAGAGGATACACGTATGCCTGAAGCAAAGCTTGAGAGGCAAAGAGGGCTGGAAAAAAACTGGAAAGATAGAAAATGACAGCTCTGTTGAAGTCTTGAAAGTGTTGTTGCAGAGTTTGTCTTTAAGGTAAACGTTGAAAAAGGACAGTGTTCTAAACTTGGTGAAAGCTCTGTGAAAGTTCCTTTTAAATTAGATTAGCCGGATTAGTCTGGCTAATACACATGTGTGTTTGAATCAAACTGGAGTCACAGTGTTACAGCAACTTAAGTTAAAAGAGATCAGTCTAGAATGGTAAGCCATGACAGCGAGGAAGAAGGCATATCCATCTTTTTGTTAAAGAGTGGGTACAGGCGAACAATTGAAAATATTTGAAAGGTATCACATCTGGGTGCTCAGAACAATGAACAGGAGGCGTTTCATTGAGAATATGGTTAACAGCCATTAGTGTCAGATGTGGAGGAGATTGTGGACTGATGGAGAAAAAAAATCAGAGCTGCTAAAAAAAAAATCACATCCCTGGATAACCTTTAAAAGTTTACAGTCATTTTTCATTAACAATATGAGATTGCAAGTGAACATAAGCACAACCAATCACAGGTATACTTATGATGCCTTATGTATATAGAGCTATATTATAAAATTGTTTTGCTATGTTATAAGTGTAGCAACATGATGAATGGGATGTTTTTGTTGCCCTGGAATTAGTGACTAAGGTTCAAGTCTGAGCTGCAAAGAGATATCCTATACTAATCAACCTAAAGAGAACTGCAAACAATGGAGTCCTTCCTCCAGGAGTTACTAAGTGGTGGCTGAACCCACTGTTCTTAGTAATCTCCACAAGCGCCTCCCTCTAGTTGCATATGCAGGGATGGGAAAAGTAGGGAGAATTGGAATAAAATTGCTGGAATTGTAGGGAATGGTTGTTGTTTTCTTCCTCCCTTTCCCATTGCCAATTTTAGGGAGAGGGTATTCAAGACAATTATTCATAAGAGGTGCCTGCAAAAAAGGAGAAAAAAGGAAACTGGTATTTTACTCCTAGCTGGACATTAGCTTATGAAGTGGACTTGTTGATCTTTTTCATTATTGTATTGAACAAAGGAAAAGGAGAATAGGGTGCGGGGGAAGAGGGTAGAACAGAAGAGGGGGCAGCTGTGGAAAGTCTGAACTACTACCATGAGGAACAGAAAGGAGGCAGGTCAAGTGGATCTCACAGAAGATAGCTAGTCTTAAGCCCTGTTGAACATTCCAAGCCCAAGGTGGTAACATAGGCCTATTGCACTGAACATTCAGGAACAGACTCTGAGAAGTAGTTAGGAAAAAATCAAATGGGATTTGGTCCCTCACATCAGGGAACCTTGAAATGGGCAGACTCCACTCCCAAACACAAGGCACCCAAGGAAATTCAGACATACACCCTAAAGGAGAATTGGCATCAAACTCTCTCATCCAGAAGAGCATCAAAAGGCAAAAGGACAAACAATTCGAGTTCTGTTATAGACATTCAGCCCTCTCCATCTTCTTCCTCCTTTTTTTAACAAAGGAAAGGAAACACACACACACACACACATACACACAGAAAAGAAAGAGGAGAGACTGAAAAGACAAACATTTCTTCTCCGATTTAAGTCTCTTGGGACAAATCTGCAAGAGATGAGTAAACAAAAGAAAAAGATGAGAATTAAGAAGATGACAGCTTTTTATGCTGGAAAGTAACAATAAAGATGGGGTAGTCAACAGCACATGGTTGCAGGCAGTGATTGAGAAACAAATGAAAGCCTCATGGTAATTTCCCACAGTTCAGACTGCTCAATAAAGCAATACATAATGATTTAAGTAGAGTATTTTATAAAATATCTGATACTCAGGAAAGATGTTTTGATTCTTTATACATAAATAGAAAACATATCTGAAGTTTTGAAGGCTTTCTTTTTTTTAAACTTCCAGCAGACACAAGCTATGGAATGAACAAAATTCAACCTATACATTAAAATGCAAGTAAACTGCAAACTATTCAACAGAATTGGAGTCCAGATTTTTCTTTTAGAAAGCATCCTTTGTTCTCAAATGTTTTGGAATAAAAATGAGTCAAAAGTCCAATTTAGATTAAAATGTCAGCTTTAGAGAAAGTGGTAAATTAACTTTAAGAGTTTATAAGTATATGGCAGATACACATCATTCTTAAGTTATACCAGAATACAAAATAGAAGACAACAAAAACAAAAATAGGCTTATTCTAGATTCAGTGAAATACCCTTCTTTGCTTAATGAGAATAACAGAATAATGGCTCTTTACCAAGTAATATTTAATAATTTATAGAAAAGTATATAAAAACTTCATTCTTGTGAGTTTAGGTGTTCCTGGAGTGTCTGTAGGGTTCTCATAGCACACGTGGCTGCAGAAGATCACTTGACCAAAGCTGTCTGCTCCAACAGAAAGCCTGCCCCAATACTAAAGCATTAAGAAACCTTGGGAAATAGCCATAGGCTAAAACAGTTGTGATTCAGACATCAGGCAACATATTAAATGCTCTATGTCTCTATTTAAATAAGCAGTGATTCCGATTTTGAATCTGCATGAGTCACTTGTTTCTGAGTATAACTTGGAAATTAAATTCTAACGTCATAGATGGATTTAAAGTCTGACTGCCTTCAGCACACAAAGCAGTAAGAGGTTTGAACATAAAGTTCACAAGCCAAGTCAGAATACGTCCTACTTCCTAGTCATATCTGCTGTTTGTTACGTCTGTATTTTTACTCTAAGCATATTTTACTCTAAGCATTCACTCAACCCAACATCATTCTCCCTATAGACGGGGGAATGTTTGGCATTTAATTGCTGTAAGATGAGAACTCTGTGCACCAGTTTCTCACAGCAGCAGTCCAGGCCTCCTCCTCCTTTTCCTAATGTGCCCTGAAATTGTTCCAGTTGATTGTAAACACTTGCCAGCAAGTTCTGAAGTGTGTCCAGTTGTTTTTTCAGCTTGCTGTTGAAAGTATTCACACTACGGCCCCAAGCTTTAATTTCTTCCATTTGAGAAGAAATGGTCATCCAGTCATCTTTCAGCTCACAAGGCCTGAAGAAATTAACTTTCATTGCAGATAACCCCAGGTTCTGGCATGTTCTTCATTAATAAAATCAATCCCTGGGAATATAAAACTGAGATAGTTCAATGTGATCTGACAGATAGCGTCCAGAAACATAAGCCAATTGACATCTGAAGAGACTTGAGGGATTAAAACACATTCTGTACATCTGTTCAGCTTCCCAGTGCAGGTTTCCCCAAATACCTCCCAAGATCCATTCTACCTTTCGGTCTGACAGCCTCATCTACAACAGCTATGTGTTCAAAGAAAACAGAGCTGTATAGAATACAAAGACATAAAATATAATGCACTTAAAAGTCGCAATCCAGTGACAGAAAGGTTTTGAAATAAGGATCCAGTGAGTAAGATTTCCTATATATTTTCCCTAAGCAATAGACCTTTTGTGAGTGATGAATAACTTACTGATTTAAAATTCTATTACTGTGGCACTTAGATTAAAGTCACAGTCTGATTAAACAAAAACATGTTTCAGAATGATAAAATGTCATGCCTCTCAAGTTTCTGTATTACAGCTTGAAAAATGACATTTTACCTCTCCACTGTAATACCACGCTGATATTATAACAAAGTTCTACGAACTCCACTGGCAAAGACCTAACTCTGCTGATTAAGTACAGCTTTAAGACCCCAAAGTGACATTGGAAAATATTTTCATAATGCCGGAAACTCAGGTGCAATTAAAAAATATATTATTGAGCACAATTAATGCAGAAAGCTCTCCCTTCATATTTATTATAACATTTAATGATATATTTTAAATTGCTAAACATCTACAAAAAGACAAACTGCTGATTATGCCCATTATGACTGAAATAAATTATGGAAGAGCATGAAGACTCCTGAAAGATAGAACACTTCCAAATAGATAAAGTATGGTTAGCATTCACCTTCATACCAATTCTCCAGTTCTAGGAAACATAAAAGTTCCTCTGAATTTATTTCAGAGGCAAGATTAGAGTCTGAGTGATGTCAGAAGACTCCCCAGCAGTCTTTGTGTACCTTCAATATGTCAAAGCAGAGAAGTTGCTCTTGTTGGGTCACTGACAATTATACAGGAAACAATAACTATGCCTCTTTGGTATTTCAAACAGCTCCCCCTCCTTGTCTGTGTCTACAGGCTTAGCTCCAAGGTGACAGGATCTTCCTTCTGACAAAAGAGTCTCTCCCACATCAGGAGTTCAAATCTCTCCCTACAATGAGTTTTCTCTAGTCACAGAGTTTCTTTAATACCATGTTATGGATCTTAGCTACAGTACTGGTATTTGAAAGTAAGTTCCATATGACATTAAGTTGTAATCAACTCCTCCATCAGCCTCGCCAAAACTCCATTAAGTAATGTTTCCAAAAATTCCAGTCAGTCCACGACATTATTAGGTTTTGAAATTGTACCACCCATCTTTTTCATAATGATATTGAACTTAATCAGCTCTTTTCTATGCACTGTACTTTGTGATGTTTGTTTTAATCTCCCGAGCAGTTTCTTCCAGATTTTCAATGTGTTTGTGATTTAGAAGTCCAACTTTGCTATTTTAGGCAAGAGTACTTCAAGTTTTCCCTCCAGGGAGGTCATGGAGTTACGTAGTTTGATACTGAAAATAATTTCCTGAAACAAGCCTTTCATGTGGAATCCGGAGTTCTTGACAGAGTCATTTTCCCTCTAACTTGCCTTGTTTAGATGGTGTAGAAAATTAAAGCACCTGATGTCAAATGCTAAATGTTTGGCTCACATGAGCCACATACTCTAACTGGGCTTCCATGACAAAATGCTCGTTGGAAAGTGGAAGATCTTCTCAACCATTCAGATGAGTATATATTTTAGAACCAAAGTTCTAAATGTGACTTTAGAAAAAATGACCTTTGATTTCTCTAACATAATCAAAGGATGGGTTAGAAAATTAGTCTCCCACATGATAGCAATCCATCTGCTGAGTTTGTAAGAAGAGAACATAATAGTAAATGATAATAAATTTGGAGACATTTTCATGTTTGAGAAATCAATTAGTTTCCCTTTAAAATATATATGTATTAAGAATATATGTGTATAACTATTTGATTTCATTTGTTTTGGTCAGCATTATTGAGTTATAATTTACACAAGATAAAATTCACCAATTTTAAATGTGCTATTAGATAAATTTTGAGAAATATATGCAGTTACACAACCAGCACCACAATTATGATAAGAATATTTTCATTATCCTAAAAACTTTTCCTTGTGCCCCTTTGCAGTTACTCCTCTCCCTCTACACCCAGGCCCCTTGAAACTACTGATTTGCTTTCCATCACTATTGTTTTGCCTTTTCTAGAATTTTATATAAATGGAATCACTCAGTATACATATTCTTTATGTCTAGCATCTTTCACTTAGCATAATGCATTTGAAATTCATTCCCTATTGATTAGTATTCCATTAGTTTTCTTTTTCAATTCCTCACCTTCCTAAATCAGAATTAACTTAATTCCAGAAGAGTTGATAGTGGCAATAGTAGCACATCTATGGGACACCCCACACCCACTCCTACCCACAAGGATGCAGCCTTATGTCATGACCTCCTAAAGATGAAAACACTGTTGGCTTCAGATATTTCCTGTGCCCTGGGCTGACCTCTGCAGGTGGTGTTTCCCTGGCTCAATGTCAACTGACTTCTGGCCACTGAGAGGCAAGATACTGGAAGGTAGGGGAAATGGAGTAACCCTAGTATTTCTCTCTCCATCTCTCCATCCTTTGCTTTTGTCAGCTCTTTTGAAAAAGGCTGAGTTTCCTCTTTGGCTTCAGCTCCCACCAGACAAGCCCACCATGGTTGCAGTTTCCATTAAGTCAACCTAACCCCTGAGCTCTAACAGCATCAGTTTATCTCATTCCTTTGTCTTTCAAGCCTAGTGGTGACGAACACTTTTGCTGCTGCCAATTTCTGGGTCCTCAGCATTCCTTGTTTGGTTCTCATCTCCAGCATCACCTATGTAAATAATTCCCTGCATTAAATTTCCTCTGCTGCAGCTACTTAAAGTGCATTCTCTTTTCCTGGTTAGATTCTGCTATGAACTAACTGTGATCCCCCAAAATTCATGTGTTGAAACCCTAATCCCAGTGTGATACTATCTGGAGGTAGGCTTTTGGGAGGTGATTAGATCGTGAGGGTAGAGCCCTCATGAATGGGATTAGCGCCCTTATAAGAAGAGTCTAGAGAGCTAGCTTGCTCTTCTTTTCCACCATGTGAGGATACAACATGAAGTCAGCGGTCTGCAACCCTGAAGTGGGCTCTCACCAAAAACCAGCCATGCCGGCACCCTGATCTTGGATTTTTAGCCTCCGGAGCTGTGAGAAATGAATTTTGTGTTGTTGACAAGGTATTCAGTTTGTGGCATTTTGTTATAGCAGCCCAAGCTGACTAAAACAGACGTTGATTACATTTCACAAAGTCTGAGTCACTAGGTCTTATCCATGTTCACCTAAATTTTAACACAAAACTGATCTCATTTATTTATGAAGCATAATTATTATCCCCATTTATTAAGGAAGAAATGAAGCCTGAAGAAGTTATGCATCTATCATACAGAAGGTCACAGTGCTAAAAAGTAACAGAAGTTAAGGTCTTAAGAGGTTGAGAATAGATTAAAGAGGCTGAAATGCACATGGAGAAGCACTGAGCAGGCTGAGTGTGGTTAGCAGAGAGTAGGAGAGTTTACATTTTGCCACAGGGCAGGAGAGTTTACATCTCTTGGGGGAAAAGGTAAAAGTATTCTGTAATCTGTTTTATGTGGATGTAAACCTTCTGATCCTCTTTTCTGTTAAGACTGGAAGGAATGCATTTCCCAGATTAATCACCACAAACAATGTACCCAACGTTGTATAAATGTACTCTGGCAACAATATCACACCTGGCACGGCAGCTAAAACTGGGGCTACTACTTGACTGAGTTTGTGGTAATGTAACATCCTCAAAGATCCACCAGGTTTTAGTAGGTATAAGACGTAAGATAAATCAAAGTATAATGGGAACCACCATCCCGGGGTTTTATGTCTTTAAGGGTGGTGCTAATCACTGTGAGTCCTCCTCAGATGAAATATTATGAACAATTTACTATTTGTTCAGGGGACGGCAGACAGAGTTAAACGATTCTATTTGACCTTTTCTACTACTATAGGCTCATGGAGACAATGTGGGGAATGTACCAATTATCAAGTATGTTTATTCCAATTACACAATGAGAAACTGAAGAAATGACCACTAAGTAGATCTGTGGACCCAGGCCTGAGCCCACTGCATTTTACTACCTGGCTTTTATATGTTCCCACTGTAACAGGGCATCATGATCACAACCTGGACCCTGTATCTAGTTCCCAAAATGTTTGGGCATTCCCTTTTCCATATTTTATAGTTGCCTGATTAAATGTCCATAGGTCCCTTTGGGGAAAGAATTGGGTACACATTACCATGTACATTGCCACGGTGTTACCGGGTCCTTCCTCCATGGAATTTGGCCTTTCAGTCAATGGAATTCAGGTGTGAAGTTGCTTGAGGGCCAGGGATAATGACTTTTAACTGAAGCAACTGCTCTTAGATTCCTGATCATCCACCCTTGAAACCTTTGTACAGATCAAGCAGTAAACTGCTGGTTATCCTTTTTTTTTAATGTCAGAGATACCAGTTCTACTAAGCATCTCCATGCTCAGGCACCCAGGCTGTCTCTCCAACCTTGCCACTCATTGTGATAATTACATATACCTGGTTCCTGATTCATAAATGTTATCACCTGGCCTTCATTGTGTCAGTATGCCCCTCATCCACAGTGCTATGTGTTCCGCAATGGCATTCCTATCTTCAGCCCTGGCCTGCTAAAAGAAGCCACCACTGAATTACTAAGTGATGCAGGTGCCCCTCTCACTAGCACATTCCTGATGGCCACCACTGGACCTTTTCATGGACATATTCCTATGGTGGGTCTTCTGGGCTTAACATAGTTTATTCACTCTATTACAAACACTTACCTGAATCTTTTACCATACATCTTCCTCAGTCTGCCATGAAAATTCTGGCATCTGAACCTGACTTAATGTAGGCCAGAGGTCAGCAAACAATAGACCTAAACCATCCTGTTACCGTGTTTGTAAATCAAGTTGTATTGGAAAACACACACAGCCACTCATTCATTTATGTAGTTTTATGGCTGCTTTTTCATGACAATGACAGATTTGAACAGTCGCAACAGAGACCATCTGGCCTGCAGAGCCTAAAATATCTACTATCACTCTCTAGCAGCAAAAGTTTTCTCTCTCCTGGTGTAGGCCATTGCTTTTTCTATGCTTCTAGAAGCCATCCTCGTAGAAGGGTATTTGCGAGACTGTTAAATTCTGTATCCTGGGAAAGTAGTCCCAAATTGGTAAACTCTCCCTTATCCAACTTTATTTTCTAGCTACCTTGATCAAGCACTATCTATTCCCAAGAGAAGGAAAGGGACGATCCTAAGGCTGACACCTGTTGCCTTGCAGGGGTGAGGTCTAGGCTTCCTTTCTAAGCAAGAAGGAAGTCCCAGCTTCTTATAGGGAGGCCACTTACACGGGTCCAGAGGGTTCAGGGGAATCATGCCTTTCCAGATTTACAAGGACATCAGCTCAGATCTCCCCACCACATTTATCAGTATCCCATCATTTCCCAACTAGTATTTCAGTGTTCACATAGCAAGTCTGCTTTACTTGGAAATTTAATTTCATTGGTGTTCAGCTACTCTGACAATTAATTCCTGGTCTTGGTCCTAAGCTTACTCTTTCCTCTTATTGCAGGTGATGATAGTCTCTTTATATGGTCCCAAGGAGGTTGCCTAGCTTTCATATTTAGCTTTGAATTGTTGAACACTTGCTCTCCACTCTCCACTTTATCTTTGTCTAGAGCATCAACCAAGTTTGTCATTACAGTTACTCTTCCTCTCATATTTCTAAATTCCTAATACAGTGAGCCAGTTAATGAATTCCCTTTCCAGTATACATTCCAGTGTATCCTAGTTCACCACTGTGAATGTTTTAACAACTGTACTGCCACTGCACCAAGGGCTGTCTATCCTTCATCTACCACTAGTGATGGGATCCTCTGGACAATAACATGTATTTCTACTCCCAAGAAAGTGGAAAAATAGAACCTGGGATGTGGAAGACATAACTAACATCCTGGATTCATCTATTCATCCTTGATTGTAATAACTGCCATTCTCATTTAGAGTTTCATGGGAAGAGTAATCACTACTTTTGCATTATATCTCTTCTGCCAAGGAGTGACCACGTTTCTTCAATTTGAAATAAAAGATATCAGAACTCTGTAACAATTCTTATTACTAGTAATACCAACATGCTAATATCTATGAAATACCAAAGTAAAATACAAATAATAACCTGCAGGTATAATCCAGCTTATGACATTGTCACAGTAGCCATCCTGTATAAGGAAGGATTTCCACTAAACTTAGAAAGAAAAGGACTGACTTTGTTTGCATTTGGATATTTAAAATTGTGCTAACACCATGCTTACTTTAAAAATAGGAATAGAAGTTAATATAAACACTGCTTAAATTCTTTCATGCATAGTGATTTTTTTTTCACAACATAACTGCTGCTGTTTTCTTTCCTGTCTTGTTACATAAGACTGCTCAAAAGCATAAAGGTTAGAGAGAGCACTCAAGGAATGACTTTACTGTTGAAATATCATTACCAGGTAGTGGAAAAGATTAAGAAAAAGAAATAGTGGCTTCACTGCAAGGTTTTTGACTATAAGTATTTCAACATGTCTTATCCAGACCTAACAGAACTGAAAGAAGAAATAGTTTTATTTGCTCAACCTTTCAAAGATATCATAAAAGAAAATAAAAAGTCAATAATCATATACTGACTATGGAATATCATACAGAATATATGTTAACTAGGCAAATAGTGACTTTCGACATTTTTAACCTGAACTTGAAAGAATTCAACTGCTGTGTAAAAATACTGATGATGGGAAAAAATGGTACACATAACAATCAAAAGAGGAAATTTGTTCTTAAACATAAGACAAGCAAGTACAGAAATGGGGTTATTTAGACATGTGGGGAACAGAGTATGAGTAATTGCTAATCGCAAAGAGAAAGATGGAAGAAACACTTGTGAGAGAGAAGTGATATGAGTACAGCAGGGAGAGAGATGGTAATGGCTAATGAGAGTGTACCATAAGGCAAGTAGAACTGGGTGGGAATATGGTTGTCAGTCTTGTCAAGTTCCTTCCACACAGGTTCTATGGTAGCAGAAGTAATGAGGAGGGCTATGTACATCTTAATGGAGTTTGTAAATCATGAAAATAAAAACAGTGTTCATGCTATCTGTCTCCTCATAATCTGTAACATACACCAAGGGAGAAATTACACACACACATACATTCCTCCCCAAAGATGTAGAAGGATTTTATTATACCATGTCATAAATCTCAGTTTCTCTAAAATACAACCAAATGAACCCAAACCTGTAGCTGCCTTTGGAATGTATTTTGGGGGGCATATATCAACGTGTGGGTATCTCTAAGCTCTGGAAATTCTCAGTATTTCAGGTAAACAAATAAAAATACAAAACATGTTTGAGTTATAAACTGTTTTCCTCTGCAATCTGTATGTATATAAGTGACAGAACCTCAAAAGTAAAAGCATAGATGCAGCCCAAACCAGAACTGACCAGTTAAACAATAACTGTGGACCACTCCTTCTATTAAACAGAGTAGAACTTGTTTTAATCTAAAAATTCTCTTACAAACTTGCTAGACAATAGAAACCAAATATCAGCTAAAAAAAGAACTTTGTCATTGTCTTAAACTGATACTTTAAAAGTTAAAAACAAAAATAATATCCTTATTCTGAAATATCAAAATAGGTAGTAACAGCATAATAAGCATAATAATATAAAAGGGCAAATCATATCTCAATTTTAATTCTGAATTCAATAAGGTTTCTTCTATAGCAACCATAGAAAAGGTTTTCTTGTGCAACATGTATATTTAAGGGTTTGGCCCAATAAGGTCCT
The DNA here is from genome assembly GCF_005190385.1 of Monodon monoceros. Taxonomy (NCBI): domain Eukaryota; kingdom Metazoa; phylum Chordata; class Mammalia; order Artiodactyla; family Monodontidae; genus Monodon; species Monodon monoceros. The sequence continues at coordinate 49,855,036 of NW_021703771.1, forward strand.
AGATTATTGATGTTGAAAGTCCTAGATTATTGATATTGCTTAAAATATTAACCAAATTAATCAGGTAGGTGTTCATGGAAAGTCAATGTGCATATTAATCTGATATGAAATGTAATTGTTTCTACAAGAGAAGATTAGTCTTTATAATCCAAAAATAAAGAAGTAGCAGACCCCAGAGAACAAAAGCTCTATTAGGGCAGGTAAAGGGGAAAATTAGCCAGTTCTTTGGAGATTTGTGTAAAGGTCTACAGTCGGCTTTTGTCTCTAGAAACCGACAAAAATGTAATTGTTTTTATTAGCGTGTTCAGAAATCTAATTGATGATTGAAATGTAAAAAATGGAGATTCTGAGGTATAGATGGGAGAGTGAGGTCACATTGCAGACTGATCATCTGCCAAAAGTTGATGAAATGCACAACAGGGGGGAAAAAGCCTTGAAATTCACCAGTAGTAACCATACAGTGAAAGAAACCCAACTTCATTCCATGAACTTTGAAAATGATGGCCAAGGAGAGAAATGGGATTCTGGCTAGAAGAGCAAGGCTCCTAACCAGGGCCTCAGAAGCTGTATTGGTGGAGAAAGGAAAATCAACTTCTGACAAATCTCACCAATACCACATAATCTATAGAGACAAAAGAAACTAGGAAGAAGTTGTGGTAAAATCCTCAAGAATAGAGGCCCAAATTATTAGAGACTAGGGAAGATCATGGCATGCAAAACCAGATGAAGAATTTAGTTTAGAAAAACAAATAATCAAACAAACCCAATGAAAAGAAGATCATTCTCTACAAATACATCATGCTATAAAAGAACTTAATAAGAACATAAATTCAATAATATAAGAGCTCAAAGCTAAGATAAACAATCAAATGAAATAAAAAGAGAAACTCCAGAGCCAGAGAAACAGAGTTCAAACACCGTTTGCAAACCAAAAATAAATTATAAACATCAAGCCACAGACATACAAATAGTCATGAGATTATCAAATGCATGTAAAGGAAATAGATTAAGAGTTTAACCAAGTAGAGAGAATGTGATACACGTAGAAGGAAAAGATGATCCAGGCCAAGGAAATCAGTATACGTGGCATGGCATATGCAACAAATGGCACAGAAAATATGTTCAAAGACAAAATATAAATATTTTCTACAGTAATGAAACAACCAAAATGGCAAGTTGAAACATTTAAGAAGTCATGGAATATAATACCTATGAGCCTTTCCAGAAAAGTAAAAAGCCCAACCAACCAAAAGATAAATCAAAAGATCTCAGTGGAAATGATCATGGTATTTGGTGGGCACTGAATACCCCCACATGCAGGAAAAACAAAACTAAACATCAGTGAGATTTATGTTATAGAAAAAGAATGCTTTAGAAGATTTGACTCTTTAAAGAAAAAGGAATAATATAAATAATAAAAACACTGAAGATCAAATAAGGAGGATGGAGGCAATAGAAGAACTCACTTTCTTATTTTCACATAAGAGGTCACATAATGCTCTATAATAATTAAACAGAGATTTTGACACCACACTGATGCTTTTATAATCTCTTGTTCTTAATTTCAGTGGGATCTTTCTGAACTCTTGCAGTAAAGAATATTTATTCAAACTAATTCATTCATTTAATTTTTCTTTGTGTTAAAACCTTAGTTAATTTTAGTACTGCTAAACTACCATTATTTTTTTTATTGGAGTGTAGTTGCTTTACAATATTGTGTTAGTTTATACTATACGGCAAAGTGGATCAGCTATACGTATATATATCCCCTCTTTTTTGGATTTCCTTCTCATTTAAGTCACCACAGAGCATTGAGTAGAGTTCCCTGGGCTATACAGTGAGTTCTCACTACCTATTTATTTTATACATAGTATCAATAGTGTATATATATATATGTCAAATATCATATATTAAGGCATATATGTGGAATCTGAAAAATTGGTATAGACAATCTCATTTACAAAGCAGAAATAGAGATACAGATGTACAGAACAAACGTATAGATACCAATGGGGAAAGGGGGTGGGTGGGATGAATTAGGAGACTGGGATTGACATATATAAACTAGCATTATTTTATGATCCCATTTTATAAAAATTATCGCTACCTGTGCGTATGTGTGTTAGTGAGTGTATATCTCTCTATTGGCACACAAGTACAGAGAATTGTCTGAAATAATATTTATCTAAAGCTAATGGTAGTTATTTCGAGTTTATAAAACTTTGGGGTGGTATTTTGCTTTTTTGTTGTTTTCTATTTTGCTTAATTTTTTCATGTAGCATTATTAACATTACTTAAAAATTGTGAAGAATGGCCAAGATAGTGACAAGTTCCCCACTTGGAAGCATTTGGCTGTTTCACAGGTTTCTTGGCTGAGACTTTATTGAGCTAAACAATTTTACGCTAAAGAATAAAAAGCTATTAGCCAGCTAAAAATAACAGTTTTTCAGAGCAGGAACTGGACAACAGAAGTGCAATAAATACGTTTTGAGTCCAGAAAAGCACTTGGGAAAAGCATTGTTGACAGTCAAAGAATAATAATAAAATTTTGCATTTACATAGTGCTTTTCACCTTCAAAACTCTTTTCACAGAACATTTAATTATCCCTGAAGATACTAGGAACAATCTTGTTTTTTATTTCTGAAAAAGGGAAACAGTTACAAAAACCATGTACGTTGAGGACACTGAGTGCAAAGAAAGCAAATCAATGACTTAAGGAAAAGCTTACAATTTAAAAACCTAAAGAACAGGGCTTCCCTGGTGGCACAGTGGTTGAGAGTCTGCCTGCTGATGCAGGGGACACGGGTTCGTGCCCCGGTCCGGGAAGATCCCACATGCCGCAAAGTAGCCGGGCCTGTGAGCCACGGCCGCTGAGCCTGCGCGCCCGGAGCCTGTGCTCCGCAACAGGAGAGGCCACAGCAGTGAGAGACCCACGTACCGCAAACAACCTAAAGAACAATACACTTACATTTTAGACCAGTACATTTATATTTTAGCCTAAATGTACATTATCTTCACAGAGTTCATCATCCATCATTTGCAGAAGTGTGTTATAAGTTCACCTACTTAAAAATAAAGAAAATTAAACTAGAAGAGTCTCTAGCTCAATCCCTCTTGTTTTACAAGTGAGAAAACCAAAATCCTGGAGCTGAAGGGACATACGATTTACCATAATTCATTTAACTCAAGTTCAAACTCACATCTTCTCTCAGGTCTTTGCTCTTTCTGTCTATACCACACAGCAACACTTCTCTTGAGCCCTGCCTGAAAGGAAGGAAGGAATGTAGGAAGGAAGGAAGATGGAAGGAAGGAAGGAAGGAAGGAAGGAAGGAAGGAAGGAAGGAAGGA